>NC_060119.1:1136240026-1136546401 GCF_021461395.2 Schistocerca americana
ATTCCTGTTTTCAAACAATTTTAAACAGGTTGTGAGACAGCAACTGTACAATAATATGATTTGTATAATACAACCAACCGGATTCAACAAGATTTTAAATCTTGTTGCAACTGGTTGGCTGTTTTACACAAATCATACTCCTGTTTGCTTTGCTCCTCTTTATCAGTTTATGCAACAGGTCAAGGGTGACAGTTGACAGATGAGTAACTTAGATATCTAACTTGAATACGTCGCTTTAAATAATTTTCCTTTGGGGACAGCCGGTTTGGCCATGTCGCATGTTACACACAGGCTTTGTCTGAAAAAGTAAAAGACTTGACGCTTTGATAAAAATTTAGTGTTGGTGACTAGATAAAAATCCCCTGCAACTTAAGACACAACTGCAATACTGTTAATGCATAGTACACTACTACATTTGTGGTCAGTGTTTATGATTTTCTTGAAAAGTGTTTGACATTGAGGATAATTGTTTCAGTGGTGATATAACTCAGTATGTAACAATTAAATTTAGAATTTTGGCATTTTTGGAAAGACAAACGAAAGAAAGAAAGAATACACAAGTAAAGAACACATTCTAGGAATATATCACCAGCTTAATCTCTCTGCTGTTTTTTATATTTTATGTATTGCCTAGTCTACACTATAGATAATTCAATTTTGTTGCAAGCTAATTTGCATAATCTTCTTGTATTCACCTTTTCTCTATCCATTGGTTCAGTGTAATCTATGCAGGATATGACAGATTTATCATATCCCAAGTTGTTACAACATGGCACTCTTAAATCTTACTACGCAATGTAAACTCCATAAATTTGGAAACTGTTATGGAACATGTTGGCAATTTTAGCTTCGTTTTGTTTGTGTTTCTTACAGAAGACAGAGTAAGCGAGATAAGATCTTTCATACTTGTTTTATGGGGCTGTGTCTTACAGTATTGCAGTTGAAGGACCACTAAAACTTACAGCAACATCAGTTTTTGATGTGAAAGCGAGGATGAAATTACACATGGGATATAATTGCTGTGAAGTGACTTAATACAGTGGCAGCTAGTTAGTTTCTCATTAGCTCTCCAGATTGTCTGTTAAGGCAATGATTTGGAAAGAAATCTTTCTCTTATTTCAGGTGATCATGTAGTGCCCCTGTACATTCCACAATGTAAAGATTGCAAGTTCTGTAACTCTCCAAGGACAAATCTGTGCTCAAAAATACGCTTGACACAGGTAAACTTAATTTTTTTTGTTTTTCTAGTGAAATAAGAATTTTAAAAATTTGCTTTGGTCACGGTTACATAAGTCATGATGCTGGAGGTGGCCTCAAAGAAAATTGTGGATAGCACTATGTAAAGTGCACTTGTTCAGTTAATTGCAGTTATTACGCAAATACTTAAGTTATCTTTCTTGTTGTTTGCAAGGTTACTGTTGTACATTAAAATTATCTGATGTGTATATTATTAGAAAGACTCCCTTGAAGTTACAGAACGTTTCTGCAAAAAACTGAGTAATAAGTGTAGTAATTTTGGCAAGCTGCATCTATATCCACATCATCCTTCATACTCCAGAAGAGATAATTCTGTTAAATATCATCGTTCTATATGAAATTGTTTACTGGTTTCAACTTTCCTTTTGTTGCCATGCATACAATGATCGTAAACTGTAAATAAAGACAAAGAATTTGTGCCAGACTTCGTTAACTGCAGGATATATTCCTTGCTTGGAGCAAAAATCTGTATGCCAAGAGATAGTAAACCATTGAAATACACCTTTGTGTCAGCACCCAAGTTTCGTATGCAGTTATCATCTAGTTTTCATCTCTACAGTAAATAGGGTTCAGATAAAAAAAAAAGAAGTTTGAAATATTGCATTTGTTGGCAATGTTTGAAGTAGATATTGACTGTGATACAGTCAAGCAGTTAATTGTACTGATAAAAAACAATAAATATATTGTAGTTAAGGCTGCATTGGAGACTTGAGGACTCCTTTAGTATGTTAATAACTCGTAGGCTCTGAAATTGACTCAGGTAAGACTTGGCATGTGGTTGCAACAAGTATAGCTCAGCCAAAATGTAGCAAATTCTTAGGGTATGGGAGACTGATGTGTAGCATGGTTGCCATTGCCAAAGACCATACCATTACTTCTGAATTCAGTGTCATTATTCTGACCTGAGTGGAAGAATAGTGATAATAGTCGACTAAAGAAATTTTTGACTGTGGTACATACCTGGCAACTTGTGTACCTGTACCTGAGAAAGACAATTGGTTTTTTGTAAAATGAATATGGTTTTAGGAAGGTCCAACAACTGAAATGGACTCTATTTTATCAAAGAATAAAGGACTTTCGCAGGATGTGATTGTCCTAAATTACTTTTAAATTGAAAGCATAATGGACTGAAAGATTACCAACAGTTAATCTTTGAAAATTTATAGTTAGATGAAAAGGGCAAAAATTTAATAAACAGCACAAGAAATTGCAGGTATCAAAACAAAAGTTAGGAGGAAACGTCACGTTGACCAAATTGACCAGTGAGAGAGAGGGCAAGATTTTAAAACAATTTGTAATAGGAACAGAATAGAATCTGCTGAAGTAAGTACCACTTCTCAGAAATGTCATCAAGGGATGTGAGAAGGTACTACAGGTATAACAATTTGATAAGGTAAACAAGCTAAAACAATATGAATTCCCCGAAGGAATCATCGTAGGCTCTCTGCAGGCGTTAATCTGTATATATTATTTACGAGGCAGTCTGAGCAGCCCTAGCAGATTGTTTGCAGATGTTGCCATCAATTACCATCTAGTAAAATCATGAGGATGTCAAAACAAATTACAAAATGATTTAGACAAGATATCTGCATGATGCAAAGGGTTAGAGTTGACCTTGAGCAGTAAAAAGGGACTTCCTTGTGAAGCACCACTTGCCTCACAGTATTGAGAATTACACATCTCCTTTTCAACACTGACATTCCTTAATTAATGACATTTAATTATGGATGGAGGGAGTTCAGAAAGTACAACAGACTACGGTGCTGCTACTGGTTTATTATTTCCTTTCTCAGCATCAGTAGGAATCAGAATAATATCATACCAAAAGATTCTAATAACACCTAGCATTCATAAATGATTCAGTCATGGACAAAACTTCTGACTCTTGTGCTGATTATTGACTAATCTTTGTGTATGCAACCACCCACACATTATAAAACCACTTTGCTGGCTCATCACTACTTGCTAATGCTTCTGCCAAAAATGACGCTGGCTGACTCTGAGCAACTTTTACTGCCACGTTGCATGCTAAGAAACGAGAAACTCAAATCTCATTGTAATGATGAGAGGTTTAACCACATTATTGCTGGAGTGCACAGAGGCTATATCTATTTTCTTGATGGTCAAGGTGCAGCAATGTGTCCTCACATCCTGTAGAAGATTACATTTAAAAAATTGCATTTAATGTTGATTACATGTTAAATCACAAACATTTAAAGGTTGTCTGTGCAGCTAAATATCTAGATATTTCATTTATGAATAACATAAACCAGGGCCATCAAATAGAAAATGATTCAGGTGGGGAACCAAAGACTGTATTTTGAGGTGTTTATTTCGTATATGAAATATGGTAGTGTCACGAACATGGCAAGGAGTTGGCATGGCAATCATTGCAACAGTCATTTTTCATTGCTGTGAGATTTTTTCACAAAATTTCAGTTGGCAGCTCTCCACTAAATGTGAAAATATTTTGTGACTCCCACCATCAAAAGTATGATAAAATAAGAGTAATTAGAGCTCATAGTGAAAAATTGAAGTGTTAATTTTTTCCCTTTTGATAATCTCGTGGCATTTCTTCTTTTAAAATGCCATGTTTCGCAGTAAATGACATCCACTTGAAGATTTCTTTGCACTTCTGTGCAATTCAAGAAATTAATCAAACTTGCAGATCTTTACTGCCCTTCCTTCCCATGATAACTGGATCTCACTTGGCCTAAATTCTGGATTAGCTACTTCCTTTGCCAACCTTCTCCCCTTTGCCACTGAAGTAAGTAAGAGTACTCATTTCTATTTTAAATGGTTTCTCTTGGCAGTACTCAGTTTCCATTCCTAAATTTAAGTTGATACCAGGTATCCTGTTTCTTCTGTGATTTTTAATAATTTCCTCTGTTGAATTTTTCATTTTATAAATACATCACAAAGAGCCATTTGCATGTTGAATAAAATGCAGATTAGAGAACTGAGTTTAAATTACCATTTTTTTTAACTTGTATATTTAGATTCTGAGAAAGCGTTTAACTCTCCTTTCAACAAATCTGTTCTGACAACCCTTGAGAAATGAGGTACTGGTGTAGCCTATGTCAGTATACAGAAGAGTGTCAGTGCTACAGTTTAATTTGATCGGAATAGTTTGAAGTTCAGGATTGATAGGGAAGTCACAAAAGGAAGTTTCCAGATCCTTAAATGCGGAAGATTAAAAAAAGAATGCATATGAAAGAAATTTGTCAGAACAATTGCAGTGACATTTTATTTGCCTCTAATGCAGATAAAATTCAACAACTAATTTAATGCAGAAAGTTTGAAAGTAAGCCAGACAATCACCCAGAATAAGACTAAAATCAAATGTTATGTGCCCATAGAACCAGTTGACAAATTTTTGTATGCAGGGCAGCTAATGGTAACGAGCAGCTGTACAGCAGAGGAAATGAATGGGAGAATAGAAATGAGTGAATCAGTTTCATTAAACATAATGGCTGATGAAACTAAGCTTCTAATGTGTCTGAAAAGAGTTTAAATTCAATGTGTAGCATTGGTTTAGACTTCCAACAGTGGAGACACACAGGAGGCTATTCAGAAAGTAATCTTAATTAGGGCATAAATAAAATAATGAAATAAAGAAAAGTATTAGGAAAATCCCTAATCTGCATTCCTGCTAGACCTTATCACAATTCATATTTAAGAGATTTTTCATATCTCAGAGGGGTTAACACATGTCCTCTGCATAAAATTCTACTGCCTGATACTGCAGCCGGCCCATGACACCAATTTCAATTTCTTTACTGGAGTTGAAGCATTTGGGAGCCAAGGCACATGTGTATAAAGAGGTGCTGTAGAGCTGATGGCAGAAATGTTGTTTTCTAAGCAATGTGGTCAAGCTTTGTCATACAGAACACAAACCAGTAATCCCGAGACCAGATCACTCGATATTCTTTGTCCCACAGTACTTAGCTTCTTTCATGTTCCCTAAAATCCACAAAGAAAGTGCTTTAGTTTCTTAAAAAAAAAGAGAGAGAGAGTGGCTGTAATCTTCCTGGCTGACAAAAGGTGTCTGTTGTGTATTATTTTTGTTGGTTGAGCTAGGAGGTATGATGAACAACCCATCCTCCTGACACACACACACACACACACACACACACACACACACAAATTTTGTGCTAGTGTTTTTCTGCGTAGGCGTAGGAAACCCAAGACTAGTCGCCAGTCATGATTCTGTCTTAAATAGGCCTTTTAAGGAAAATCTTTGTATAAAATCTATGTGAAGGCAATTAAATGTACAGTACAGTGTTTATACAATGATTTGTGGTAATGAATTTCATCAGTTCTTAAAAAGATAGCAGATGTGTAACAGCAAGTAAAAGCTCATCAAAAAATTGAAATTGGGATAGACGTGATTATAGAAACAGATGTTAAAAAATGAGTTTACTTCCCCAATTGATGTGACAAGCTTATTAGACGTTGGCTCATTGACTTTCTGTACACTGTAAAATGTAAACTTGAAAGAGAACTTGGGTGTTACAGTATCGCTTAATGGTTGCTGCCAATCCTTACAATAAACTCTCTCTCTCTCTGTGTGTGTGTGTGTGTGTGTGTGTGTGTGTGTGTGTGTGTGTGTGTGTAAGGGGGGGCTAAGTAAGTGAGGGTGAGATTGACTTAATTGTTTTATTTCTTCAGTTTCTGTGCTAATTATATTTGCTTTTTTCAGGGAAAAGGTTTAATGCCAGA
Source organism: Schistocerca americana (assembly GCF_021461395.2). Classification (NCBI taxonomy): domain Eukaryota; kingdom Metazoa; phylum Arthropoda; class Insecta; order Orthoptera; family Acrididae; genus Schistocerca; species Schistocerca americana. Next base: position 1,136,246,006 of record NC_060119.1, read on the forward strand.
TGGAACAACACGATTCACTTGCAATGGAAAACCTCTGTTCCATTTCATGGGGTGCTCAACATTCAGTGAATACACTGTAGTGGCAGAGATATCTATTGCCAAGGTATTGTTTATATGATTATGGTAACATCTGTATGTTTTGACCATTAAAATATTTGTTGCAATGCCATTTGTTAAAATTTGAAACCCTGAAGAGTTTTTATCTGTTTATGGTGGGAAAATCTACATATACACGTACAACATTTTTCCTGGAGATCACAGGTAGTCCTCATGTCAATGACACTCTTCTCACGTGCATAAGGTACAGCTTAATGACAGAACTTCATAGTGTGTTTCATTATTCCTCTTGCTACAGTCACCCCAGGCAATCACCAACGCCCAATTTTCAAATGCCAATTTCAGACCTATTGCAACATTCAGATTTACCACACTTCATGCCAATTTTACTACAGCATAAAAAAATGAAACTGAAACTGTAGCAGTGAAAGAATTTGAAGTATCACTTAATTGCCAACTATCTCCAAAATAGTGTCATGCACTGGTCCACTGACCATGGTGTGCTATTTCTGAAAGCATACACTTTTCCTTTTCAGTTGCTTTGTTGTGCCTCATCAGGGCTATAATATCATTCTAGAGACTTTTTTTGTGTCTGAGGATAAGGTGAATAATTCTTGGTGTAGCACAGATATTGCATTTGTACTGATAAAATTTTTTCTGTGTTGATACATTTTGCTCCTTAACTAAAGTGCCAACTTAATCTGTGTAATACTATTGTTTATAGGATAGTTAGAGTCGTCATGCAAAGTGTATTTCATTCAAATGGATAAACTAGAATAGTCACCCGTCGTAAACTTGTCATGGAGAGATTACTGCTAATAACAATGTATCCGAAGTTGATGTGTAGGTGAGTTTGCTCTTTCCAAGGATGGCATCTCCTGACTGAAACACATTGGCCAAAATATATTGATCTAAATGAGGTCCTGTTGAAAAATAACTGTACGCATGTACAAAACAGTCATTGGTGATTTGCCAAGAATTTCCTTCTTGCATTGATAAGTTGTGTAACGTAACTTGACATGGACTGCTCACTCGTGCTGCAGGTAAACGAATCTGCTCCAATGGATAAAATCTGCCTTCTTGGCTGTGGAGTGCCAACTGGATACGGTGCTGCACTTAACACCGCTGGTGTCACTGCTGGCTCAAACTGTGCTATCTGGGGCCTGGGGGCCGTGGGGCTTGCAGTCGCCATGGGCTGTCGTGCTGCTGGTGCGAAAAGAATTATCGGCATTGATATAAACCCATCAAAGTTTGAAATTGGTATGTAAAGTTTGCTTACTCTGGAACTTGTCTGAACTCATTGCCACACCTGATATATTGCTATAGCTGTTTTGTTTGTAGACTATAAAAACTTTGTTTAGGGAAATGAGTTTTGAAATTGTTGCCCATTTTGTTTGTCACTATAGATGACCTACAAGTACTTCTATCATTAGATAAAGAGCTGGGAAATTGAACAGTGGAAAATCCAGGATGGAGTTACTACAATATCATGAAAAGGATAGATCATTATTAACCATATAGCAGAGATACTGAGTATCGATAGGCACAAGAAGAAGATTCAAACAAGTAAGCTTTCAGCCAAAAAGGTTGTGTGTGTGTGTGTGTGTGTGTGTGTGTGTGTTTTTTGCATTCCGATGAATGCCGTTTGGGCTGAAAACTTACTTGTTTGACAGTCTTTTTGTTGTGCCTCTCTGTGGCCCACCATCTCTCCTATATGGTGAGTAATTTATCCTTTTCATACTATTGTAATTATTCTGAGCTGGAAAATTGATGACCTGGCAATAGTCTTGACTGAAATGATAAATGTTAAGAGCACAATGTTTTAACAAAGTTCAATTCAATCCATTAAATATACGTGTTGACAAAAGTTTGTGACGGAAATAATTTGCGTCATTTAATACCATACAAATATTAAAATCTAGTGTGTATGTAGGTGTGTGAAACATAGTATTACTTTCCTTTACTACTTTCCTGTTAGGGCTACAGAAAGATAACAGGCTATCATCAACAAATAAGTGTACTTCTGGTTTTTAGGGTGCTCTGTCCTAATATGATGCAAAAAATTGTCACCTGCAGCTTTTTGCACTGAAAATTAATATTTTAAAGAGTACTTTTTAAAGATTTCAGTTAGATGTATTTAAACTGCCATGAACTTGAAGAATTTTCAGTGGCAGTGTTAGTACTGATTAGGATATAAGATAACTGTTATGATAAGCTCTTTGGCTCATTTTCTTTATTTACAGCTGTTCATTGGGTAGCCTCATTTTCCTATCTGGTAATACATGTGTCAGGGACAGTGGTTAATTGTAGTTGTAAAAATTGTACTGGTTGTTTGTCACATTGGTGAATTTGTTGTTAAAAATCATCAGAGGACCATACTTTGAAAATAAATTTGATCTGGGTAAGTCATGGGTACCACTTAAAGAAGTATTGTAGCCCTCAGAAAATAGTTGGAAAATAAAAAAGGGTAAAAGTGGACTCAAAGTGTTTGTGACTTCTACATTTCTTGCTGCTGTTTGTTAAAGTTGTGAAAGCATTAACCAAGGGGAAAAAATGCTTCAGGTATCTATGCCATAAGTTTTCTCATCTATCAAAAGTGTAACTGAAAGATGTAATACAGAGTTTCAAAGCTGATGTTAAGATTCCATTTTTAAATAAGAAATATTATTATCACTTAAATTTTTGATGAAAATGATGTTAGAAGTAATGGCATAAGAATTGTCACCTCCATTCCAAAACTGACAGCATTTTTTTGCACATAATTACTTGTGGAAAGTTACATATTGTGTATTCACTGGAAGTGCTAATTCGCTTTTCTCGAGGTTTGTGCTATTAAGAACTCAATTTCCTGCTTCAGTATCACTGAAGGTGCTGTAGCTGTTCTGCTGAGATTCGTCTCTGCCATAGTAATCAGCCCCTTAAATACTTGATTCTGTTTTTCTTACTTTTCTAATAGTCTTCAATTTTCCTTTTAGCAAAGAAATTTGGCTGCACAGAATTTGTGAATCCGAAAGAACATGAGAAGCCTATCCAGGAGGTGCTGATTGAAATGACAGATGGAGGATTGGATTATACATTTGAATGTGTTGGTAATGTTGATTTGATGCGTGCTGCTCTTGAATCATGTCACAAAGGTTGGGGAGTCTCAACCATTGTTGGCGTTGCTGCAGCGGGAAAGGAAATTAGCACACGGCCATTCCAGCTTGTAACTGGCCGCACCTGGAAAGGAACTGCATTTGGAGGTAATTCTTTCACCATAATTGTATTTTCTAAAAAAACATTTAAAAGTTGTCCATATGTCCCCCATACAATACATACCACCTCCCCGATTCCACCTGTGTGTGTGTGTGTGTGTGTGTGTGTGTGTGTGTGTGTGTGTGTGTGTGTCTCTGAAAGGGGGGGGGGGGGGGAAATCAGTTATCTATGAAATGTTCCCAGTGTATGCACATGTAATATCTTAAAATAAGTGTACACTAATCATGTACTGGAAGTAATGGTACACTTCTTAATTATAATGCCTGCATCTGTGCTACTTTCACTCCAGTAATTATGATCCTTGCCAAGGTGGGGTTGTTTCCATGCCTCAGGGATACAGAAAGCTATGCCATAAGTGCAACCACAATGGAGGGGTATGTGTTGAGAGTTGTTCTGAAGAGTGGAAGCAGCCTTTTCTCTAGTTTGCAAGGGCAACAGTCTGCATAATTGACTGATCTGCCCTTGTAACCTTAGTCAACATGGCCATGTTGTGCTGGTACTGTGAGTGGCTGAAAACAAGGAGGAAACTACAGCTGGCAGAAAATCCAAAGACACTCTGATAAGTGAAGTACACTAGTGTCAAGACGGTGTCGATATCTTCACTGCGAGATAACAATGATGTCACTGGTAACAGTGTCACTAAAGCAGTTACTGAACATGGTATTCCGAAAGTCCTTCACCAGAGAAGGTGAAGTAAATATTTCAGCATTTAAACAGAGAACTACCGACATGAGTAACTTAGAAGTAGATGTCCTCAGTGTAGTGGAACAGCTTAAATCCCTTATCAAAGGCAAGACCTCCAGTCTAGATTTGTATAGTAGTCAGGTTCCTTTCAGAGGATGAGGATTAAGTTGCTCCATACTCATCAATCATCTAAAACTGCTTGCTCAGTGAAAGATCTGCACCTAAAGACTGTAAACTTCCACAAGTCACACCAATACCCAAGAATGGAAAAGGAGTACTCGACTGAATTGCAGATCCATATCACTAACAATGATTTGCAGTAGGATTTTGGAACATATACTGTTTTCATTCATTACAGATTATCTCGAAGAAAACAATTTATTGACAAATAGTAAGAATGGATTGAGAAAATATTGTTTGTGTGAAACACAACTAGGTCTTCATTCACATTAAATAATGATTGCTGTCGACAGGGGATGTCAGATTGATTCTATACTTTGATTTCCAAAACGCTTTAGACACCGTTTCTAACAGGCGACTCGTAATCAGTTTGCATGCCTATGGAGTACCGCCTAAATTGAGCGACTGGATCCACGAGTTCCCATCAGGAAGATCACAGTTCGTAGTAATTGATGGAAAGTAATTAGTAAACAGAAATATCTGGTATTCCCAGAGTGGATCCTGATCCACATAAACGACACAGTGTGACTAAGCAAGCTAGGATAATTTTACTTCCCTCTTGTTTTGCTGTCTTCCTACTTAGATTAGGTTTTTAATTTTTGAATGAATTACCATTAACATACATGAGTGTAATCTGCATTTTCATAAGAGAAAGGTTGGCCCATAGTTTTAAAGAATATAACACCAGATCTAATTTTGTGCCTAGTTTTACCTATGTAATATATTTTCTAATTTATTTCGATTATGCCTAGTTAATATCTTTTGTAATAGGGTGAAATAAGTAATGGTTTCATAACTTAAATTCTATTGTTGGCGTATAAACAAATATAAATTCTGTACTAGTTATAAACATTTGGAGGAACAATTAATAGTATTCTTAAAGTATTTATTTGGCTCTATTCGAAAACATGTTAGCAAAGCCAGACCTTAATTAATTCTGAAGTAATTAAGTTTTGTAAAAAGTATTCTTTACATAACTATATTTGTTGATTTCATCATTTAAGCAAATAATTCTGCTTAACCCCTGTTGTAGAAGAAACTGTTGAAAAGATGGAATTTTTCGATGTGGTCAGTTAATTGAATGAGCTAAGTTTTAATTGTAATTTCTGTAAATTAAACTTCGAACAGTGTGTAAGTTCAGCACCTATTATTGTAAGGATATATAAGGGCGCGGAGTTTGGTCCTGACACAGTCAGTCCATGGCCGAGTTTCAGACAAGCTGTGTTGGCTAGTATGACAACAGTGCATCAACTTAACAGTGTAATAAGTGTTGCACAATTAGGCCGTGTGTTAAAAGAGTGACAGTGTCTGCTCAATACATACCTGATTATTCTTCAAGAACTGTGAACTTTGTGATTAGGCTTTACTGCTTGTAGATGTTCAACAGGAAACTATTGTAGCAGTATGTGGATGTTCACCTACGACCTATTAATGAGCCATGTCGAAGGTTAATCAATAGTGTATTATTGGTGGTTGTGAAAAGTGAAAGTAAAAGACTGTGAAACACAACTATGCATCTGTCGGCTACATTATTTACCGTAGTCAGTGTCCAAATTACAAACCCCATTTTTCAGCCAGTGTAGCAATGCAGTGCATTGACACCTAGGATGACAAAAGATCGCCAAAGGAAAAAAAGCAGGCGAGCACTGCTACAGTAGGAGACAATCTTAGCAGCCCTGTTAGATTGTTTGCAGATGATGCTGTCATTTGCCATCTTTTAAAGTCATCAGAAGATCAAAATCGATTGGAAAGTTATTTAGACAAGATATCTTTATTGTGCGAAAAGTGACAGTTGCTTTTCAGTAAGGAAAAGTGTGAAGTCATCCACATGAGTACCACAAGAAATTGGCTAAATTTCAGTTAAGTGATAAATCACACAGATCTAAAGCCTGTAAATTCAACTGAATAATTAATAATTATTGATAATGTAACTTAAATGGATAGGTAAAAAATATACTCACCAAGCGGTGGCATTATATTATCAACGAAATACTTAAGCAATTACAGTGATGAATAACTTAAATTGAAATGATCACATAGATCATGTTGTGGGGCAAGCAAACTAAAGAACATGATTTATTTTCAGAAGACTTAGAAAGTACAACAGGTCTACTAAGGAGACTGCATGCCACCTCTTCTGGAGTATTCCTTTGCAGTGTGGGATCCACATCCGATGGATCTGTGGAGAACACCAAACAGTTCAAAGAAGGGCAGCTCATTTTGTATTATCATGAAATAGAGGAGGGAGTGCCACAGACATGATACTTGAATTGGTGTGGCAATCGTTAAAATGAAAGTGCTTTTCATTGCATGTGAAATTTCAAACATACAGTAGTATTGTTGGCCTCCACCCACTGCTAGGGAGAAATGATCATCATGATGAAGTAACAGAAATCGCAGCTCGAACAAATAGATTTAAAAATATTTATGTGCTTATTTTTCCTACGCACTGTTAGGAAGTGGAATGATAAATAGCTTGAAGGTGGTTCAGTGAACCCTGTGTCAGGCATTTAATTGTGAATTGCAGACTAGTCATGTAGATGAAGCCAACACCTACCACATTAGTACAAGTTTGTATGCAACCTAGTCCTGCAGATCATGGGATTGAAGGACTGTCTGGTGAGATCAAGGAAATTTTTCTGATAGATAAGGGGGAGGAAAAATTTGTGATGGGTGACTGGAATTAGATAATTGGAAGAGAAGTAAAATCAGTGGAACGACAGGGACTGTGGGAAAGGTATGAGAGGAACCCACCAGGTCAAACTTTGCACTTATCATAATTTAATAATCATTAATATTAGTTTAAAATTAACGAAAGTAGGCTGCATATGTGGTAGAGACCTTGGAGACACAGGATAATTTCAAATAGACTACATAACTGTAAGACAGATTTTGAAACCAGGTTGTAAACTGTTAAAACATATCCAGAGCATATATGGACTTGGACCGTAATTAAAATGTTATGATAAGTTAAGCAGGAATGCCTGAAGCACAAATGCAAAGCTTTAGAAGCATGTATAGTGAGGGGAGGGACAGATACCGCCTATAGGAAGATTAAAAGACCTTGGGAGAAAAGAGAAGCAGCTTGTAAGGTGCCCCTTCTTTGCAGAAGAGGAGTTAATTTCGTTATTTCCAGTTTTGCTATTTCACTTATATGAAGTGAGTGTATCAGTGCTGCAGTATGGGCAGAGTAAGGAGTGAGAAGTTGGTTCCCATGCTGGTTAGCAGAGGCAGTTGGCCAACTGGCACTTTTAGAGCCAGAGGAATGAGATACCGATGCAGAAATCGCTCGTGACGTCAGCAGAGAGATAAGCTATTTTTCTAATAGAGTAGACAAGTGTCAGTGTCCCTGTAGAAAATGAAATTTTTTAAATGTAAGTGAAGAGGGCAGTGCTACTTGATTGGTTCATATGGTGAGTAACACGAACCAATCTGCTGTTATAATTTTGTAGACTTTTTCAGCCTGATTGAATGATGACATGCTCTTGGGTTTTTTAGCAGAGTTGACCAATTCTCTGTGAAATATTTAGACTGAGTTTGGTAGCTTCAGGAATTTTTGAGCAGCTGTATTGTGTGAATGCTGTCTGGTCTCCAGAAAGCATAAAATTGATCAGTCACATTTGGTGGCACATCAATTACCAAACCATTTTCACCAAAAAGCTTTATGTATTTGTTGATTCCTTTTATAACAAGGGCATGGAAAATTGAAGAGTAATAAAAGAAACTTTGCTGGCAATTAACCAGATTAACAAATTTTGTCAGTAAGTATTATAAATAAGAATTTTGTTAACATGCATACATACTGTCTGTTTTGGGTGCCAATGTCAGTCAAATAAAAGATCATTTCTCCATGTTGTAGTATCTATCTTACACTAGTTTGTTTTCCAGTCTTTTTAATCAATTTGAAATGTTTGGACAGTGATTCTTTTATGTAGGCCGAGCGGTTCTAAGCGCTTCAGTCTGGAACCGCGCGACCGTTATGGTCGAAGGTTCGAATCCTGCCTCGGGCACGGATGTGTGTGCTGTCCTTAGGTTAGTTAGGTTTAAGTAGTTCTAAGTTCTAATGGATCGATGACCTGAGATGTTAAGTCTCGTAGTGCTCAGACCCATTTGAACCATTTTTTTTTTCATGTAGGTTTATAAGCAGCTCATTTTTATTTCACAGGATTTAAGAGCAGGGACAGTGTTCCTAAACTTGTTGAAGACTATCTGGCCAAGAAAATTATGCTTGATGAATTTGTTACTCATAACTTGCCATTTGAAAAAATCAATGAAGCATTTGATCTTTTACATGCTGGAAAGAGGTAAGAGGCTGTTAATCTCTGCTTTTCATGGTATTTGCTACTAAGTAGAATGCTTTTGTCAAGCTCTATTGGTGCAATATTACGATCATTGACTAGAATGGAATATTGCACCATTGTTTTTCTGTAGTTTCAGTTCATTGTCATTGAGAGTGTTAAGTGTGTAGTGTTTCCTCCAGGGTGTCCTCAGTGTGTTCAATCAAATAAAACTAAAAGTAACTAGTACTTAACACGCCTGTGAATATTGAACATTTTCTTCATGCTGCAAATAAAAACTGTAGATGGTTATCTGTGAATGTGTGTCATTATGAGCAGTCACTAATTTTAAAATTTTATTAATTTTGTTCAATTTAAAGTGACATTTTCTGTTTTTTCTTTACCTTGTTTCTTGACAATCTATGGAACTGTTTTTATAGGGATGTAATTCTGTTTCCAGCATTCGAACTGTTGTTGAGTTCTGAAGACTAGGATTGTGAATACCTACTTCCGGTGCTGCATCTCTTGGGAGAGATTATTACTCAGTCAAATGTGCTTCCAAATATATTGGTGTCATATTGGATATTGCATTTACTTTTATAACACTTGCATGTACTTGTTTACAATTTTGTGATACAAAGAAGCCAAATAAAGATATGCATTTAATTGATTATGTATTTAATGACAGATGTAAATGCACACATTGGTGGCTGAATTTAAAAAAAAAAACCTGTTTTAAGCTCAAATATTTTGTACTGAAAAGGTAAACAGCAAGTGTGTGATCAAGGGACATGTTGTTATAATTTATTTCACAGATCAGTTTTTCTATGACTGTGTGATGTTTGAACTACTTGGTATGCATATGTGGGGACACTATTCTCCCTTTTGAAGATGCTGTCGGGTTTCTGAGCCTTTATTTTTTATGCAAAATTGCCATTGTCATTACTGCACCTCAAGGCAAAATTGTTTAGAAGGCACTGAACATGTAGATGTATCTTAACCACATGTCCTGGGGAGTGGACAGGATGTGTCTGCTCCAGTTTTATAGGGCCTCTGTGCAATCACGGCTGGACTGTGGTTGCACAGCGTATAGGTCAGGGAGACCTTCTTACCGGAAGATAGTTGATTCTGTACGCCATGAGGGCATCAGGGTCGCCATTGGTGCTTACATGACCGGCCCCATAACCAGTCTGTGCTGAGGCTGGTGAACCCCCACTTACCATTCGATGGCAACTCCTCATGGTGTTTCAGGCATGTACATTCCTCACTACTCCCAATCACCGGCATACCATACCATTGCTCTCGCAGCTATGGAATGTCTCGTGACCAGTTGTCCACGGGCAACAAGAGCATTTGGGATCTGTGCGAAATGTGTATGGGAGTCCCTTGGTGTGGGGCATGTACAGGCTCAAATCCAGGGTTTTAACTGACTGCCACTCTAGTTGCTGCAGAGGCCCAGATTTGGTACAGTACAAGAAACATTTCAGTCCTGCTTTTGTTTTTAATGCGATATTTTCCGACATTTTGAATGAGCACCGCAACTATATAGCCATATTTATCGATGGATCTAAATGAGGGGACTGTTGGGTTGATATGTTGTTTTCCTGGATTGTGTCCTCAAGTTTCAGTTGTCAACAGTTCACTGTCTTTGATGCCAGATTGTCTATGATCTTGAAGGTGCTGGAGCAGATGAGATACACCATGCCTGCTAAATTCTCATCTGTACCGACTCCCTGAGTGCTTGTCAGCATCTGCAACATTTGTAGCTAACTGAGAAAGTAGTCCGGGACATTCAGGATGCCTTTCTCCACTTAGAGGTCTGGCAAGGAGGTGTCTTTCTGTTGGTCACCAGGACACATGGGTATTGCGGGGAACTAAAGGGCAGATATAGCAGCTAAGGAGATGTGTTGTAATCCTAAGTTCAGTGTGCCATCCCTCTACATGATATTGTTTCACAATTGAGGTACAGTTTCATGTCAGTGGGAAGATGAGTCGCTGGAAGTGATGGACAATAAGTTCCGTGTAGTAAAGCCCACACTGCAGCTGTGGTGTACCTCCTTCCACCACACAGGTGGGGCATGTTTCTCCTTACTCATCTTCACATAGCCCACAGCCCTATGATGCACAGCTTCTTGCTCTGACAGCAGAACAGGCTGGCGTACAGATCACTATGCAGCACATTTTACTGTTTTATTTTCAGATCAGAGGGCAGCGATAGGTTTTCTGACATATCTGCCCTCTATTATAAGTAATGTTCAAATGAATGTGGTGAGAGTTTTAGGGATTTGTGATTTGTCCAACTTGTTTCCTAAAATTTTAGGGAGATGTTCTGAAACACACACACACACACACACACACACACACACACACACACACACACACACACACACGCAAAGTGGAGATGGTCACAGAGCTTAGATGTGAATTGTTTGAAGCAATGTACAGTGCGGTTGTGCTGATCGTGGACTGCATACAGGAACTGCAAGAACCAGTGAGAAGAGGGATTCAGACAATTATTATTTTCCCTTACTCCATATGTAGATAGAAATGGTCTAAAAAGTCACTATTGGAATGCAGCTCCCTCTGCCATGTGTTGTATGGTGGCTTGCAAAGTAATATGTACAGTACCGTATACTACACAGCACAGCACAGCACAAAAATTGCAGCTGGTCAGGCCGGTAGAACAATTGTGCAAATGGAATGCAGCATATAGAAGAAGAATTGTTACTTGAAATATTATGGAAGAGTGGTCCTGTCTGTATTCCATACCTATAAAGAAAATGTGCTGTTACAGATACACTACATAGCCATTAATTGAAAATTTTTTTTCTAAATGTCAGTGTAGTGGGATGGTATGATATACACACACTATGTAGCCCTTAAGCGAAACATTGTTACTGAACGTTGCTGTAGTGGGATGATAAAGCTGTATGCTTTCTATATAAAGGGCAGAGGTTAAATTTACTGTTAAATTGAGGTTTTTTTTTCCCCATACCATAACAAATTCTGTATCGTAAATGTCCCTCATTAAGTTAAAATGAACAGTCGAGATCCCTCTGTGCCAATGATATACAGTGAATTTTGCATAGTAGATGTGACAGTTTTTAGGCTGTAAATCAGTGAAGATACTTGCAGTGGCAAATTGATAAAACCATCAACATTTACTGTTAGGTAACCCATATGGGTTGGCTCGGGCTCCCTCATGAAATTACAGTAATACTTGTAATTAAATCCATCAGTCTAGCCGAAGTTCGAAGATTAAAAGATGATTATCCAGTCTACAGAGGATCATCATCATCATAATACACACACACACACTGAGGTGTTATGATCATTCTACTAAATTCCAACAAGGGGAAACTGCATCTGATGATCCTCCAATTTCAATGCCCTTTAACATGCTGACTGGGAATCACTCAAAAGTAACTCTTATGAAAGGGTTCAACTCATTAGACCCTTTTTTGAGAAATAACAGTAATGCTTGTATTTTTATATTATCGTTTAGGCAATCTTGTCCTGATACTGCTTCAAGGGATAAATGTCATTAAAGCATTCAGAACACAAATTTTCTGCACCATGTGTACTGATTAAAAGACATTTTTCACATGCACATGTTTTGTGTAATAGTCTTCAGTTAGAAACTTACATTATTTTCATGAAAGTGTCTCCATGCACAATTAGTTAACAGTAAGAAAGTGCTTGGAAAGATATAAAACAATAATCATAATGCTTATATTTTACTGAATATTGTATTATTACCTATATTATTCCTTAAATAGTGCAGAAAGTATAGGTAAGATTAAGCTTATATTTGTTTAATTATTCAAGAGGAAAAAAAAAAACTTCAGCATGGGTAGGCTATGAACCCATTAGACCTGGGTTGGTATGTAATTAACTTGTAAACTTATAACAGCAAAATCCTTTCTTAGTTGTGATGCTGCTGAAACACATTTCTGCATTTTCCTGGCCAGGACCAACATGATTTGGCTCTGGCTACAGAATGCTGGACTTAGAAACAAACATCTAGGCATCAAATCACAGCTCTGTGATGGACATTGACTCTTTTAATTAGTGTTTACTGAGGGAAATGTCTATTCTGACTGGTAGAATGTAATATTTTCCATAAATCATCATTTTCTGACAAATAATGATGCTCCATTAAGAATGTACAGTCTGCATGGTGTGAACTTCTACCAAAAATATATTCACAAGCCATCTCATAGTGGCCATTTGCCTGTGGCAGTTCTGCTCTGGATGTGTTCCTGTCGACTGTGGTGCTTGTTTCACATGAATTATGAGTAAAGTTATATTCCCATCCGAGAGACCAATATATCCTGATCAATTAATAGGTTTTCACAGGGAGTACAGTTGTTGGCTATGGTGCTGAAATGGTTGGCAGGATAGAATTAAATTTATCTTTTTGATTGGCCTCTTTCTGCAATGGACTTCAGCGCCATTGAAAACGTATGAGACCATGTGAAAAAACTGGACTGATCCTGTGCCAAGGACCTGTGGTGACCTTCAGAATGTCACCCTAGCTGCTCAGGAGGAGGTGGCAGAAAATAAGATCTATTAATTTATAGGCTCCTTTCCTCACAGGATGCAGATAGTCATTTAAGTGAAATATTTTTGAATAGGGTATTAAGTGGTGAAGAAGAGGGATCCAAAAAAAATCTTAAGAACTGTCAACTCTCCAGTCTGTTAATTTTGTGTTTACTGTAGATCAAACAAATTAACACAGTAAAACAAAAATAACTGCCAAAAGAGGGATTCAATCCGAATCCTGCTGTCGTGCAACTGCTTATCAGTCCAGTAAGTACACCACCGAAGTATAAAGTTGGTATACTGTGTTCGGTAATGTTCTGGCATTTGTTACTGTTCTGCCCTTGATTTCAACTTGTCTTCTTCACATCTGAAATTCTACTAATGACTCTGAGCAAATTTTCTGTTGGGTTTTAGAAGATTTGTAACATCTATACTCTGTGAACCACTATGAGGTGCATGTAGAGAGTACATCGCATTAGAGTTTTTTCCTGTTCAATTTATATAGGAAGTGTGGGAAGAATGATTGGCTCAGGATTGGTTGATCATAAAGGTGCAGTAGGTGAGAACGTCATGGGGTGGAAAGTTCTCCACACTAGTTGCTAGGGAGCATAGTGCAGAATCGATGCGAACAAAAGCAACGGTCCGCCAAACTAGACCAACTTCAACACTTCACCACGGAAAACTGATGGTCTATGCAGAAGTTCATGCATGCAGTAATTATTCTGATCTTGTCCTCATAATCCCTGTAGTATATTCCTAGAATCGTTTAAAGCTGGTTATTGAAACTTTTAATAGACTTTCAAAGGGTAGTTTACATCTATCTTAGAGTCTTCCAGTTCAGCTCCTTCAGTATCTCTGCGACACTCGCGGATTAAATGAATCTGTGACCATTGGTGCCGCCCTCATCTGTATATGTTCAATATCCCCTGTTAATTCTATCTGGTCTGGGCCCCACACACTTGAGCAATATTCTGGAACCAGACACATGAGTAATTTGTAAGCAATCTCTTTTGTAGACTGATTGCACTTCCTCAGTATTCTACCAATAAACTGAAGTCTACCACCTGCTTTACTTACAATGAACCCATAAGATCATTCCATTTCATATCCCTGTGAAATGTTACATCCAGGTATTTTTAAGAGTTGGCAAATTCTAGTAGTTACTTATTAACATTGTGCTCATAGGATACAATGTTTTTTAGTTTTGTGACGTGCACAATTTTACATTTCTGAATGTTTAAAGCAAGTTGCCAGCCTCTCCACCACTTAAAAATCTTATCAAGATCTGACTATTTATGCAGCTTCTGTCAGGTAGTACTTAGTTATAGATAACCACATCATATGCAGAAGACCTGATTTTACTATTAAAATTGTCTGCAAGGTACAACAGGAAGAACAAGGGTCGCAGCGCACTTCCCTGAGGCACACCTAAAGTACTTCTGCATCTGACGGTGTCTCTTCATCCAAGATAACATGCTGCATCCTTCCTACCAAAAACTCCTCAATCCAGTCACAAATTTCACCTGGTACCCTGTATGATCGTACTTCTGACGATAAGCATAGGTCTAGTATTGACTCAAGTGCTTTTCAGAAATCAAGAGGTACTGCATCTGCCTGGTTGCCTTGATCCAAAGCTTTCAGTATGTCATGGGAGAAACATGCGAGTTCTGTTTCACATGATCGACGATTCGATATCCGTGCTGGTTGGCATTGAGAGGCTATTCTGTTAAAGATATCTCATCATGTTTGAGCTCAGAGTATGTTCTAAGATCCTACAACAAAGTGATGTTCAGTATATTGGACAGTAGTTTTGTGTATCACTTCTGCTACCCTTCTCGTAGATGAGTGTGACCTGTGGCTCTTTCTAAGAGCTGGGCATGGGGTTTTGTTTGAGGGATCTGTGATAGATTGTAGTTAGAAGAGTGGCCTACTCAGCTGCAGTTTCGGTATAGAATGTGACAGGGATTCCATTGGGCCCTGGAGCTTTCCTCAATTTTAACAATTTCAGCTGTTTCTCAACACCACTGAAGCTAATACTTATTTCATTCATATATTCAGTGGCATGAACATTACATTGGGGCAGTTCCTTTACGAAGGAACATTTCAAAAGGGAGTTAAGCATTTCGGCTTTAGCTTTGCTGCCCTCACTTTCAGTTCCTGCCTAATTCACTAGGGACTGGACACTAACTTAGGTGCCACTAACAGCCTTTACATACAACCAAAATTTCTTTGGGTTGTGGAAAGATCACTTGACAATATTCTGCTATGATAGTTCATTGAAGGCACCACTCATCTCTCCCCTGGCAGCCAAAGCGCTTCATTCAGCATATCTGTATCTATAGCCATACGCTTTGTTTTACACACAGTACGCAGCAATCTGTTTCTTTAGACAGTGACTGTATACTATTGAGGTTCCCTCCCATTATCAATTGTTCTATTGGGTACATATCAGTCCAGCATGTGGTCAACTATTCTTTTAAACTTGAGCCAGAGTTCCTCTCAATGCTCCCGCCCTGTGTTGAAAATTTCAAGTTCCTCACTGAGATATGACACTACTGATTTTTTTCCTAGTTTACTGTAAAACACACACACACACACACGGGTTGTTCAATATGTAATGCCCCACACTTTTTAAAAAAGGCGTTAATAGACATAGACAAATGTCCTTGTTGGTACTTCACATTTGATGTTTGTTCTTTGCGCCGGTGAAGTTCCAAACCGTTCTGGCAGAGCCATAGTACATCAAAATGGTGTCTACATATACTCACATTACAAGCAGTGTACTGTTACTGAATTCTTGTGTGACCATGGTGAACATCCATTAACATTTGTGTGCTGTGTGTGGCGATGTTGCAGTTGATAGAACAGTTGGGCGATGAGTAAAGAAAGTTATAGCCTCAGGAAATGCAGAAAAAGAACTTCATGATCAGGCACATTTGGGACGTCCTGTCACCGCCACTGCTCCAGACATGCTGAATCGTGGAGATGCCATTATGTGTACCGACCGGCACATCACAACTTGACAATTGGCTCTACAGTTGTTGGTCAGCAGTGGAAGTGCATCTGCAATGATCGAGACTCGGATATTCAAAGAGGTGCTCACGATGGTTTCCATGAATGCTCAAAGTGGACCACAAGATTCAAAGAAAGGCCATTTCATCTGAGTTGTTGGAGCTTAAAGATTATCTGCGGGGAACACAATTTGAAGATGACGAGTATGTCAGTCATGCAGTGAAAACATGGCTATGCTTAAAAGACAAGAGCTTTTACCAGCATGGAATACATGCTCTTCTGCAACGTTGATGCACGGCCATAGAAAGTGATGGAGACTACGTAGAAAAATAGGACATGGACAAGACATGTTGACATATATTGTCACCAAATTGTGACTTAACAATAAATATATTCTGAGAAAAAAATGTGGGGCCATTAGAACCAATATATTTCCAGTAGCAGTGAGTTTCCTAACTATCTGTTCGAGATAGTTCTCAGAGAAGGCATACTGTAATTTTCCCAATTAATTGTTGAATGATTAAGGTCTCCACTGGTTGGGGAACAGGTTTTCTCCAAGGTCTTCGGTTACATCAAGAGATGAGTGGTGGGTGATACTAGGATCCAATTATTATTTTATGCTCACCCCTAATGACTGAGTCTTCTCCAAACAATCTCACATGCAGATTCGATTTCTATCTTGGTGGATTTCTTGTGCACTGTGATGATACACCACCTCCATTTCCTATTTACCTGTTCTTTTGATATGCATTTAAATTTTCCCAAATATGTAACTGCTATAAATTTCAGGTTTCAACCAGCTTTTTCTATGTCTAGTATTATGTGAGCTTCACTGTTTTTCATGAGTGCTTCGAATTCTGGCACCTGTTTAAAGCATTTCTTTGGATCGTGCATTGATACTCATGGGTTTCCTTCAGCTATTGTCATCTGGATTTGATGGAGGGTGTAAAAACTCAACATTGTCAGCCTCCTGAGTAGCAGCCTCCAATGTATAGTGCAGGCTTCCCCCATTTAAGGGGCCCCAACGGTTCTCAACTGCATAGTGCAGCCAGTAATGTACATTCAGTAATATAATGGGCTCCTGTTTCAGCCATGCCCATTTTTTGTTCCGTGTAGTGTACAGGATTGGATGGAAATCATATGCATTATAAATGAAGTTATGATCTCTCTTGTGTGTCAATAGGCACATCTATTTGGAGTTCAGTTAACTTGTAACAGGCTAACCTCTTCTAACGTTTGGCTAAAATAAATTGGACACACAAGTGGACAGTGTAAACAGTGACTGATAACTCATAATAACATTGAATGTCAATCAGTTTCATGGTACCACTGAAGGCTTTCTCTGACTCAAGTGACTAAAATACTGTGTAGTCGAATTCTGTGCCAAAATTGGCAAGCTGGCACTATTGTGCATCTGCAATTTCTCATGGTGTATAAAGACTTAAAGGTGATATTCATATCAGGTCTCCAGCCGGAACATGATGTCATCTCGGCACAATATTTCGACGGTTCATCTGGCCGCCATCTTCGGCTGAGTAAGCTGTCACTCGCTGAAAGTGAAATCAATCTGCAGCAGCAGTTCCTTTATACACTGTCTGTAGGTCCTCTGCGCATCTGTGGACATAACCCCACTCTAGCGCAAAGCACTTCAGCGCACACTGTCCACTTCAGCGCACCGGTGGTGAAAACTCGCAGAAATGGTAAATCAATATCAGACACCGTTGACACCATTTGATGACTGAAACAAAGACCATTATTTTTTAATGTCAACTGATACAGTGTTCCAACTCTTACTTAATGGCTACCCCATATGTCTGTCTATAATACTGTCAACTGGATTTCAATAGCTTCTTTCACTACACAGTCCCACTGATGCAATGCAGAGGCAACCGCTTGTGTCTCATCATACAACATTTTGTGTGCTTCAGTAAGATAATGTTCCACAACCACAGATTTTTCTGGCTGGAATAAAAGCATGTGGTCATGGTGCTCCACGCATTGATCGTGAACCGTATGAATTGTTTGTCCAATATAGGCTTTCCTGCAGTGGCAGGGAATTTTGTAGACATCGGGCTTCCTCAGACTCAAATCATCCTTAACTGAGGCAAGCAACACTCTAGCCTTAGCTGTGGACAGAATACACTCTTAATATCAAATCTATTTAAAACTCCTATTTTTGAAGATGTGCTTCCTGTGAAAGGTAAGAACACCACCGATTTGTTGTATCTTCCATTGGTTCCTGCTAAGGTTCAGTCTGTAGAGCATGATGGAACAGATTGTCCGTATAACCATTCTGCTGCTTGAACACTGCTTTTAGATGATCCAGTTCTTGTGTCAAACTATCTGTATCTGAGATGGCATAAGCTCTTTTTACCAATGTATGTAGCAACACGTTGTGTTGATATGAAGGATGACAACTAGATGTGTGAAGATATTGGTCCGTATACAAAGGTTTATGATAAAAACTGTGGCCTAATGTCCCATCATCCCTCCTGTAGACCAAGACAACGAAAAACAGAAGTTTTCCATCCTTTTCAACTCCCATCTTGAAATTAATAATGGGGTGTAGAAAACTGAAATGATCTAGGAAACTATCCAGAGCACCCCTCCCATGTGGCCATACCATAAACATATTGTCGGCGACAATAGGGGATCATGGGACTCCCCATAGACACTCTGTCAGTTTTTTCGAAGTATTTATCATTAAAAAAAATATGTCAAAGTCACCACATGACAAAAAAGCTTAGTTGTTTCTTCATCCAATGTTTCATAAATTAGTTACAAGGAATCTTAAAAAGGAACTCTGGTGAAAAGTGAAACATCAAAATTAACGAGCAAATCCATAGGACTGAGACACAGACTTCAAATGCTGAGTAAAAACCAGAGAATAGGAAATGTGATGTTCGCATTTTCTGGCATGGGGACTGAGAATGAATGCTTAATACTTGGCCAAGTTGTAAGTAGAAGCACCCAAACTGCTAACAGTAAGCTGAAGAGTAACCCCCTTAGTTGTGTATCTCAAGCAAGGTTGATAATGGCGGCAGGACTGCAACACCAGGTCAAAGTTTTTTTAAGAACATCATCAGGTAATGAACTCTTCTTTAAAAGTGAAAATGTCTTGAGTTTTACACGTTGAGTTGGGTCATTCTATAATCTTCAGTATGCCAAATCTGCAAGTAAAAGATCCATTTTACCCAAATAATTGTCTCGTGAAAGAACAGCAGTTGAATTGCCCTTGTTGACTGGTAGAATTACTAAATCCTGGTCTTCTCTGATGAATCAGATCGTGCTCTGTCAAGCAAGATGTTGCTTTGCAGGGATGGCACCTGATGTAATGTATGCAAGATCTCTCGCCTAACTTCATCAGCTAGAATGCTAGATCCTCAGGGAACCTGGACACTGCTTTTTCAAGCGTGGAAATGAATTCTGTAGTGGGAACATTTCTGGTGTAGGGGCAGAATTTAATCCCTCTTCAAATACTGCCAAAGTAGTATCAGCCAGTTGTCTGGTTCTGAGATTAATCACAATATGTCAATAGGTGTCATCATTTGTTATTGTAGACTGAGAAGAAAGCCGTTAATGCAACAACTAACTTATCTGAAGATGGTGGCCGGGTGCACTGCCAAAATATTGTGTCAAGACGACGTTATGAATATCATCAATTACTACGCCGGGAAGTTTGCAGAGCCACAAGACTTAAAGGCCCTTATCTGAAGTAAATTTCATCCCTGTTTCTTGAGTGACCACCCACAAGTGCATCCTTCACAAATTGTTCACAAGAAATAACAGCATCTGGTTCCACACCAAAGCAGATCTTGTGGTACTTTCCACAGACCCTAAGTTAGTTGTTACCTAAGACTACAAATTCCTCCCTCCAAAATTATTGAACAGAATACATGAAAGATTGTACTGTCTATGTTATCTTCAGTCTGGTTTGATGCAGTTCTCAACACTATTCAATCCTTTGTAAGCCTCTTCATCTCTGCATTACTGCTGCAACCTAGATCCATTCGAACCAGCTTACTGTATTCAAACCTTGGTCTTCTTCTACACTTTTTACCACTCACTCTTCCCTCCATCAGTGCATTGGTATTCCCTTGATATATCAGAATATGTCCTATCAACCAATCCCTTCTTTTGGTCAAGTTGTGTCAGAAATATCAATTTGATATACCTGTCTAATCACCAGCATTCTGTACCACCACATTTCTAAAGCTCCTATTGTCTTCTTTCCAGAACTGCTTACCATCCACATTTCACTTTGGTACAACACTACATTCCATATATATACCTTCAGAAAAAACTTCCCGACCCTTTATATTTGTATTAGATGTCAAAAGTTTCTCTTTTCAGAAATTTTCTTACTATTGCCGTCATTTGACCATTATACAGACTTCTGCATATAGGACATAGTAGTAAGCATCCCTGGTGCAGAGGAACAACTTGACAAAGTTGAAAGCAAATAAGTTGCCAGGTCTGGATGAAATCGCATTGTGTGTTTACAGATAATACACTAAGGCATTAGCCCCTTACTTAGCTTGCGTTTATCGTGAATCTCTCTCTCCCAGCATGAAATCCCATGTGAGTGGAAAACAGCACAGGGTAAAAGAACAAACCTACAAAATTACCAAACAATATCCTTAACATCAGTTGCACTGCAGAATTCTTGAACATATTCTGTACTTGAACGTAATAAATTTCTTTAAAACAAAAAGCCTTCTTCTATCCATGAACCCGCATTGTTTTATAAAGCATCACTTGTGCTAATCTCAGCCTTTTCCCACAATATCCTGTGAAGCATTGATGAAGAGCAACAGGTAGATTTCATATTTCTAGATTTCTGAAAGTCATTTGACACGGTGCTGCACTACAGACTGCCACGAAAGGAACGAACTTACGAAATAGGTTCCCAGATATGGGAATGGCTCAAAGACTAAAATAAGTGAGTATGTTGTCCTCGACGGCAAGTGTTCATCAGAGACTAGGGTATCATCAGGTGTGCCCCACGAAATTGTGATAGGATTGCTGTTATTTTCTGTACACACAAATGATTTGGCAGGTGCGCAGAAATCTCATGATGCTGTGGTGTTCAGTAAGGTTTCATTGTTGAGTGAGTGTAGGAGGACACAAGATGGCACACAAAATTTCTAGTTGTTGTGATGAATGGTAACTAGCTCTAAACATAGAAAAATGTAATTTAATGCAGATGTTTGAATACAGCATTGATTGTATGATGCCTGATTCACATTGATTAAATATCTAGACATAACATTGCAAAGTGATATCAAATGGAATGACCCTGTTAAGATTGTAGTAGGGAAGGTAAATAGTTGACTTTGGTTTAGTGGAAGGATTTTACAAAAGTGTGGTTCATCTTCAAAGAAAACCGTTTATAAGACACTGGTGCAACCCATTATTGAGT
This sequence comes from Schistocerca americana, assembly GCF_021461395.2. NCBI lineage: Eukaryota > Metazoa > Arthropoda > Insecta > Orthoptera > Acrididae > Schistocerca > Schistocerca americana. The sequence goes on from NC_060119.1 coordinate 1,136,267,438, forward strand.
ACTGCTCAAGGCTGTAGGATCTGCACCAGGTTGAACTGTAGGAAGACATTACAGTGACTCGGAAGTGAGCTGCTACTTTTGTTACCAGCAGGTCTGAACAACATGGAAGTCTTACAAAGGTGCTGTGGGAACTCAAATGGGAATCCCAGAAGGGAAGGCGATGTTGTTGTCAAGGAACACTATTGAGAAAATTTAGAGAACCGGTATTTGAAGCAGACTGTAGAACAATTGCACTGCTGCCAGCATACATTTCACATAAGGACTACAAAGACAAGTTAAGAGAAATTATGGCTTGTATGGAGGCGTATCCACAGTCATTTTTCCCCCGTTCTGTTTGTGAGTAGAACAGAAAGGAAATGACTAGTGGTGGTATAGGGCACCCTCTGCCATGGACTGTTTTGGTGGCTTGCGGAGAATGTATGTAGATGTAGTATCCATTTTACATTTGTACTTCATCCATCATCAGTTATTTTGCTGCCCAAATAGCAAAACTCATCTACTACTATTATTGTCTCATTCCCTACTCAATTCCCTTAGCATCACCCAATTTCATTCAATTACATCCGATTACCCTTGTTTTGATTTTGTTGATACTCATCTTACATTCTCCTGACAAGACACTCTCTGTTCTCTTCAACTGTTCTTGCAAGTCCTTTGCTGTGTCTGACAGAATTACAGTGTACTAAAGATTATAAGTTCAAAATATTTTACAGTGTCATAATTCGGCACCACAACAATGCAGTAAGTCTTCACTAGTGAGCCTAAGCTGGGGACCACCTTGATGAGACTGTGTTTTGCCCCACTTGTGATAAACTTACTAAATTCACTGTCTATTGCAGTACTAAGTACTACAAGTGAGCAAGAGGGTGCTGAAGCAAATTAGATATTTGAGCTACAGACTTCTTCACTGCTCCAGTTCGCTCAGGTTACCACCCTTCATTTATATTGTCTTTGAAAGGGACGATATTCTACCAGGGATAAGAGCTTGAGGAAATTAGCAATGAATTGGTGGAAGCAGCAGTGAACATGTGGTACACATTTTGACACATTCTTTAGTATTGTGTGAAGTCCCATTATACTCTCGTTACCATCATGCAATCACCAGAAATGCTATACAAAGCTCTGCATGTACCCTCCAAAACAGGCAACACAATGAGCACATAGTGCTCGGAAAAGATCTAAGATTGGCTGACTACCACCACTCAACGCCATTCTATGCACTGAAATGTCAGAGTTATTTTAGTTGGAGTGTACATACAGTGACCTCACTGGATTATGCATCCTTGGGAGGAATATTATCTGGGAGAGAGGACAAGTCACGGCATAATTCCTTTCAACAAATGGAAATGTAGTACTAGTACTACTACTACTACTACTACTACTACTACTACTGCAAGACAACCTACCAGTGTCAGTTGGTTGTCGTGCACAAACTCCAGTATGCCACACCTATATTTGCATAACAGAACTGAAGACAGTCAATGAACCGATCTGCTGTATGTTTTACCAGGCGAAGAGGTGAGCATTGATCAAATCTTAAGTGTTCTGAAATATCTGACAGACTTCCTTATTTATTGTGGAACAGATTTTAATATGGAGTCAGAAAGGGAGGGGGGGTTAAAATTGTAGAGGGTGACTAAAGGTTGTATAAGAATATTATACAGTAAATATATTCAAACGGGTGTAGCTTGCAGTAGTTATTTGGAGATGAAGAGGCTTGCCCAATATATAACAGTGTGAAGACCTGCATTATACCAATCTTCTGAATGAAGACAGTAGGCAATATATGGTTTCTTTTTTGATTGGCCAAGTGTGAAACTGTTGATGAGTGTGACACATTCACACATGCAGGTCTTAAAAGCAAGTAGATTTATGTTTAAAGAAAAGTTTGTCACAATGAAGCAAATAGCAATACTACACTACTGGTCATTAAAATTGTTACACCAAGAAGAAATGCAGATGATAAACAGGTATTCATTGGATAAATATATTATACTAGAACTGACATGTGATTACTTTTTCATGCAATTTGGGTGCATAGATCCTGAGAAATCAGTGCCCAGAACAACCACCTCTGGCTGTAATAACTGCCTTGATACGCCTGGGCATTGAGTCAAACAGAGCTTGGATGGCGTGAACAGGTACAGTTGCCCATGCAGCTTCAACACGATACCACAGTTCATCAAGAGTATTGACAGGCATATTGTGACGAGCCAGTTGCTCGGCCACCATTGACCAGACGTTTTCAATTGGTGAGAGGTCTGGAGAATGTGCTGGCCAGGGCAGCAGTCGAACATTTTCTGTATCCAGAAAGGCCCGTACAGGACGTGCAACATGTGGTCGTGCATTATCCTGCTGAAATGTAGGGTTTCGCTGGGATCGAATGAAGGGTAGAGCCACGTGTTGTAACGAATCTGAAATGTAATGTCCACTGTTCAAAGTGCCGTCAATGCGAACAAGAGGTGACCGAGACGTGTAACCAACGGCACCCCATACCATCACTCTGGGTGATACGCCAGTATGGCGATGACGAATACATGCTTCCAATGTGCGTTCACCGCAATGTCGACAAACACGGATATGACCATCATGATGCCGTAAACAGAACCTGGATTCATCCGAAAAAATGACGTTTTGCCATTTGTGCACCCAGGTTCGTCGTTGAGTACACTATCGCAGGCACTCCTGTCTGTGATGCAGCGTCAAGGGTAACCGCAGCTATGGTCTCCGAGCTGATAGTCCGTGCTGCTGCAAACGTCATCAAACTGTTCGTGCAGATGGTTGTTGTCTTGCAAACGTCCCCATCTGTTGACTCAGGGATCGAGACGTGGCTGCACGATCCGTTACAGCCATGCGGATAAGATGCCTGTCATCTCGACTGCTAGTGATACGAGGCCATTGGGATCCAGCACAGCGTTCCATATTACCCTTTTGAACCCACCTATTCCATATTCTGCTAACGGTCATTGGATCTCGACCAACATGAGCGGTAATGTTGCGATACAATAAACTGCAATTGCGATAGGCTACAATCCGACCTTTATCAAAGTCGGAAACGTGATGGTACGCATTTCTGCTCTTTACACAAGGCATCACAATCACGTTTCACCAGGCAACGCCGGTCAACTGCTGTTTGTGTATGAGAAATTGGTTGGAAACTTTCCTCATGTCAGCATGTCGTAAGTGTTGCCACCGGCGGCAACCTTGTGTGAATGCTCTGAAAAGCTAATCATATGCATATCACAGCATCTTCTTCCTGTCGGTTAAATTTCGCGTCTGTAGCATGTCATCTCCATGGTGTAGTAATTTTAATGGCCAGTACTATACTTCACAATGTTTGAGATCATTGTGCTTATCAGTGGAGTGCCATACTCCAACAAGTGTACTGTGAGAGAGACCGCTCAATCCTGTTGCAAAGCAAAGCACTAGATGACATGATATACAGAAGCAATTTGTGCTGCAAAGACTGTGACTCACAAGAAGAGGCCACAACATTCCGATCACAGATTTACTTCAGACTTTGTACACTACTTGTAGTCCATTAGGACAACATAAATTGCAAGTAGTGAGGTGTATTAGTTAGGCAATTTTGAGAAAATTGCAAGAGAAGTTTTGCACATTGATTATACGGCAGGTACATTGCAACTTTGGGCACGAAATGGTGGCATTCAAGTGATTTCCATTAAAGCTTCATAATTGGTGGATCGCTGGATCAAGTCCCTCTCAATGCTGCCTCTCTCTCTCTCTCTCTCTCTCTCTCTCTCTCTCTCTCTCTCTCTCTCTCTCTCTTGTTAAATGCATATTTTTTTTCTCAACACTGGTCTTATTATTTCACATATGACATTTGAAAAGTATAAAAATGAAAAAGCACATCTTTTGCATGAACTTTGTAGAGTCTGTAGATGCCGCAAGGGTTGTTCTTTTGCCAATCTCACTCCTTTTATTTTTGTCTCCAGTGCAATGTATCCTGCTTATTCTCATCATCGAGAAAATCTTCCGCTTCAATAAGTGGCTTTTGTCCTAGACAGTAGACTGATAAAGTTTTTCTTCAGTCGCCACTGCATTGCAGAAATTTTTGCTTATGATTCTGTATCAATAAGGTCCACTTCTTGAAGAAAACTATCACAGAACATGAACACTTCTTTTCACTGACTTGTGTCAACTGTAATGGGCTATGCATTGAATCTTCATGGCATTCATCATCTGAAGAGCTGGGAGCCACCTCCATTTTTGCAGTAAAATGTAAATTATATGATTTTTCAAAAAATCGTGCCACATTAACAATGTCTCACTGCTACACATGTTAACTGCTGAATGGGGCTGGTCTCTGTATCTGCAGCTTGAAGCATCCAGGTGTAAAACAATTCTGTAGACCTTACTCGATTGCAGGTACAAGGGATTTTATAGATCTGAACAGGTATACATTTTCAGGAAAACTTTATGCACTGGGTTGTTTACTTCCTGATTATTGCAAATGTAATATTTGTTGTAATAATTAAAATTAGTAAACAGCCAAATACCAATGAAAATTCAATAAAAGTCCATGCAAATATCCATGTGTTTTCATTCTTATATCTTTAAAATGTCATAAATGTATGATAATAGGATCAGTGTTGCGGGGAAGAAAAAAAACAAAAATGATTTGAAGGACATGATCCAACAGACTACTGATTATGAAGCTTGCATGGTAATGACTTGACTGCTGCCATCTCGCACTCAAAGTCACAACACATCGGTACATATTTGATGACTTCTCTTGCTATTTTCTCGAAATTGCTTAAGTAGTACACCTTACTACTCGTACATTCTGTTGTCTTAAAATACCACTAGATATGCACATAGTTTGAAGTAAATTCATGATCCAAAGGTCACAATCTCCCCTTTTCGGTAATACTCTTGTAGATACATACTGTGAAATGAAATCCCTGGAAACTTGCTCATAAGAATTTGAGTGTGTCATTTGCACTCCTCAGATATGGAATTATATTAACGGAACCATTTTAAAATGAGATGTGAAAGATCAACACTAGCCACATGGAATTGGTGGAGGGGGAACCCAACCATAACAGTGGAATGATCATAGTCTGTCTCAGTGATGGTACCTCACAAACACTGGTAACAAACGAAGTGTGATATCAGATTGGTTCACATCCTTTGTTTATATTTTTTCCTTACATGTTGATTGCTATTTTATCTACTAGCTTGTGGCTGTGCATCATATGATGAGTTAAGGCTGGAGTTAGAATGCCCATGTCATTAAAGGAAGTAGTCACCTGAGGTTCTTTGTAGAGGAGTGTTAGATTGTCACATTCCTGTATCTTGTGTTGTGATAAAATGGTCCTGTTCATAAAATGGTGAATTTGAGTTGTTTAATGACGGCTGTCATTGAGGATTTCTTGTTTCACAGATGTTAAATTTGGCATATGGTTTGTTGTTAGTACATTGCTTTATTTTGAAAGCTTTCCTGCTGTCTATTCCATAAATAAAGCTCATACAAAATATCCGGTGTATTTTTCTGAACATTAACCATTCGGTGTTTCAGTGTGTAATTTACACACTGCTTATGTTAATAATATGAAGAACTCATATAGAAACATTTTATTTCATGAAAGATTGATGTGAAAACCACATCCCCTTGAAAATTTGGCCTACCTAACAGTTGTTTGTTTTGTGACTGACATGTCTTATCAGAAAGCCCTCTTTTTTTTCTTTTCCTTTCTAAAGAACGTCTGCTCTTTTCTGAAAACTATGTAATTAAAAAATTATCTTTATTCAAAATTAGTGGTTTCGAAAATGTTCGGATCAGAATATAATCATTTCGAAAATCTGGTGTCGCTGTCTTGTAGCCCTGATTTTTCTGCTCCCAAAGATGCATAATTTTACTAGAACAACATTGTAGTTAACAAAGAGTCTTGATTAGAAAATCTGAGTTTCTATAAATTGCTTGGCAAGTTTTTCAGAATACCTAGGATGAACGTACATGCCCATACTTCTGCTGCATAAAGTGGTATCCATCATTTAAGGTCATCTGAATACTGTACAATCCACAGTGAAACAGAATAACTTCATTCTCTAAAGTGGCTGCACATTGAAACATTGTTGCACACCTACGAACACTCTGCTGCAATCTGCATCGAAAAAGGTGTTTGTTGTTTTGTTAAACAATGGTTTTACCTAGCAAGATCAAGCATTCCAAAACATGCACTACCTGCATTGTTTTCTGCCAGTTTCAGTGACTAGTAACATTTAAAGTTATAACAAGATAAACAGAAAGTATGTGCCACTAATACTTAACGAAAAGATTAACGTAATCAAGATGAGTGCACGAAATAATGATGCATTTCAAATGCAGTAAAACACTAATTTATGTTGCTTTAAGAAACCAGGATTAGATACAGGGTAAAAGGGAATGGGCAAATAAAAAGAAAGATGAAGAAGACAGGAAATGAAGAAATTAATGAGATCATGTGGGAATGGTTCATAAGTGTGCGGGCAAAAATTTACGTTTGTCTGCACTCATATTGCAGAGTGAGACTCTGAAAGTAGCTAAAGAGCTTGGAAATACTGAGTTTAAAGCATCCACAGAATGGCTGAACAGTTTGAAAGCTAGGTGCAACATCGTGTGGAGTGAAGAGTGTGGGGATGCTAGGGATGTGCAGGAAAGTGTAGCAACAAAATGTTAGACAATAGTGTACAACCTAATTGCAAATTATGATCTGAAAGATATGTTGAGTGTTCATGAAATGGGACTGTTTTATTACGCATTTCCTTCAAAATATTTAGCAATTCAAGGTGAAAAGCGCACCAGCAGCAAAATGATCAAGGAAGGACTCACTGTACTTCCGTGTGGAAAAATACTAGGTGAAGCGGAGAAGCCACTGGCGATTGGAAAGTCAACAACACTGTGTTGCTTCAAAACTGTAGGTGTCAGTAAGCTCCTTCTAATCACATCCTGAAGCAATTAAAACACATGGCTGGTAAGTGGTCTTCAGGAAGAATGGCTGGGTTCCTTCAGCACCAATATGAAAAAAAGGAAATCGCCAAGTTCTTTACGAAGACACTGCAACCTGCCACCTGAAAGTCAAGTTATCAAACCTGAAACTGTCTTGGTTCCTCCATGTTCAACCAGCCTAACACGATCCAAGGACCAGGGGGTTATTTACACATTCAAATCCCATTATAGGTGTTGAAGAATGTAAAAGTGCATTTGCTCTTGTACAGCCAGTTTCTGTCCTGGATTGGCAGTAAGGGAAATAAAACCTAAAACTGTTACCAAGTGCTTCAACAAAATGGGGTTGGAGAACAAGAACAAAGTGCTTCTGTGACCATAGATGGTCAGAAAAGTGTAGCGGCAATTGCTAAATTAATTAGAATTCCAAACATTTCACAAAGTGCAGATGACTACATTTGAAGTGATGACTTTCTGTTAACTCAGCCCACTTTTACTTCAGCAACAGATTTAATAGAGATCTGTAAATGTCGTGTGACTAGGGCCTCCAGTCGGGTAGACCGTTCGCCGGGTGCAAGTCTTTTGATTCGATGCCACTTCGGTGACTTTGGATGAGGATGAAATGATGATGATTAGGACAACACAACACCCAGTCCCTGAGCCGGGAATCGAACCGGAGCCCTTAGGATTGACATTCTGTCGCGCTGACCACTCAGCTACTGGGGGCGGACAATAGAGATCTGCAACACAGAAGATGATCACGAAGAAATAAGGGAAGATGACGAGAAGCAAAATGATGTCCCCAGAAAAATAAAGACACCTGAGGATACGATTACATGCATAAAACGTTATGTAATTTGTAGCACACACAAATTCTCCGAAGCTGTTGGAACTATTGTACAGTGCAAACAATTGCGTAGAAAACCCAGTCTGAAATTCAAACAGGTTTCCCTCCTTGATATGTGCTGAAAAAATATGTATCTATGTATAAAAATAAATGGAGTGCAAAGGAAGGAAGAAAGATTGAGTTTAATGCAGTCATTAGAGATGGAGCACAAGCTCGGCTCGTGTAAAGGATGGGGGACGAAATCAGCCGTGTCCTTTCAAAGGAACCATCCCAGTATTTGCCTGGAGCAATTTAGGAATATCATATAAGTCCTATGTCTGGATGGTCGAACACGGGTTTGAACCGTCATTCTTCTGACTGCGAATCCAGAGTACTAACCACTGTAATACCTCACTCGGTTTCTTGGAGTGCCCCTGGATAAAAATGTGAGTTAGAGGTCCATGTACTGAGGGCACTCTTTAAACAATAACAACTATTACCTTAGGGGTTTTTAGAGCCTAAGTTACTAAACCTCCCTCAGGGAAGCTCTCATGCCATATTTTAGATGACTAGCCACACACAGTGAGAAATATGCACACTCTCTTGAAAGAATGTCAGTTTACCACTGCTTCCTTGATTTCTATTGTCGCCTGACATCACCAAACAAACATATCTGGGACACTATTGTTGAGAAACTTGTATGTCACAGCCTTTCAGTGACAACTGCTGATGATTTGTAGAAGTGCTGCAAACCTCCTGGAAAGATTTTCCAAAGGAACACATGCAGACCCTCTTTTATTATGTCCCCATATCTTTAGACATTTTAATTACAGTAAGTGTGATCATAACCCTGTACAGAATCTTCAGTATCTGCATAATCTGTTCATTTATGTCACAGCAATTGGAGCTGTTAGTTTCTTTCCCCTCATGGATGAAAGAGGAATAGATTTAACAGTTCCAAAAGCTAGGTAATATTTTTTCCTACTTTTAAATATGCCTAAAGGCAGAACTGTGACGCAATTTGTTCTTTTCATAATTTTTTATATTCCAGCCTGGACTTTCCGCTTCCATTTTATATATGATAGGTGTTGTAATTTAAATGAAGACTGCAGTATAATAAAAGAAAAATAATTTCTTAAAATTTAATTCAGAAAATCTGCATCCTGCTTTACTTCCTTTATGTGATGGTTTCTGGCTAAACAGCAGAAATCTCATAGAAGCAGTTGATTGTTCTGAATCATTACAAGGTGCTGCTCATTTACTGCCACCTGCAGCTTAAAGGTGAGTGCTGAAGATATAAGGTAGGCTCCTGGAACCGGTGACATCTGGTATATAATATGTAACAGCTGCACTGTCAGCTAGGATTACTCATTTGTGAGGAACTTTCTACACAGTTCCCATCCAGAGCTTTTTTTAATCATGTATTAGTTTAGATGAAGGACATCATATGGGAAAAAACATGATTTCATTCTGGAATGACATACTCAATTTCTATCAGAAATAATAACTGAATGTTTTAAAGGCTTTTTATTGTTATCTTTGAAAACATATACATGAGTTAATTAATGCCAGCTCTATTTCAGCATGGACAAATAGATGCTGGATATTGATGACTTATTGCCAGATAATTCTTTCACAGCTTATAAATAATTTTGTAAATGCATCAGTTTGATAAAAATTAAAGAGTAATGTTTTTAATGTAAAAATGAGTACATAGTATAATTTAAACTTTCAGTATACTCAACCTAATTTGATGTCTAACTTAGTTGCTACTCACACTAGTCTTATAATATTATGGCAACCTACCAGAAAGAAATATTCTCAGGCTTGACAAAAAGCAGTTCAGACTCTCTCAAGGGTTATTTACATGGAACAAGTAGCATTTATTCTAAGACATAAAAACACTTCTGTTTGAAGGTTTCATAATAATAGTTTTCTCTTACACTTCATATTCTAACTGCCACCTACACAGTATAAACATCCTAAGCAACTTTTTGAAAAGACTTGTTTCAAAGCTATGAAATAATAGAATTTGTTATAAATTTAGGTAACTAAAGTATAAACAAACAATAAAAATTGTGTCTACTCTATTAAGACAAATGCACTAGAAGTGAAGATGTTTGAACATAATTACACTTTAAAAATGTTATATAATGGATTAACATATCCTTCCTTTCTAGATGAAGAACTCCAACTAAATGATCAAAGTATGTCTTCATTATCACATCTTTTTCCTAATACCATGTACAGAAAATACTTTTTTCCCCAAATATTTGGAACTGAGCACAGGTAAGAAAATATGATACTAAGGTATATAATGAAGTAATAGTTCTGATTTTTTAAAAGTAATCCTTGAACAAAGTGGAGACCTTTGCCTCATGTTCTGGTTTTCATGTATTAGGTATTGTGCATGAACTGATCAAAAGCCAAAGAAAGAAACACTTCTCCATTCTTTTACCCAAACTTTCACGATATGACTACCAAAGACAAATCTATAGACACACAACAATGAGTTACAAATTGTGTTAGAATAAATGCCAGTATTGTATACCATACATTTACATAATCATTACTCAGAGCAACAATGCTTGAAGCTTGAAAATTTTACACATATATAGAGAGCTTTCTTATAATTTTTGTTAACATAATGTGAATGATTTCCTATGTGTGTTTCTTCTTCCAAAAAAAGGTTTCTCTGAAAACATTTGCAGAGTACCCACAACTCTGACTCAGTGGCACAAAACAACTGAGTTCCCTGTGCAGAAGCCTGCTTACTGTTTACGTACTTTGTGTAAATGTGTTAATTTCTCATCGGAGCTATGGTTAAGATTTACTTTCAAGTTACTGTTATAAAATGGATATTTTCAGAAGCAAATATTCATTTTATATTACATCATGAGCAAATACAAACAGTTTCTCATAGTCTTATTGGTACTGTTACTGTGTGTTAAAGCAAGTTATATAGTAGTGCTGCACAAGTCCCAGTTAAAGGGGAGAGTGAGGGACAGTCTCTCATTTTGGAAAAAAAGGATGATTCTTCAAGACAGATCTATGATGATGGGCACCACCACAATATAGTTTTTCTTTATAACACAAAATTGTTTTAAATACACTTGAAGTATGTAACTGCTTCTATACATTTGTGTTGTGCTACATGTATGATTGAGTTTGCCTGTCATCAGTGCAGTAGGACAGGTCTAGAAATCAAGTGGCTGGTCAGCACTTCCTTCAACATCTTGTTCTGTGTCATCATCCTCGTCATCATTATCATCTTCACTCTCTGTCGGACTGCTTTTGTTTCGCTGCACTGGGGGTTCTGCACATAAATGAACGACAAATTAAGTTAGATGCACCTAATACAACTTGTACTCCAGTGCGTTGTAAATAGGTGAGGCCTTACCACAACTGGGCTTTCCTCTTGTACGAGTGTTTGGTTTCTCAACTCCATGTTTATCAACACACCAACACATACCAACTGAAGTGTGACACTGTGTAGAGCGATAATAGCCTTCATCATCACAATCTGGTATATAAACTCCTAAAATGAATGAAAGAATGAGTGTTAATGCCATGCTACGTACAATACAATCATAGTTGATATTAATAATATATCTCAGCAAGTTTGATATTTTAAAATTTTACAGAATTCCTTCTGGAGATTCTCTGTGAAAATTGTTAGTGATTAAGACTTATAAGAAAAATCCCTCTGAAAAGAAGAACTTTCAGCTACAGATTATTCATTTTTGTGAACTATTATTGTCATTCACCTACAACTGGTAGATGACACGTAATGACGTGCATACCTGAAAGTCCCAGCTATCTCATGCTCACCATTTCTTCAAGCTTATATCTCAGTTCGACAATAGAGACAAACCAAATGGCATTTCCAAAAATTGTGTTGAATATATATATTCAGTATTTTAACTACAAGAAAAACCACTGTCAACTTTTTATGGCCTCAACAATATTATGAAAAAGACACATTGCTACTCACTGTAAAGATGACACATTGAGTTTGCAGTCAGGCACAACAAAAAGACTGTTATACATGAGCGTTCAGCCAAAGCTGCCTTCATCATAAAAGGGGACACACACACACACACACACACACACACACACACACACACACACACACACAAAAAAAAGCAAGCCCATCTTACACACAACTGCTACCTCCAGCTGCTACGGACAGAATGTATAGTCGTAGTGACTGGAGATAGTGGTCATGTGAGGTGTGCTTGTTTGTGTGAATGTGTTCATTCCTTTTTTGAAGAAGGCTTTGGCCAAAACCTCATATGTAACAGTCTTTTATTTTCACAATATTGTTGATATTTCAATCTGAACATTTCTATGGTCATCTTCAGTCATAAAATAATCCATCCACACCCCTGTGTGTTTGTATGGGGGTGGGTGCACCCATCAATTGATTATTAAACAATTTGTTAATTTTCCAAAACATATAAAAACAAACTGGACAACAATAAACAGCAACTACACAGTTTAATAGGTTAACAAGTCCAGATATACCCAATAAGAGGTCATAAGTTTACCGAGTAAATCGGGGCTTATTCTCCTCTTCACAGCAGCACATGGCCGATCAGTTTTATCAAAACAGTGACACCATTCCCTGGGTGACACAAAAATGTCCCGGTCAGAATCACAAGCATCTAGGAATGGTTTGATGCAGCGTTCACTCTGATCATGCTCAAGGTCATAAAGTTCTTGGAGAGACAGCTGGTCATCGGCATCCAAATCAAGATGTTGGAACATCCATCGAACTTCTGTTTTGCATGAGCTGGGGAAATGTGCTGAAAGAATGCAGAGCAGAGTTATTGCAATTATTACTATCAGAAAAGCTACAGATTCATTTTGAAAAGCAACAAATAGGAAAATATCATCAGAACTAATTACAACAAATAGTTCCCCACACTGAAATCTAAAAGAACAAAGAAAGCATTCTTTAACTTTCCCTAGCAGCAGCTTCATTTCAGGTAAATAAACAACAGTGCACGACTTTTAAAGTGTACCTCTTGTGAAATAACAGCAAGTTGGTGGTGGCTCCTGCACTATGCCCATGTACCATCATTCAGAACTTCATAGTGTAGAAACAGCCCCCAACTAAAGTCTCTGGTGAAGTCCCTATTTTACTAACAATCCCTAATTTGTTCCTGATTTTCCTTTCTCCCCTCGCCCCTCCTCCCTCTCTATTTCCCTCCCTCTCTACCCCTCCCTCCCCCCCACTCCCCCCTCTCTCCCCTCTCCCTCTCTTTCTCTCTCTCTCTCTCTCTCTCTTTCTCTCTCTGACTTCATTTTACAATTCTGTTAAATGTGCATGACTATCCGCCTTAGAGTGACGGTCTGGATCTTAATAAAACTTTTTCCATTTTTTGTTGTCATTAGCAGTGAAACACATTTTAGGAAAATCAGTGCCTTCACACTGTAAGTTATTTATTTTACCATTACTGTTCAAAACCAGAGTTAAGAACTTAAGGTATATGTGGGAGATACAGCAGATGGAGAAAAATGTGGAAACACCAAAAATCTAACACATTATCATGTCTAATATGGCACAGAAAAACCATTAGCATTAGCATTCCAGTCATCTCAGACTGGGTACATACAGTCCTGTACAGTTTTCAAGGGAATCTTATACCATTCTTCCTGTAAAATAATGACAAGTTCAGGTAACAATGTTGGAGGTGGATACTGATCATACACCTTTCTCTCCAAAGTCAACCACAAAGGCTAAATAATATTGAGATCTGGTTACTGTGATGGCCAAGGGAGATGTGACAATTCATCCTCATCCTCGAATGCACCAGTCCTGCATGAGGTGAGCTGTGTGAACAGGGAACCTGTTGTCCTGGAACACAGCATCACAATGGGGAAACGAATATTGTATGAAGGGATAGACATGATAGCCAAAATGGTCACATAATCCGTTTCAGTGGTGTGACCTTGCAAGAATACCCATGGGACCACGGAATATGATGCTGTGGCTGCCCAAAGCATCACCAGACCCCTTGGGATGTAAACACAGCCAAACATTGGAAATAGTCTGAAAGAAGATTGAACCAACAAAATGGCAGTCTTCATTCCCCACAGCCCAGGTTTTATGCCTTCAGCAATATGATTTTCTGTTACTGGCATTTGCATCACTGATGAGTGGTTCTGCAATTTCAGTTCATCCTGTAATTCCCAGCTTATGGAGCTTCCTTCATGTTTCTCATGGTGTTTCCATATTTTTGTGCAACCCCTATACATTTCTGCTATTAGTGAAGTGAGATATGTCAAGTTATGTGCTTCTCATGTATCAAGTGTTCCTCAGCTTATTAATAATTACAAATTCACACAGTAACATATTAATGCAAAGTAAAGTAACCTTTGCTCCTATTGTGAGAACGCCTGCGCTTAGTCTCTGTCATAACAACTGAGAACCAGTCAAGCAGTCTGTTTCCCATGGCCTGCAGAGCTGATGGTGGACATTCCTTGTTCCAGGATGAAGTGTGACTTGGAATCAGCATGGGTTTTGTGTCAAGGACTTCATTGTAGCCACGCTGGCGCTCCTTATCCTCGGAATATGGGGGATTTGTAGCAGTGTAGCTGTCCTGAAAATATACAAACATACTTTTAAGGTGTGTCAAATGAAACCACTCATAGGGACTCTCTAAGAATAATTTTTTTATTGAAAAATTATCTGTATCACAAATTGAGTGTGCTATCTTACTCTTTACATTGCAATAGGAAAATCTGATCATTATGCCTCTTTTGCAGTTTAAAAGCAAAGCCAACAGATGTTGTATTAAATATATATAGATATATATATATATGTGTGTGTGTGTGTTATAATTATCACATAAAAAAAACTAATTAACTTTTTGTTTGCTTGTCTGAAGGTTCACATCTGCAGTTGTGGTACAGCATTACAATTCTCACACTCACAGTACTGTAACATATTGCAATCCTGAGGGCTGCAGAAGTCTTAGATTGACCCTACATAGCAGTAACACACTGCTTTCAAAAACAAATTATTGCACAGTATTTCACTTTATCAGTCGGTTTTAACATCCTCTAGTGGCATGCTGCAGTACTGTTGCACGGGATTTCATTGTCGGTTAGGACTGCAGATGTGTACTTGCAAATAAACAAAAAGACAATTAAGTAACTTTATTATTTTTAGGTGATACTTACATCCTTATGATGACCCTCATAATCTACAAAAAAATTGTGCTTATAGAAATATTTCTTGCCAAGTGGCAAACTTTAACAATTCCATTTTGGTGGATAACAAAGTTTTAAGCACTTTGGATGTTAAGTCTTTAAAATATGCTGCTTCCCCAGTTATGGCTGACATAAATAATGCACGAATTCTAAAGAAAATTAATGCTTATATTGCTAACCACCACTGCTGCTTACTATTACTACAAGAGTGAATTTTGCAGGGTTACACTGATGGCTACCCCAAAACAACTTTTCTACATATTGGAAGAAAAACAGGCTGTTCCCAATGAGCAGTGCTGCTTGTGCTCAATAAACAATGTCAGTTGTCTTTCTGCAGACAGGAATATTCAGTCGCTGACTAGAAAACCAAATAATTTCTAAGAGTGGCAATTAGCAAGATAAGTTTTAATTTGCTTTCAAATTTTTGCCTTATTTATGCCAGCAGCTTGGTAAAGACCTTTTAGTATTAAACTCCAAACCCCCACTCTGAATGCCAGATAAGGAGGCGAAGTCGACATGGATGCTATTATTGTGCACTGCAATTATGTACAACACATTTCACCTGCAAATAATCGTCGTTAATAGCTCGAAACACCATCAAGAGATTCATCCACTGCAAAGTGAGTGTATCAATTCCGAAATTACTGATGCGGCCCAAGAAGAGGTGCAATTGCCTTAGAAAAATATAAATAGTTACTTGATTAATGATTTTTATGCCTAAAATTCCTTTGTGTCCAGTTGGGAAACAGACTGGAATGTTTGCACCAACGAACCAACCAAAGAACTTAGTTCTGCTTATTCTCACCTTATGAATATCTTTTGGTGTATGGACCGTGAGAAAAAGAGCTACAGTACTTAAACATTGTGTGAAATCAAAAAAGCAAACTCACATCACACACAACTAATTGTTTCTCATAAAAACCCATTTCATGTGAGCTTTGATCCACTACGTAGGAACAATATGATTACTGCTTGAAATTCTTGTCCTTGACTAATGAAAGCATCTCTGACTGTTGATCTGAGATCTGTCCACATTATTTAACATGTCATCTGTTTGCTACCTGGTCTTAAATCATATGTTTCTCACAGATATTAGTTTTTATTTTTCTGCCTATTTACATTCACACTTAATTTCCTGAATTGGAAAGATATTGTTGTATTTGTGTCAGAGGAGGATATTTGATATTCACGAGCAGTCTACAAACAACTAATATTCTGGTAACTGGTGACTTCTACAAATTTAGCACATATTACACCAATTTACTAACAAATAAGCAGAAATCTACAGGCTGCCTAAGAGTTTGGTAGATAATCTACCTGAATTCCAAGGTATTTCATGAGGTTTCATGTTATACTTTACCATATTTAAGAACAGTCCTCATGGTAAAGGACTACCAAATGCTTTTAAAAGCAAGAAGAGGAAGGGTCACACAAGTTAACAACAACACATTGTTACACTAACTGTAAATAGAACACAGATGTGTGGAGTCATGAGAAAGTAACTGAATTATATATCCTAACAGAAGAAATCAATAGGTAACTAACATTGGAACTCTTACAATTTTAGGTAACAAACTGACAACACAATTTCTGAAACATAAGCAAAACTTTTTCAGTTCTGGTCCAAGATATTTTGTACCTACACTATTAATGAATAGTTATGCACTGGTATTTTTTCATGAGTCTTCTGGGTAAGAATCAACTACTTATGTGACAATTGTTCATATTTACCTTATTATACTTTGTGTACTTTATGTACTTGTAGTGTTTATTCTCATATTTGAAGTCTTCTGGTGTGAATGTGTACTTGTCCTGTGGCAGCCGTTGCTGCTGCTGCTGCTGTTGGACTTGCTTCTTTTCTTTCTCTGCTGTCATCTTGAACTTGTTCATCAAGTTGTTGAGGCGCTCAGTTTGCCGCTGCTTCTTACGGATGTGAATGTCACTTTCTGTAAAGTATTGTGACAGTATAAAAACTTTATGCTTTGGTAGAAACAATGGACTTTCTACTCTTTGCCTTCTTTGCAAATAAGCATATTCAAAGAATTCTTTTTACCTAAGAATTAAACTGATCTGCACTATTTTCTGATACTTTTTCTCATGGTTAAATGAATGATTGGTGAATGATTTTTTATTGGTCCCATTTGATTACATTATGTACAGAGTGTGTATTTGTAATATAGGACAGATCAACTTTTTTAAAAATTTATTAGCTTCTGGGATATGGCCATACATCCATCTTAATACTGTAATGTCAATTGCTGTTATGCAAATGTAAAGATACCACAACACCCAATCTCCCTGAGCAGAGAAAATCTCTAACCCAACTGGGAATCGAACCCAGGGCCCGTTGGTTAGCAATCTACTGTGCTGACTGCACAGCTACGGAGGCAGACAGGTCAGCTTAATCTAATATCTTAAAATATTTACACACATATTACCATATAAGACAATGCACTACAAGCTATTTACATACAATATATTACAATATTTTTCACTGATTGCAGTACATACATATGACTAATAACAGCATTCCTCATTCTTTGAACATATATTCCTCTACACTAAAAAATTCTTTTCCCATTAAGTAATCCTTTAGAAGTTTCTGCAATGTCCTTTCACTCATACTGTTCAGTCGACTCTTAGGAAGATGTGTTACCAATTGTAGACCTGAGTGTCAAGGACTTTTTCCAGCAGTTCTCAGTCTGTGTGGTGTACTTCACAACTGGCCTTTATTTTTTTGTGTCACACGAATGAACATCTGCACTTTTCTAGTTACGTGTGGCTTTGATTAATATTATTGTTATATATACATACGGGGCTGCAAAAGTCAGTTTGTTTAGATTATGGGAGGTAGTAGCCCACTAGTCTGTTTGGGTTTTATTCACACGGCCCCTAATACCATTCTTGCAATACAAAAATTCTTCTTGTATTACTGCTGCTGAAGTTTACCCGAACAGTAATTCCCTACTCTAAGTATTGTTGAAATAGTGCATGGCACACTGTAAACAGCAATTTTTTGTCAGTCTAATGTGCAAGCTGTTTTTTGTATGCTGTCCCTATTGGAGCTTATAAACAACTTCAATTCCCAAAAATTTTATGGAGGTAGCTTCTTCCAATTTTGTTTTATCTATGAGATCTTTCTTTCCTGTGTTCATGAATAACAAGAACTTTCTTCTACCTTCAAACCTGATATGTAAATAATATAACATATCCTATTCAAGGTACTTACATGAAGTCATAATTTTGATCAATACAATGTTCTTATGGCACTGATACTACAGTTATTAATAGAGAAGTTTGTAACATCTCTTAGCAAAAGACATATTATATGTGGTAAAAAAAGAAAAGGAGAGAAGAATAATTGAACTGGATGATTGTAATTGCGTGGACAACGATTGTGTAATAAAGAGAAAGCATTGTGTGTCATGTTTTGTTGTTGTATAGAATTATGTACTGATTTTTTTAAAGATAATATATGTGTCGGCGAGTACTGAAACCGCCACAGACGATAGTTGTTAAATATCAATGCGAGAATATGTGACTACTATAAATATTAGGGACCAAACATTAACTTCTCTGTCGTCTTCTTGGAGTCACGTGAGTGGGAAGAGCCTGTGACGCTTGCGTAGCATTCTTTTGTCAAGATTGAGAGAGGGACGCCATTAGACATTGATTTGGAAAGGTGTGTAATAACTTAATCTGTTTAAATGTTTTGAATAGAGTTACTTAGTGAAAACTTGCATTATGATTTGTAATAAGCTTGCCTGGCATTTTATCCCATCCCTTTAAGACATTTTCAGTTATTTAAATATTATTCGTGGTGCAGAGCTGCGCTACGAAAGAACGAGCCGCTGCCGCGGCGCATTCAAACTGCATTAAATGAAATCAATCATACCGCAAAGAAGCGGGCAGGTAATAGACAACTAAAATTATTTCTTTCAGCTTTCGGAATTGCAGAGCAGAGCAGCAGATTTTATGGTGTGTTTTACAGGTTGACGCGGGCTGCTGATAATATATTATTAACAGTGCAAAAAGATAATTTACCTTCATAACATAAAAGAAATCTTGCTGTGCGTGGTTCTGGTCTGGGCAACCTTATAGTAAAAACATCTTTTTCTATGTTAATAGTCTCATGTTCTCGTGTTAGTCGTGGTACTTATTGGTATTTTACTGTTAACAAAAATCCACTGCAAAATTTTGATGTTGAACAAACATTGCGTACTGTAACATCAGTGTTGATAACGAAATAATTTTCATTAACCTTATGTTGAATTTTATGGCGAGTTACAGTAACGAAAAAATGTTCCTTTAATAGAAAGCCAGATCCAGAATAATAGAACATAATATATTTTGTTTTGTTGAAAAAAATGGCTCTGAGCACTATGGGACTTAACTTCTGAGGTCATCAGTCCCCTAGAACTACTTAAACCTAACTGACCTAAGGACATCACACACATCCATGCCCGAGGCAGGATTCGAACCTGCGACCGTAGCGGTCGCGCGGTTCCAGACTGTAGCGCCTAGAACCGCTCGGCCAGCCTGGCCGGCTGTTTTGTTGAAAATGAATGATCCAAAGAAAGTCACAGCACAGCATCACTAAAAGGTATTTGGGGGCTCTTTTCGTAACAACATATTTTATCTCATATATTAGTTGTTACGCGAGTAATATTAAAACAAAGTAAATAGTAGAGCCGGCGAAAAGTTCTACAATATACTAATAGCTCCTCTTCCATATCTTTGTGTTAGACAACTGACTCAGCAATAGCAACAATGGGTTACTTGAACAATATATAATGAAAAGAACCTCCTCACATTGCCACATTTGTCGACTACTTATGGTGTGAAGATATATGGTGAAGGATATTGAAGCATTTTATCAATGAAATTTGTCTGCATTATAATACAGATATAATGAGAGGACTGTTGTTGGTGCTTCTGAGTGAAAGTAAATGAATCCATGATCACAATTCACTGAAAACATTGCTTTGCTCTTAATTCCAATGTATGTTAGCATTTAATGATATCCTCTGAACCATTCACCTTTTTTATATGATTACCCGAAACAGACTTTTGCGTAGTTATTCCCTGTCACATTTTACAATTCTCTTGTCAGTCTTAGAAACAGAGCAGCTGAAGGAAACCTTAAGAAACAAAAGGCTGAGAAAACTGAGTTATTTATGTGATTTAATATTTGGTATGAGTTAAAAGAAAGGTGGAAAACGAATAGCTTCTGAGGTCAGAGGTTCAAGGATAGTGATTCTTGTGGGGGGGGGGGGGGGGGGGAGAATAAAGGGTAGGAAGAGTGGAAATTATTAGAGATAAACAAAGCACTAAAGACTGGACAAGGATAGGGAAGGAAATTGGCCATTTCTCCACTCAAGGAACCATCCTGCTATTCGACAAACTGCCTGTTAGCTTCTGTGTCAGGTTCTTTGGTGATGTTCGTCTTATGATTTTCCAGACGTTTCACCAGCACGAATGGCTGGCATTGTCAAAGTTTTACCCTCCATTGCTGATGGTGAACTGTGACAGCTCCATCCACCACCAGCAATGGAGGGTAAAACTGTAACAGTGCCAGCCACTCCTGTTGGCGAATCACCAAGAAAATCGTCAGACGAATGCCAGTCAAAGAACCTGAGACAGAAGCCACAGGCAGTTTGTCAACAAGTGGCCACAAAAGCCTTAACAATTTTGTATCCTGCCATTTACCATAATCTCTTCAGGAAAACAATCTAGATGACCAGTTTGGTACTTCAGCTCCATCCATCAGAGGGAAAAAACACACAAGATCTAGAGTTCTTACCACCCAGGTAGATTTAACTTAGCTGCTTATATTAAGCAGTAAGAACAAACATGATTTCACATAACTAGTGAACTGTAGGTGAAAATCAGTTCATCTTGTGTTGCAAGATCAGTTATCACCAGAGTAATTGCATTTACTGAAAATATTGTTTGACACCTTACCTTTGCACGGGCAGAACCCCTTGCAGCTGACCCTGATTGATGTGTGGTGGATGCAGTTATGATAATCCAAACGGCACAAGGAGCTGTAGGTGCGGTTGTCTGTGCCACACAGGAATGTCGGCTTCACAACAGGGCATGGGTTGCATCGCCTGTGGACAAATGGAATTGTGTCACAATTTCTTACAGTCTTATTTCAGTTCCTTTCAAACATTGCGTGCAGGGCAGAATAATGAAATGCCACTTTAGTAAATGTGGCAGAATTGGTGGTGGTGGTGGTGGTGGTAGTAGCAGTAGTAGTAGTAGTTTTAACAGCAAGCACTTGATTACAAATATTACCGAAATGCAGTAAATGAATATATAACGACGAAAATAATCAATTATTGACAATATAATCTAAATGGATAGATTTTTTCAATCTATCACCAAGTGGCGGCAGGAGAACACACGCACACAAAAAGGTTTAATTTTTACAAACTTTTGAGCCTGTGGCTCCTTCTTCTGGCAGAAGAACTGAAGGGGAAGGATGTGGGGTGAAGGAAAAGCACTGGAAAGTGGTACAGTTCAGAGAAGTCACCCAAAGCCCTGGGCCAGGGGAGACATACCGGACGGGATGAGAAGGAAAGACTAATTCAGACCGAATTGTTGTGAATACAGTTTTGATGTGTACTAAGTTGTCACGTAGTTTGTCATGTATTCACGTTCGCTGGACGGCGTGCAGCTACTTTTAGACACAGAAAAACACAACAAACATGACAATCTACGTAAAAGCCTAGTGAGCACCGAAACTGTATCCAAGCCACTACCGCAATATCTTGACCGCAATCCCAGTTGTATAACGGTGACATACGTAAGTTCACGTTTTCTTCTATGTTTACTAACAGCCATACAGTAGCAGAAGACACGGCACACGCCGAAAAAAACGAATCGCAGACAATATGCCGGAAACAGCGGCAACAATCGTAAAACCATGCTGTGACGTACAGTAAAAAAGGTATTATGAAATTATTCAGAAAACAATATGTGGAACCAAACAGTGCACATTTAATAATGTTTTAGAGGTACGCTATTTCTGCATGTTTTAGTAAAAAAAAGAACCCACTGATGATGGCAATATTTGTCGCTGAAACTAGTTTGGGAATAAATAAATAACAACATGTGTTTTGAGTCAAGGCGGACACACAATAGCATATCGTCGTTTAGTTTCATTTCTCTAGCAAGTTCATCTTGGACAGTACTGAATGCCTTCAAAAAATCTAAGTTTATTCCTATTGAAGTGTTGTTTCTGACTAGTCCCATTACAATCTTTTCAATGAATTGCGTAATAGCTGATTCTGTACTCTTGCCTCTGCAAAAACCATGTGGATTTACAGTCGATCCTCTTTCACCAAGCATAATTCGTTCCGTAATCTTACTCGTTGTGCGGGACATTCATTAAGCGAAGCATTTATCCCATATAAATTATGTAAAATGCGTTGATACGTTTCACGCAGAAAAAGTACTAAACGTTTTATCTTTTCATGCCATTTATTCAAATAAAATTATACCGACAAGTTTATGTACTTTATTATTCACTATACGTAACTAAAAATTTTACTATGAAGCTATCTATATTCATTTGTTTCTGCCGACGCTTCAGATTCAACACTTGGAGAAAATTCAACACAGCATTATCGTCAAATAAATTTGTAAAGCGCGTTGCTACTGCTTTACTGGGGTAATGATTTTCAATGTACGATGCAACCGATTCCCATGCTTTCAGCATTTCTCTTATAGCGCCAAAAGATTGCTGCTTTGCTGTTAACACCTCCTCCTCCTCTGAAGAAGAACTCCCACAAGTTCCTGTTGTGAAACACACTGCAACTCCATAAGCTCTTCGGTGGCCATTTCTTGGCTGTGATCTTCCTCAAGCTCATCAATATCATTGTTACCCCTTTCTAGTTCCATGCTCTTGGTAAAAGATGCAATCTCGTTGACTACTTTGAAGCATCTATCTCCTTAATCTTGTTCTTGTTCTTGAGGGTAGTGCAAACAGATGACGTAGAACGATTGTATGTGCGTTCGAGGTTTTCAACGACTTTACTTTCCATTCCAAGGTCATTTTCTTTCTCTTATGGTCGTCTTTGTGTGGCTGTATTTCGGGGACATTTCTACGAAGGTTATTAAAATCTGCACAAAAAAACAGCGTGTGAACACAAGTTTAGAAAAATATATGATCACAAGCTGCACTAAGATGGTAGGAGAAAAAGCCAGACTGCATCACGTACTGAAGACATTGTTGATATGCGGAACGTTTCCCCCGCCGCGCGCAAACGGTTGGTGACGTCACATTAAACTGCCGTCATTCGTTATGCGAACTGCGCGTATGGGAGTGCTCATTAAGCGAGGTTCCACTGCACAGACAAGAGACTGAACTTTTCAAGGTAATTTGTTACTGTAAGTTTCATGACTGTCTCCATTACTTATGAAAATACAGGTAACAAAGCTACTAGTCTCAAATTTCCCACTTCATATATATTACCCTTTATGTATAGTGATTTTATTTTTTATGGAAACGTTCCTTCTGATAATGATGTGTTCATCATATGTGAGAGTGGATCTGATATGACAATAGCACATTTAATTAAGATTGAACCAGGTATCTCATTGATCCCTGAAGACATTTTATTCTTCATTGTTTTTATTCTTGTAAGAGTTTCCAATTTATTTGTGGGGCTTAGTAACATGGAATCAACACTTTGTTCTCTTGGAACTGAGGTTTTACTATGCCTAAAGCAATTTTTACTCAGTTTGACTGGAGTATTTGTGAAGTGGTCATTTATGTAACTTGTCAGACTTAGATTTCAGAGTAACATGCTGTGATGACTTTGGAATAGTGTCATCTTGCTTTTAAACATTTTTGTTTCTTTCTTTTTTACTACATTCCATATTCGTTTTGATTTGTTTGTTCTCCCTATAACTGCTTTGTCACTGTGCATTTTGTTGGCTTTTTTATAATTTTCCTATAAATTTTCTTATATGTCTTAACGTGTTCTGTTAAGTGTAGCTCCTCATTGGCTTTTCTGAGTTAAGATGTTTTGTTATGTGAATAGATACTCTGATAGCACTGGCTGTTGTTCCTTGGGATGATACTGATTCCCATGAATTTTTTGGAAGAACATCTCAAAATAGGGACATGAAAGTGCTACAAAATTGCATTGAATGATTCTTTGTTTTAAAAATACATTTTCCCAAGTTTCTGTTTGCTAACATTTGAATAAAAATACTCCTCTTTTCTTTGTAGAGGTCTCTCTTACATTCCTACTTATTTTTTACTGCCTTGGGTACAGAGGAGTTTATACTGTTACTACGGTGTTGTGTTCTGGTAGACCAAAGTTTACATTTAGAGCGTAAGTGGCAACATTTTCGACACTTGTGAAGATATTATCTAATAGGGAAGATGACAACTATGTCATTCTTGTGTGGTCTAAAAAGAGCAGTTTTGTATGAAAATTGCTTTGGATAGCCAAAAATGTGTATTTTGAGTTATCATTACGCCTGTAGCTGCGGAAAACCGAGAATACTGTTTTATGCTGTTCAACTGAGATGCTCTCCACAATGATCAGTTGAAACCAAGCACCAAGATGTCATATCAAAGTTAAATTTTATGCCAATCAATGATGCATGTTTTATAACACAGTCTGTAGAGCATTTTCGGAAAAAGAAGAACTGCATATAGGAATGACAATCTGACGCACATTTCAAACCTCTCACTAACGTTCGTTCAAGTGATCACAACCCTAGGCTTGGGAACTTATGTGAAATTTATAGAGATGCATGTCATGTTCCATAATTTGTGAACATATGTATAAGGCAGAAGTTGTTGGCTATGCACTAATTGTCTGTCTAGAATTAACTCCTATAGTGAAAAGCATGCCGATCAGCATATCACATCCAGATACAGCATGACACTGCACTCCCATTAGGCCCCACTCCATTTTAATGCAGCTTGTTGCACAGTAATTTAATTAATGCAGAAAATTATAAAAATGTGCACTGTATTAAGGATTCTTTTGGTTAATTATCTGTGTCTAATTGTTTTAACAAACTAAACTGAGCTCAACTTTGCACAAGTTGACAATGCACGGAGAGGTAACATGGCCATAATTACAGTGTTTCTTTTTGGAAATGCAACGAAGGAAACGCTAATGGAGGCACTGCTTTCCATAATAGGTGTGTCACTGTTGGCGGTTTGATTTTGCAGCCTTGGAAGTTATAGAACATCAACTGATACTTTCGCTAAACTGTTTTGGGGTGGCGTAATGTATCTGTGAGGGCACACCTTGGTTACTGGAATAGGACCATCCCCAAACCGAACTGCGGGAAGATACAACAGAGAAATAAACGGGAGGTATGGCAATGTGCTTGGACGAACTCAAAGATCTATTGATGTTTTGAAGCAAGAAGATGTGGAAATGGCGACTGATAATGTAGAGGAAGGGTTACGATAGGAGCAGATGGCATTGTTGCTGAGTTCAATAAGGAGGCCTGTATGATGTACATGCAGCATTCTTTTGAGCGGAATAGCTTCAGAGGAGCTGCATCTAAGTTTTTTGAGGTGAGAACAGTATTTATTAGTAATTTAAGCTGGTGTTTATTATTATTATTATTATTATTATCCGGTTTCACAATGCAGCATTTTACATTTTCCGGTACCCCAAGATTACACATCAAATCTGATTTTCATCCTGCATTGAGCTGGTGTTCTATGACGAGTTAAATTGTGAGGGAGAGCTGGGGAAATTTTACAGTTGAACTATACCTAAATATACTTTTATTTTTGATTGAACATAATTCCAGCTGATACCACTGAGAAGTATGAAATCTGTGAATACTATTTTATCAGACGGAAAAATTATAGTGGACTTAATTATTTCCATCTGTGGTGAAGCTCTAATAACGAATGGTCATTAAAACAGTTCAAATCACGGAGATTTGAAACAAATTACACTTCCTTTACTCATCACTACATATTCAGCAGTAAACACAGTAAATATTGTGGCAAAATATTTTTGTAAAACAACGAAAACGTAGGACGTTAAAACCAGTAAACGGTTAGTAGCACTAAAATAAAAGTGGCTCTGAGCACTATGGGACTCAACTGCAGAGGTCATTAGTCCCCTAGAACTTAGAACTAGTTAAACTTAACTAACCTAAGGACATCACAAACATCCATGCCCGAGGCAGGATTCGAACCTGCGACCGTAGCGGTCTTGCGGTTCCAGACTGCAGCGCCTTTAACCGCACGGCCACTTCGGCCGGCGATAGCACTAAATGTACGAGATTATTAGCAGACATGCACCTACTGGAGGAATTGCGGGTTCTAGTTCTTATATTCCGCAATCTTAATGAGATCTACCTGGTGAAGGTAAGAAGTACATTTAAAGAAACATTTCCGGAATGAATACAGGGGATTTCCAGCGTGCTGAGCAGCTTAAAAACTGACAGACGTGCCGAGATATCAACAGTGAGGGAGTGTATAAACACTGCGTTTGTAATTTACTGCAGTCTTTCTGAAACGATTTTGCTCTAGAAACGAACAAAGGAGCTCATTTTCGCAGACGAGCTTTAATTACGTTATCGCATCTCTGGAGCGGTGGGACTGCAACCGCCTCCTCATCCACAGCCAGACCTCCGGGGATACTCTTTTGTTTCTTAAACAAGAGCGAGGCGACAGCAGAGAGGGAGTTTCGCAGTGCGTTATACAACTGTATTTGGGTTGTATACAACACCCGGCTCGCTTCGCTACTTGAGTGACAGAAGGCATGATGAATAGAACCAATTAACGACATTTGTTTCAGTGAGGGTTGACTGCTTTCAGAGGTTATTCATTAACTGTTGTACGAGTAAAAAACAATAAGCGGAGGAGGAGGAGAAAACATTAACTAAAAGGTGATAGTCGGCACGTTTAATTGCATCACGCGATGCGGAAGACAAAACCCGAATTTCGGAAACTTTATCGCTGTCCTGTTTGCGTGCAAGACCAGAACTGAATGTCCTTGTCCTTCGTTCATTGTGCTACTTCACGCCGAGCGTACCAGAAATTGGAGCTTTGTAAAGCACAGTAGTGTGTTAGTTCAAATGAGTGGATTTGGTGGAAGGCATACTTGCTTGTCTTTTTTTATGGTTATTATTTCCGCTTCTATGATGATGTTTCTTGTTTACGATGTATTCGGGGAGGGCATACCGCCTACCGGAAACATAAAGCGAAGCCAAGAATTCTGTTGATAAGTTTACGCTTTTGTCTTGGTTTATCAATGTTGAGTGGAATACTCTTTCAAATTCTGAAGGTGGCAGGGGTAAAATATAGGGAGCGAAAGGCTATTTAAAATTTGTACAGAAACCAGATGGCAGTTATAAGAGTCGAGGGACATGAAAGGGAAGCAGTGGTTAGGAAGGGAGTGAGAC
The DNA here is from genome assembly GCF_021461395.2 of Schistocerca americana. Taxonomy (NCBI): domain Eukaryota; kingdom Metazoa; phylum Arthropoda; class Insecta; order Orthoptera; family Acrididae; genus Schistocerca; species Schistocerca americana. The sequence goes on from NC_060119.1 coordinate 1,136,294,842, forward strand.
AGGGTTATAGCCTGTCCCCGATGTTATGCAATCTGTATATCGAGCAAGCAGTAAAGGAAACAAAATAAAAATTCGGAGTAGGTATTAAAATCCAAGGAGAAGAAATAAAAACTTTGAGGTTCGCCGATGACATTGTAATTCTGGCCGAGACAGCAAAGGACTTGGAAGAGCAGTTGAACGGAATGGACAGTGTCTTGAAAGGAGGATATAAGATGAACATCAACAAAAGCAAAACGAGGATAATGGAATGTAGTAGAAGTGAGTCGGGTGATGCTGAGGGAATTAGATTAGGAAATGAGACACTTAAAAGTGCTTTTTGGGGAGCAAAATAATTGATGATGGTCGAAGTACAGAGGATATGGAATGTAGACTGGCAATGGCAAGGAAAGCATTTCTGAAGAAAAGAACTTTGATAACATCGAGTATATATTTAAGTGTCAGGAAGTAGTGTAGCCATGTGCGCAAGTGAAACATGGGCGATAAATAGTTTACACACGAAGAGAATAGAAGCTTTCGAAATGTGGTGCTACAGAAGAATGCTGAAGATTAGATGGATACATCTTGTAACTAATGAGGAGGTACAGAACAGAATTGGGGAGAACAGGAATCTGTGGCACTACTTGACTAGAAGAAGGGATCGGTTGGTAGGACATGTTCTGCGGAATCAAGGGATCACCAATTTAGTATTGGAGGTCAGCGTGGAGGGTACAAATAGTAGAGGGAGACGAAGAGGTGAATCCACTAAGCAGATTCAGAAGGATGTAGGTTGCAGTAGGTTGCATTGTATCAATAAATTTTTTTCCCTCAGGTATCATACTCTGTATTCGCTGAATTGTTCATAGGATTAATTAATTTTTGGTTGCTGGAATTATTCGCTCAAACAAAAATCCCTTGTTTACGTAGATTCTCTTTATAAGCGGATATACGTTTTCGATGGGTTGATCCTCTGTCTCTGTTACGAAGCAAAACTCATCGATTAAAACGGTTTTCCTGGTGTCCGGATCAGTGTCATATGTGCCACTTTCAAGCTGTATTCTAGAGCATCCGGAAACGTTCGTTGACGTACGAAAACCTTATAGAACAGTATTGAATTTTTTTCCCTTGAAAAATTCGATCTATGTGAAAGGGACGTATGTCCTGGTGACAACCACCATGTGATAACGACTAAACCCTCGTAAATTGTAGCCTCTTTAATCTTAAACTAACAAATACAGCTTCAGTCATTGTTTCCATGCCTCTCTGTCCCCCGCTGCCCTCTGCCAGTCGCAGCCTGCGACTTTCTCGATTTCTTTATCCTATCGGTCGGTAAGTCCTGCACATTTCCGTTTTAGAGCCTTCAACCTTTCCCTAAAATTCTGAACTCCCGTGACTGCTCTTCCGCCTTCACTTCTTTTCCGTTCTTCCTTAGCGACACCATGAAATGACTAACATAGATCTCTCATCTGTTCGAAGTCTTCTTTTGAAGGACGCGTTTAAAATCCGGTTTTCACAGCCGTATGTTAGTACGAAAAGTTCGAAAACAACCTTTTTTAAGTTTGTTGACGATGATGAAGTCCCATACTCCTTGACAGAGCGTAGGGGAACGATGCGGGATGACCCGCACTGCCGCACTAGGCAAGGTCCTAGTGGAGGTGGTTTGCCATTGCCTTTCTCCGACCGTAGTGGAGGTAAATGATGATGGAGACGACACAACAACACCCAGTCATCTTGATGCAGGTGAGAATCTCTGACCCTGCCGCAAACCGAACCCGGGACCCGTGCTCGGGAAGCGAGAACGCTACCGCTAGACCACGAGCTGCGGTTGGCATATTAAATTTGAAAACGTTTGCATTTCTTCCATAAGCCCTCCAACCTAGTTTGATTCGGCGGAAAATTTTGTCTCTTTGGATATGAAGTAACTGTTCCACATAAACATTTCCGTTAATATTTTTATTACATTTAGTGTTAAATATTATCTGTCTTGCAGTTACCCGTTACCAACCGTAATGGGAGTGAATGATGATGGAGACGACACAACATCACCCAGTCATCTCGAGGCAGGTGAAAAAATTCCTGACCCGCCGGGAATCGAATCCGGCACCCCGCACTTGGGAAGCAAGAATGCTACCGCGAGACCACAAGCTGCGGTTGGCATATTAAACTTTAAAACGTTTGCATTTCTTCCATAAGCCCTCGAACCTAGTTTGATTCGGCGGAAAATTTTAAGTCTCTTCGGATATGAAGTAACTGTTCCACATAAACATTTCCCTTAATATTTTTATCACATATAGTGCTAAAAGTAAAGGAAACAAAAGAAAAATTCGGAGTAGGTATTAAAATTCATGGAGAAGAAATAAAAACTTTGAGGTTCGCCGATGACATTGTAATTCTGTCAGAGACAGCAAAGGACTTGGAAGAGCAGTTGAATGGAATGGACAGTGTCTTGAAAGGAGGATATAAGATGAGCATCGACAAAAGCAAAACAAGGATAATGGAATGTAGTCTAATTAAGTCGGGTGATGCTGAGGGAATTAGATTAGGAAATGAGGCACTTAAAGTAGTAAAGGAGTTTTGCTATTTGGGGAGCAAAATAACTGATGATGGTCGAAGTAGAGAGGATATAAAATGTAGGCTGGCAATGGCAAGGAAAGAGTTTCTGAAGAAGAGAAATTTGTTGACATCCAGTATTGATTTAAGTGTCAGGAAGTCATTTCTGAAAGTATTCGTATGGAGTGTAGCCATGTATGGAAGTGAAACATGGACGATAAATAGTTTGGACAAGAAGAGAATAGAAGCTTTCGAAATGTGGTGCTACAGAAAAATACTGAAGATTAGATGGGTAGATCACATAACTAATGAGGAAGTATTGAATAGGATTGGGGAGAAGAGAAGTTTGTGGCACAACTTGACCAGAAGAAGGGATCGGTTGGTAGGGCATGTTCTGAGGCATCAAGGGATCACCAATTTAGTATTGGAGGGCAGCGTGGAGGGTAAAAATCGTAGAGGGAGACCAAGAGATGAATACACTAAGCAGATTCAGAAGGATGTAGGTTGCAGTAGGTACTGGGAGATGAAAAAGCTTGCACAGGATAGAGTAGCATGGAGAGCTGCATCAAACCAGTCTCAGGACTGAAGACCACAACAACAACAACATAGTGCTAAATATTATCTGTCTTGCATTTACCCGCTTGTTGTGCTTAACATTTCTTTTGGACTTTTTTAGGAACTATGTGGCAGATCCTTTACAGAGGACTGTAGTTCTATGATACGGTTGGCTAGGACTACTGTATCGTCTGCAGATCTCAAGATAACAAGTCCTTTCTCATTTATTCTAATCCCTCTTTCTTTCCAAATAACTTTGTACATCGCCACCTCAAGGACGCCTAGAACTGATAAAGAATCCTTTAACTTGGAAATGAGTTGAGGGTCTCAACCAGAGACTCCGTTGCTCTGCGACGCTCTTGGCTGCAGATGTTGTGTTTATCGAGGTAAAGATCGAATATGACTGCGAAGTTACCTGGACGCAAGTAACCAGTCTTGGTGGACTCAAGTTAATAATTTCGTCATAACCGTTGTAGAATCATTCAAAGAAAGACCACGCTCATTAGTGTGGAAGTACCCTGATTGGAGGACACTTTAAGCTACCGAGTATGGATTTATTGATGGTAGTACGGACAGAGAGTCTTGTGAAGTAGCTTCGAGCACAGCTGAGCAGCTAATTCTACAATACACATGCAATGGAAATATTTTAGACCTTGTAGCCACAAACAGGCCTTATCTTATTGACAGTGTCAGTATAGAAACAGTAGTCAAGTGATCATGATACCACAGCGACGATGGTCACTTAAGTTAATAAATCTATCACGAAGGTTATCAGAGTTTGTATGCTAGGAAGAGCGCATAAGCAGCTGGCAGAACACTACTTACAAGTTAGACAATGAATGGGCATCTTTTAGTTCCAATATAATGGACGTAGAGGAAGTATGGATAAAGTTTAAACTCTGCCCTGGAGAAGGGTATCCCGAGTAAGTGGATTAAAGACGGGAAATACCCACCGTGGTTTAGTAACAAAATTCGGAAAACGCTGAGAAAACTGAGACTGTCGCATTCTCGGTTCAAAAACGAACGCACAAACGACGACAGGCAATAGTTAGTAGAAATTCGTGCGTCTGTAAAAAGACCAATGCGCGAAGCATACAACAGCTTCTGCCGTCACACCTTAGCGAAAGAACTTGTCGAGGACCCGAAAAATCACATGAATAGGAACAATCCTGTAACGTTCTAGTACAGTATTAGTGGTATGCTGGTTGTGCAATCACGTCGATTAAATACCTAGGCGCAATGTTACAAAGCGATATGAAATGGAACGAGCACTAAAGGTCGGTTGTGGGACAGAGAAATGGTAGACTTACGAAAAGTGTAGCTCATCTACAAAGCAGCGTACAGAACACTAGTAGGACTCGAGTGTTTGGGATCCGTATCAGGTCAGAATGAAGGAAGCCATCGAAGCATTTCTAGTGGGCTGCAAGATTTGTTACCGGTAGGTTACATCAACACGCGAGTATTACGTAGATGCTTCGTGAACACAAATACGATCGCTGAGGCGAAGACAAAGTTCTGCTCTCAAAACGCTACTGAAAAAGCAATTTGCAGCGGAGTGTGCGCTGATATGAAACTTCCTGGCAGATTTAAACTGTGTGACAGACTGGGTCTTGAACGCGGTACCTTTGCTATTGTGAAAAAAATCTCTTCTGTCGAACAAGTGCTCATAGCTCTTACGGTATTTACTTTACAACCCACGTTTATTAGACTTTTTTGCTTCGAACGATCGTTGCTGTCATATCCCTGAATATTAACCATTCCTCCAGACACACCCTGTATACGGACATTAAAGTGAGTATTTGAAATTTTTCTATTATTTCCCAGAACCTACTTAGCGAGAAACGCCAATACTGCCAAATACGCGAATTTATAATACAGGGAAGTTTGCTAAAACAGAACTCCGTTTTTAGCACCAGTATAGGACAGCTTTGGAAAAAAGAGCCAGAATTTCCACACTCGGTTACTCGGTTAACGCCGCTCCAATAAATCTGAATCCATAAGATAAATACTGCGGCGCTAAAATAACGGCGGAGGCGAAGTTCTGCGGATAATGTCAAATGTAAACAGACGGTATCCGAAGCGAAAGCTGAAACTCAAACAACTTTGATATCTTTCGCGAAAGGAGCGCCTACCGACGTAGGTTGAAAGTAAGGAAAACGGAAATACAAATTTCCAACAGTATGTAAAGGCGAGACAGATGCGTTCCATAGCTTTGAGGTAACTAGAGTCTACTCTTCGGATAATAATTTTTGATCGCGCAATACTAGTGATACTAGTGTATCAATATTCGTCAAAAAACGATGTTCCGTTGCAAAAATCTCCGGTATGTGGATGTGAAATGGTACCGGAAATATGGAACTGCCCAGACTCCGTCACACACCCATTACGACCTGATGTAAAATTTTAATTGCTCAACGGAATTGCTACCTCAAAAATGACCTTAACATTGAATCCTAATGTGAGGAATCGCTGAATTTATTTGTCAATCCACGGGCGTTCGTAGCAAGTTGTCGGTTGTATTTATGAATACAGGCGACTTCTGGCACACTACATAGTAGTGGAACATTTCATTAAGAGTTTAATCGCTAATATGACCGACTTAGGCTGCGCAGTAAGATCTTTTCACTACGACAGGACTGAGTAAAGACTTGCTAATAGAGGGTGACAGCTATTGAACTATATGAAATAAAGTCGTCATAACTTCTGAACGGTTTGCGTTAGGACGTACAAACTGAAGGGTTGGCCGCGGGGCATGATGGGAATTAGTATGCGCTGTATGGTTTACTTTAGCGACAAAGCCCACTTTTGTTTGGATGGATTCGTCAATAAGAATAATTGACGCATTTGGGGGACTGAGAATCCGCATTTTGCGGTCGAGAAGTTTCTTCATCCTCAACGGGTCACTGTGTGCTGTGCACTGTCCAGTCGCGGAATAATCTGTGTGATATTTCTTGACAGCACGGTGACTACCGAACGGTACGAGAAGGTTTTGGAAGATAATTTCACACCCATTATCCAAAGTGAACCTGATTTCGACGAGATGTGGTTCATGCAAGACGGAGCGCGATATAATCGAAGCAGGAGAGTGTCTGATGTCCTGGAGGAGCACTTTGGAGACTGGATTCTGGTTCTGGGGTACCCAGAGGTCATTGACATGGGCCTCGATTGGCTGCCTTATTTTCCGGATCGGAACACATGCGACTCCTTTTTGTGGGGCTGTATAAAGAAGAAGGTGTACAGCAATAACCCGAAAACCATTGCTGCAGCCATTCAGCAGGTCATCGACAGCATTGATGTTTCGACACTTCAGCGGGTCATGCAGAATTTCGCTATTCGCCTGAACCACATCATCGCCAATGATGGCAGGCACACTGAACATGTCATAACCCAAATCCGAATATCTGTAGTGACATTTTCATACTCAATAAAGTGTGTGCACGCCATAGTTTGTAACTAATTTACGTTTTTTCATATAGTTCAATAATTGTCACCCTGTACGTAATTTAGTGACATTAAAACATTTCTAAGAACACTAATAGCAACTTGTCAGCCAGCATTCATAAGTTACGAATAGCTATTTGCAACAAGCATTCCAGCACATACAAATAAAGACACTATTTTAAGGATTACTTGAAACGGATGCTTACGAGTGATATTATCAATCTTACTGCCAATGTGTTTTGGGAACACTCATTGCACACCGAGGTTCCTCGTTATCATTTGTTTCACAGGATTTATGTAAAGGTGAATGTTGGAGCAATACTTCGTGCTGTGGTACATTTTCCTACGGCGGGATCTGTTCTTGGTTGTAATGCGGACAGTTACGCACCTATTAGATGATGATGATGACGATGATGATGATTGGTTCGTGGGGCGCTCAACTGCACGGTTATCAGCGCCCATACAAATTCCCAACCTTCGCTCAGTCCAATCTGCCACTTTCATGAACGATGATGAAATGATGAGGACAACACAAACATTCAGTCATCTCGAGGCAGGCGAAAATCCCTGACACCGCCGGGATTCGAACCCGGGACCCCGAGCTCGGGAAGCACTTATTAGAGCCACTACGTTTTTGCCAAAATCCATTCATATGTCACACATCACATATTACAGTATTTCAAAGACGAGGAGAAATTGCGAATAATTCTCGAGTTATTATTTGACTACAAGTCAGTACTGTTATAACCACCTTTGCGTTTTTAAGTGTTAGGCACAATGCACTCAGGGACGCTTCGTTAGACTGCTCAAGTTTAATGTTGTTAACAGACAAAGCTCACTGTCTTTAGATTATAAGTGAAAACTAAGTCGACACTGGAACAAAGCTACTTGCATACGTCTCTTTTCAGTTTCTCATGAATATTGAATACGAAATTCACGCGGGAGAGATCGTGCGCCTACCTACGAGGGTACTTTGGTAAGTCTGGTAAGAAAACAAAAAAAATGTTTCGTAAACAGCACAGCTTACTTCTCCAATTAGTCCCCTTTGAGAGATATATACTTGGTCCAGCGATCCCCCAGATTTTTCATCCCAGCGGAAAAATAGTTTCTGTCAAATTCTGCAAAATAATCTTTGATTGCAACTATCACACCCTCGTTTGATAAAAATTTGTTCCCAGCAAGTCAAAGTTTCAAGTTAGAGAGCAGGAAAAAGTCACTTGGGGGCTGATAAAATTAAAAATATTGTCGCCGAAGAAGCTGAATAGCTCCGTGGTGTAGTGGTTATGATACTAAACTGTTGCATGGAGGGTTGTGAGTTGAAAACTCACCTGGACTACACAATTTTAATTTATATATTCCGTTCGAGTACTTTCTAGAAGTATCCACAAATGTCAGGTGTATATATACTGTGTGTGTTCTGGCCGGAGGCAGTTCGTTCCGCGCTCTCGTATGCGCAAGTGCTGAATAAACCTTTGTTGAGTGAAGTTAGTGTTCGTCATTCATCTAATTACACCATCTTCTACGTGACAACATAATAAAAACAATCTAAACAATGTAAAATATTTTATTTTTAAAAAACGGTGACCGGTTTCGATCGATGCATGATCATTCTCAGCAGCTTACATACTCTTTGCTGACAGCTGGAACTGGTGACATGGAGCACCTACAGCTCTTGGCTGGGGTGAAGAGCAATTGCTTGGCGAAGTATGGTGAAGAGGGTGGATGAGGAACTAATTCAAGGCCCATTTTTCGCCAATGTTATAGCTGATGAGTCGGACGGTGCATTATCCCGTTGAAAGAGCACTTCTCTGCGTGCGAAACTTAGTCCTTTTTCAGCCAGCGCAAGTTTCAAACGGTCCAACAATCAAGCATAATAGAGTCCGCTTATAGTTCTGGCTTTTTACAACTAATCTATGAGGACTATTCCCTGTGAATCACAAAAAAACAGTGGCCACCTTACCAGTTGACAAAATGGTCTTTGCCTTTTTCCATGCACTTTCACCAGTCGTCGTCCATTGTTTCGACTGCCATTTTGACTCAGGTGTGTAATGATGGTTCCAGGCGTCATCTACGGTCACAAATCAGCGAAAATGTCTAGCAGACTGCGATTGAAAATATTGTGCCGGATGCGCTTTTGGTCCAGTGTGAGCAGTCGCAGCCACCTTCTCACACGCAGCTTTCTCACAGCCAGTTCTCCGTGTAGGATATTGTGCAGTCGCTCAGTTGAGTTACCTACAGTCTGAGTAATCTCACGAATTTTTATTCGGCGGTCTTTCATTACCAAGCCGTCGATTTTGCCAATGGTTTCCTCTTCGGTGACCTTAATTGGACGGCAGGAGCGTGCTTCATCTTTGGTGCTTTTCCGACCACGATGAAACTGTAATTCTTGAAGTTTTCCCGTTGTACTGAATATTCTACGAGATTTCGGGACTGCAACGGGATCACGTTGACTTCGTGCCACAATATTTCGGCTGGCAACCGTTCAGCCGTCTTCAGGTGAGTGTCCACCAGTGGCTGCAATCCCGAAACCTTATAGAATACACGTTCAAATTAATCGAACACTGACTGGGCTTCAATGATGGTGCAGAGTTCGCATGAAATTTTTCCAATGCTGTTTCGATTTATGCGGCAGTCCAACCTTTTAAACAGACGCAAAATCCCCAAGATTGGCGATCCTTTACAGAAGCTCGAAACTTAGCGCGGAGTTCAATACGAGACGCCTATAACAGTTTCCACAACGAAACTTTGTCTCGTAAGCTGACAGAAAATCCAAAGAGATTCTGGTCGTATGTGAAGTATGTTAGGGGCAAGAAACAATCAATGCCTTCTCGGCGCCATAACAATGGAGATACTATCGAAGACAGTGCTGCCAAAGAAGATTTACTAAACACAGCATTCCGAAATGTCTTCACAAAAGAAGACGAAGTAAATATTCCAGAATTCGAATCGAGAACAGCTGCCAACATGAGTAACGTAGAAGTAAATATCCTCGGAGTAGTGAAGCAACTCAAATCACTTAATAGAAGCAAGTCTTCTGGTCCAGACTGCATACCAATTAGGTTCCTTTCGGAGTATGCCGATGCATTAGCTCCATACTTAACAATCATATACTACCCTTCGCTCGACGAAAGATCCGTACCCAAAGACTGGAAGGCTGCATAGGTCACATCAATATTCAAGAAAGGTAGTAGGAGTAATCCACTGAATTACAGGCCCATATCGTTAACGTCGATATGCAACAGGATTTTAGAACACATATTGTGTTCGAACATTATGAATTACCTCGAAGGAAACGGTCTATTGACACACAGTCGACATCGGTTTGGAAAACATCGTTCCTGTGAAACAGAACTAGCTCTTTATTCACATGAAGTGATGAGTGCTATTGACAAGGGATTTCATATCGGCTCCGTATTTATGGATTCCCGGAAGGCTTTTGACACTGTACCACACAAGCGGCTCGTAGTGAAACTGCGTGCTTACGGAATATCATCTCAGTCATGGGACGGGATTTGCGAATTCCAGTCAGAGAGGTCACAGTTCGTAGTAATTTATGGAAGTCATCGAGTAAAACAGAAGCGATTTCTGGCGTTGCCCGAGGTAGTGTTATAGGCCCTTTGCTGTTCCTTATCTATATAAAACATTTGGGAGACTATCTGAGCAGCCGTCTTCGGTTATTTGCAGATGACGCTGTCGTTTATCGACTAATAAAGTCATCAGAAGATGAAAACAAACTGTAAAACGATTTAGAAAAAATATTTTAATGGTGCGAAAAGTGGCAGTTGACCCCAAATAACGAAAAGTGTGAGGTAATCTACATGGGTACTAAAAGGAACTCGTTAAACTTCGGTTACACGATAAATCAGTCTAATCTAAAAGCCGTAAATTCAACTAAATTCCTAGATATTACAATTACGAACAACTTAAACTGGAAAGCACACATAGAAAATGTTGTGGGGAAGGCTAACCAAAGGCTGCGTTTTATTGCCAGGACACTTAGAAAATATAACAGACCTACTAAGGAGACTGCTTAGACTACGCTTGTCCGTCCTCTTTTAGAATACTGCAGCGCGGTGTGGGATCCTTACCCGGTAGGACTGACGGAGTACATCGAAAAAGTTCATAGAAAGGCAGCACGTTTTGTATTATCGCGAAATATGGGGGAGAGTGTCACAGAAATGATAAAGGATTTGGGCTGGAAATCATTAAAAGAAAGGCGTTTTTCGTTGTTACGGGATCTTCTCACGAAATTTCAATCACCAACTCTCTCCTCCGAATGAGAAAATATTTTGTTGACACCGCCCTACATATGGCGGAACGATCACCACCATAAAGTAAGGGAAATCAGAGCTCGTACGGAAAGATATAGGTGTTCATTCCTTCGGCGCGGTATACGAGATTGGAATAATAGAGAATTGTGAAGGTGGTTCAATGAACCCTCTGCCAGACACTCAAATGTGATTTGTAGAGTATCCATTTAGATGTAGATTTAGATGAAAATGTTAAATAACGAAACGCGGTTTTCTCCATTTTCAGTGGCAGTCAGCACACTGATCAAATCAGACCATTGTCGACAATGAACTGTACGCCGCGTATTATTGGAATACTTTATGTGATCCTTGGAATAATCAAACTTGCCAACCATGAAGGCGCAGCAAAAATGTTCATTCTTTTATGTAAACTTAGTAGTCTTATCAAACCATCCTCGTACTTTCGCTCACGGTATGGGACGGAATAGAGTGAAACTTCATAGCCACGAGAGTCAGCTCTGACAGAATCGAAGTCCTCGCCAGTTTCTGGCGCCGACTGCCATCACAGCGCACGCCGAGTTTCTGCCGGAGATGACGTTTGCATGCGCCGCGCCCCCTCCAGATCTGACACGTCCTCCTAATACAGGCCGCTCGCTCCTCGCAGACGTATCTCACGCCGTTCAGGCGAACTCCAAAATGGCGCGATCCTCATGAATACGGCCCAGACGCGGCGCGCGCCTCGGAGATTCGCGCAATATCTGCTAATTCGCGACTCGGCGGAGGAGGCGCTCCATTCAGGCGCGACTGGATTAATATTTGCGCTGGGTAATCGCGTCTTTCTCTGCAGATTACCGCCTTCGGAAGTAATTCCTTCCAGCAGAGTCTAGGCAGCGCACACCTGCTCTGGATTAGGTGGCGATGTTGCTAGCAGTGGAAACAGATATGCGCACAGCGGAAAGATGAAAAAAAAGAAAAGAAAATTTGTAAATACCATACTGCTCGGTGAATAGCTTTATCGATTTTTCGAAGGAGGAAATGCAGACGCAGGCGGTGAAACGCAGGGGCTATCTAATACAGTCAAGACGGAATCGGCTGTTTCTTTGAGAAACAAATACACGGCCGAGAAAAAAATACAACACCCTCAGCGATAGGTCATTTCATTGACAAGTGATTGGTCAGATAGTACGAGGACTGTCCCGAAAGTAATGCGCCGCATTTTTTTTTTCTCAGCCGTAAACAATGCAACAAATGCGAAACGTTAGGTATGTATTATTTGAAGTCTCCTGAGTGAGCGCGCCAAGTTTCCGTCTCTTCCGACAGATAGCGCAGCTGCAGGACAGTTTCAAAATGGCGTCTGTAGGTGGTGTACGTTACATGCAACGTGCCGTCATTGAATTTCTCACTGTAGGGAATGAAAAAGAGGGGAATATTAACAAAGGCTTGTGCAAAGTCTATGGAGCATCTGCTGTGGACAGAAGTACAGTTAGTCGCTGGGCACGGAGGGTGAGGTCATCAGAAGGCGGTTCGGCGGAGCTCCACGATTTGCGGCTGTCACACCTGACACACCTGACCTAGGCCCCTCCGACTTCCACTTGTTTGGGCCATCAAAGGATGCCATTCGTGGAAGACATTTTGAGGACGATGAAGAGGTGATTCACACAGTGAAGCACTGGCTCCACCACCGGGACATGGATTGGTACCGACAGGGCATACACGCCCTTGTTTCGCGCTGGAGGAAGGCCATAGAACGACATGGATATTACGTGGAAAAATAGAGTGTCTAGATAAAACACCATTTGTAAGTAGGCTGTTTAGGTTGTTATGTTGGTAACGCCACGTAGCGCCCTGTATGAAAATCAGTGACTGTGCTGTGTGCAGTCTTTGGCTGGTTGGACTCATTGTTGGAATATTCGCTTGTGTAGTGTTGGGCAGTTGGATGTGAACAGCGCGTAGCGTTGTGCAGTTGGAGGTGAGCCGCCAGCAGTGGTGGATGTGGAGGGAGAGATGTCAGAGTTCTGAGAGGTTACTTACTATAAGCAGACGATCTGGACGTGTGTCCGCCAGAAAAAGGAAATTTCTAAAGATGGATGTCATGAACTGATATATATATATCACTATTAAGGTAAATACATTGTTTGTCCTCTATCAAAATCTTTCATTTGTTAACTATGCCTATCAGTAGTTAGAATCTTTTATTTAGCTGGCAGTATTGGCGCTCGCTGTATTGCAGTAGTTCGAGTAACGAAGATTTTTGTGAGGTAAGTGATTCATGAAAGGTATACGTTATCGTTAGTCAGGGCCATTCTTTTGTAGGGATTAGTGAAAGTCAGATTGCGTTGCACTAAAAATATTGTGTGTCAGTTTAGTGATGATCAGTATAAGTAAAGAGAAAACTGTTTGAGTATGTTGAGTTCTGCTCAGCTGTTTGAAAATCAAATAACGTAAGAGGTTTTCCAGCACTGTCATTTATAAATTTTCCTAAGGTGACGTTTCATATGGCGACAGCACAGCCAGTGATTTTCATACGGGGCGCTACGTGGCGTTACCAACATAAAAACCTAAACAGCCTACTTACACATTCTTTCGTGTGAGTAATTCTCATTATACTTAATAAAGATTTGTTGAAGAAAAAAATTCGGCTCATTACTTTTTTGGCAACCCTCGTCATTGTCGGACAAAACACAAACACCGTCCGAACAGGTCTTGAAATATGATGATAATTGGAACAGGAGAGAATCGAAGCATTTGAGATCCTACAGAAGAATACTTGGAATTAATTATAAAACAGTCTAGATCGCAAGGTCGGTTTCATAGAAGGTGAACGGTTTCGATCATCACATGCTCATCTTCAGCCCTACAATCATATTTCTGGCCAATGGCTGTGCATGGAGCAGAAATCACTGAATGACGGTAGTCAACTGCTGTTGTAAGTAGTTGACTATCGTCATTCAGCAATTCCTGCTTCCTGCACAGCACTGTCCATCCATACTGTTGTAGGTCTGAAGACGACCATATGATCATCGAAACCATTCACTTTTTTAATAAACGTGCCTTGCGATCTAGACTGTCCTATAATTAATTTCAATTATTAAATTGTGATCCTTATTTCTCCAACAACGTTTTCAAAAATTGCTACAGCAATTTACTGAAAATTAAGTAGACTGATAGGGTTAAGAATGAGGAGGTTCTCCTTTGAATCGGCGAAGGAAGGACCTTACGGAGAACACTGACAAGAAGAAGGGGTATGTGTTAAGACGTCAGGGAATCACTTCCATGGTACTGCAGGGAGCTTTAGAGGGTAAATGCCATAGAGGAAGACATACACTACTGGCCATTAAAATTGCTACACCAAGAAGAAATGCACATGATAAACGGGTATTCATTGGACAAATATACTAGAACTGACATGTGATTACATTTTCACGCAATTTCGGTGCATACATCCTGAGTAATCAGTACCCAAAACAATCACCTCTGGCCGTAATAACGGCCTTGATACGCCTGGGCATTGAGTCAAACAGAGATTGGATGGCGTGTACAGGTACAGCTGCCCATGCAGCTTCAACACGATACGACAGTTCATCAAGAGTAGTGACGCGTATTGTGACCAGCCAGTTGCTCGGCCACCACTGACTAGACGTTTTCAATTGGTGAGAGATCTGGAGAATGTGCTGGTCAAGGCAGCAGTCGACCATTTTCTGTATCCAGAAAGGCCAAAACAGGACCTGAAACATGCGGTCGTACATTATCCTGCTGAAATGTAGAGTTTCACAGGGATCGAATGAAGGGTAGATGGTTCAAATGGCTCTGAGCAATATGGGACTTAACATCTGTGGTCATCAGTCCCCTATAACTTAGAACTACTTAAACCTAACTAACCTAAGGACATCACACACATCCATGCCCGAGGCAGGATTCGAACCTGCGACCGTAGCAGTCGCGCGGTTCCGTGTGAAGCGCCTAGAACCGCTCGGCCATCGCGGCCGGCTGAAGGGTAGAGCCACGGGTCGTAACACATCTGAAATGTAACGTCCACTGTTCAAAGTGCCGTCAGTGCGAACAAGAGGTGACCGAGACGTGTAACCAATGGCACCCCGTACCATCACGCCGCGTAATATGCCAGTATGGCGATGACGAATACACGCTTCCAATGTGCGTTCACCGCGATGTCGCCAAACACGGATGCGGCCATCATGATGCTGTAAACAGAACCTGGATTCACCCGAAAAAATGACGTTTTGCCATTCGTGCACCCAGGTTCATCGTTGAGTACATCATCGCAGGCGCTCCTATCTGTGATGCAGCGTCAAGGGTAACCGCAGCCATGGTCTCCGAACTGATAGTCCATGCTGCTGTAAACGTCGTCGAACTGTTCGTGCAGGTGGTTGTTGTCTTGCAAACGTCCCCATCTGTTGACTCAGGGATCGAGACGTGGCTGCACGATCCGTTACAGCCATGCGGATAAGATGCCTGTCATCTCGACTGCTAGTGATACGAGGCCGTTGGGATCCAGCACGGCGTTCCGTATTACCCTCCTGAACCCACCGATTCCATATTCTGCTAACAGTCATTGGATCTCGACCATCGTGAGCAGCAATGTCGCGATACGATAAACCGCAAGCGGGATAGGCTACAATCCGACCTCTATCAAAGTCGGAAACGTGATGGTAAGCATTTCTCCTCCTTACATGAGACATCACAACACCGTTTCACCAGGCAACGCCGGTCGACTGCTGTTTGTGTATGAGAAATTGGTTGGAAACTTACCCCATGTCAGCACGTTGTAGGTGTCGCCACTGGCGGCAACCTTGTGTGAATGCTCTGAAAAGCTAATCATTTGCATATCACAGCATCTTCTTCCTGTCGGTTAAATTTCGCGTCTGTAGCACGTCATCTTCGTGGTGTAGCAATTTTAATGGCCAGTAGTGTATATCAGATACAAACACCAATAATTGAGATCGTTGGTTGCAAGTGCCACTCTCACATGATATGGTTGACATAGGAGAAAAATTCGTGGCGGACCGCACCAAACAAGTCAGAAGACTGCTGATACTTCAAAAAAATCTGACCAAATGTTTACACGTCATAGTGCACAACAGTGCACAGCGCACCCGCTCTGGCGGCAACGCAAGCGTGTTTTGTCGTATGCAATGCGATAGATTATCTCAAGCATTTTGCGCTTTTCGTTGGAGTTCGACAATGGTTCCTGCAGCCTCTGGAGAACGAGTAAGTTCTTCCCGCCTCACCATGACCCACGCGATCGATTGGAGAGATATCTGGCATCTCATTGGTCAGAACAGCTGTTGAATACCACGAAGAATACGTTGTGCCGCAGCAGCCGTATATGAAGGTGCATTGTCCTGCTGAAAATGCACATTACTTTCCTGTCGAAGAAATGGCAGTAGTACGTCGACAGCAGCCTGTACAATATAGCCGGCTCTCGTTACTTTGCACCAAGTATGGCCGCGAGGTGTAACTAACGGCCCCCTACACCACGAAGCCTCGGATGGGACCTGTGTGTCGTGGGCGAATGCACTTCGGAATAGGCCGCTCACCACACTAGGCCTACGCCGAACACATGAACCAGGGGGCACAACAAAACGGAATAACATTGCCGTGGGTAGTACGCATTTCTGCTGCTAGGTGTGTATAGCGCAAATCATTGCCAGTTCAGTGTCGCCTGTGTTGACGACCTGGCGTGTTCTGTTAATATGCAGTGACTGTTTATGCCAGCGCTCTTTCGTTCTTGTTTAGTTTTTTTATGAAGGCAAGTTTAAGTGAACAACGTGCAGCTGTGAAATTTTCTTTTCTACTCGGTAAAAATGCTGCCGAAGCTCCTTTGATGTTGAAAAACAGCTTGCCAAGATGATGCTATGGGGAAAACCCAAGTACAACAAGCTGCGATATTGTCGCGAATAAAACAGTGACCAGTATATAGAATACATTTCCTTTAATTTACGTCTATGGTCACAAACGTTTTGTTCACAGATTACGTTTCGGTCTGTGTTAGGACACGGTTTTTATAAAACACAGATCTGAAGATGGTCATTACAGACCGAAACTGGTAATCTGTGAACAAAACGTTTGTGACCATAGACGTAACTTAAAGGAAATTTAAAACTCAAGTATACGAGTGATCTGCTCGCTTCAAAAATGGCGACACGTCTGTTGATGACAAACCTCGTACTGGACGTCCATCAACTGCCCCGAATCGTCGAAAATATTGAAAAAAATTCGAAGACTTGTGCTCATAGACCGTCAAAGACAACTGATCAATTGTCCTGCGAATTGTAACGGAAGATTTGTGGCTGACAGGAGACTGGTTCTTTCACCACGACAACGCACTTGCACACACAGGCATGTCTTGTTTTTGGGTCAAAATGGCACGGTTCCGCTGCCCCACGCACCTTACTCGCCTGACGTGGCTCCGTGCGACGTTTTCTTATTTCCACGCATTAAAAGGATCATGAAAGGACCATTTCTAAAGATGACTACAAAAAAATGTTTATAACAGTGGAAGCACAGGTGGGACAAGTGTATTAGTTGTAATGGAAAGTACTTTGATGGGGATAAGGTTTTTTGTAAACAATTTGAAAATATATAGCTTTTAAAAAATAATTCCGGTTTTTTGGGTACCCCTGGGTGTCCCTTATTTTCAGATTTCAACATTTTTCAGCTCTCACCCTCCAATATGGTTTGAATGACTGTAAAACATGTCTGTACAAACCTTTATTGCAGATCGAAGCTCTATGCAACACGTGCCGACTTGAGCGCCAATTCGCATGAACAACATGATAATTCACACAGTTCGCAGATGTCGTGCTGACGTCACCTCAGCTTATCAGCAAGTACACGTGCAATACAGTCAGTTGTTTTCACGTTATCGATCGTGTCGCACATATTTTCCAGTTGCTCTCTAAGATGTCAAAGCAATTACGCAGTGCCGAGGAACGTGTGTTTTCAATAGGAGATGAAAAACACCAAATAACTGGACATAAATTACAATCAAGTAGACAAGTGCTGGAAGTTTTATTTTATAACATACGAAAAGTAAATTTAACTGTTAGTGACAGTAATAATCTTTTGGGGAAAACAAGAATTCCGACAAGTGCGATTTACCACTGTCCACAAAAACATATTAAATTACATCTGGAATGGAGAAAATTCCAAAAAATCGCAAAAAATGTGTCAAACTGTGTTTAAGCGCCGTGAA
This sequence comes from Schistocerca americana, assembly GCF_021461395.2. Classification (NCBI taxonomy): domain Eukaryota; kingdom Metazoa; phylum Arthropoda; class Insecta; order Orthoptera; family Acrididae; genus Schistocerca; species Schistocerca americana. The sequence continues at coordinate 1,136,312,827 of NC_060119.1, forward strand.
GAGGAGTTTGCAAATAATTTGGAAAATTTATTTGATATAGCACATGGCAGTGCTCTACAAACAAAATACTTCAAAGAAGATAGAATGTTTTTACTTCGACAAAGAGAGCCAGGCCCTAAGGGCTACCTTACAGGAGTAGACCGAATACCTGCGGATAAAGAAGAAGGGATGGATCGGAGAAAGTTGGAAGAAAAGGAAAGACAAGAGAAATATAACCGCACAGCATCTACTTCTATATCTTTTGCCGTACTTCCTTCTACTCATCTAAAGAATCTGCTGAGGCATTCTCAAGTTCAGATAAAATTGATGTAGACGATCGTAAGTTTTTAGAACGTACTTCTTAGTCGGAATACTGCAGAGCTAGCTAACAAAGATTTTATAACTCAAAAATTAGCCGCTGTCTTGGGTAGATGTCAGGTGAGTTTAACAGGTTCTATATATATTCTTCAAGCGACAGCAGAGGCACAATACTGAGGAGTTCTTTATCAATAAATCTTCTCATCACAGAGTCAGTCAGAAGAAGAGAAGAGAAGAGAACGGTATGAAAGAATAAAATCAGCTTTCAAGAACTGTATCCCTGCAGGTCTTACTGCTCACTGAAATGATAAACTGCTTCCAACATTAAATGTCAGGAACACAAAAGAAGAGAGTTCCAATCACTGCTGCAGTCGGGGACAGGGGACATAGAACAGCTCACTGCCATTCCAAAATTACAGAATGCGAACGCTGTTTGTAATGGTCTACTGAAGACAATGTACAAATTCCCCTCAAACACTGGCCGTCTTAATGAAACATGCATCCTACTTCAACACAAACTGCGTAGGGATCTGATCCGTTTCCCATGCCGTCATCACATAAATAAACATTTTTTAAAAAGTGTACTTGAATGTAACAAGCAGTATGTGAGTGTAACAAGCAGTCCTGACATATCAGTTTTTATACATTTGAGGGAAAAATTGGAATAGTATCAATGACAGTAATTTTCACACTGGCCACATTGATTATGGATTTGATTTTACAGTGTCATAAATTAAGGAGGCATTAGGTTTTATGGAAGTGAATTAGACAATCCAACAGTGAGAAGTAATTGCTTGAATTCAAAGAGCTTTGGGTAATATTTCTGTGAGAAAATTTTGGAAAAGAACTGGAAATATACCACCCTGGAGCAATGCATCGAACAAGTCGGATGGCAAGAGCAATGTCTTGCTTAAAAATGTTTTTGGTAAGATCACAACTTGAACTAATTATTGAAAAAAAATTCACTGAGAGATGTCTCTTTTTATTACAAGTATTTATGTCCAACAGTGATTTCAGAACAGTGGAGGTGTAAAAGCTCCTCATCTGAATATCTTCATCTGAAATTCTTCTAAAATATCTCTGCCAAGCACTTAAGTGTGATTTCCAGATTACCGATGTAGATGTAGATTCGAAATGATATGAAAGGGTAGATTTCGCGATTTCTAAAGCAGCTGTACGGAATTTTGGTCATCATTTGTGGTATTTTATCAGTGCAGTTGCCTCTCTTATCGCTCTTTGATGATGAAGTTGACATACAAACCAAAATCAAAAGAATCTAGAAATGGAAAACACATTATTCATTTTTTGGAGAATTGGAAGGACCATTATATGATAAGTTTAATATTATTCTGATTAACGTTTGTTATTGGTTTTAATTCGTTAATTTACATCTCCTGAATCACTCTAATTTTTATTACACAGAAAACATTAACCGACTTCGTGTCATGAGAAAGCACGGATCTGTACGCTTTCCTGAAGAATGTGAACAGTACTTCTATTCAAAAGTGTACTTCGACATGGAGTAGCGGCACTTCATATTTAGACGCTGAAAGGGTAGTTAAGGAACTAAAAGCCGTTGTCGACTGTACCGAGAGGTGTGTTAAATTAAAGCACTGTTGTGACGGACGGCTGAGCGTAGATGACGGGCAAAAGGAATTTCTATTGCGCAGTGTTCAGGAACATGGTAGCCTGTACCCGCACTGCAAGAGAGAAACACTGAAAAGAAAATATTCTGAAGAATACTAAACACATGCTTTTTGTTGTTGTTGTAGTCTTCAGTCCGAAGACTGGTTTGATGCAGCTCTGACGGCCGCTGTGGCCGAGCGGTTCTAGGCGCTTCAGTCCGGAAGCGCGCGGCTGATACGGTCGCAGGTTCGAATCCTGCTTCGGGCATGGATGTGTGTGATGTCCTAAGGTTAGTTAGGTTTAAGTAGTTCTATGGGACAGATGACCTCAGATGTTAAGTCCCATAGTGCTCAGAGCCATTTGAACCATTTGATGCAGCTCTCCATGCTACTCATCTTGACGAAGTGTCTTCACCTCCGAATAACTACGGCAACCTACATCGCTCTGAATCTGGTTACTATATCCACCTCTTGGTCTCCCTCTACGATTTTTACCCTCCATGCTTCCATCCAGTACTAAATTAGCGATTCCTTGATGTCTCAGAATGTGTCCTACCAACCGAGCCCATCGTTTGACCAGACTGTACCACAGATTTCTCTTCTCCCTAATTTTATTCAGTACCTCCTCGTTAATTACGTGATCTACCCACCTAATTTTCAGCATTCTTCTATAGCACAGCATTTCGAAAGCTTGTTTTCTTCTTGTCTACACTGTTTATCGCCTATGTTTCACACCCGTACGTGGCTACACTCCATACAAACACTTTCAGAGAGGACTTGCTGACACTTAAATCTACTCGTATACTCGACGTTAACAAATTTCTCTTCTTTAGAAACGCTTTTCACGCCATTGCACTTTATATCGTCCCTACTTCGACCATCATGTTATTTTGCTTCCCAAATAGCAAAACTCATCCTAAAAATTTTAATTTTATGCAGTCATCAATAACTGCTACACTGACTAAAGACTGAAAAACCTAAAACTCCCAGTATTAAAATTTGTAGCTCTAGTCAGCACGGGCTAATGTCATGCTATTGAGATGAAATTTTGTCCTCATTAAATCTAACCAAATAGAAAACGCTTATGGGGTAAGCGTAAACTTTTTCACAAAAATAATTTTTAGGCCAAAGTTAGGGACATCGTAGCGTGGTCCATCACTCACATACAGACAAAAACGTACTCTCATCCCTGAAAACAGCAGAAAGCCACTCCACTCGACCCCCTCGCGACACCAGAGTAGTAATGTCAGTGGTAGGCTAGCCAGAGGCACATGTGATCTTAGACCTGCCACAAGCAGACGGTTGCCAATGGTCCCTGATGGCACAGCAGGTCCAACCTAGGTCCTGATTTCGTCCCTGGACGACATTCGGTCAGCTGCTGCGTGCTGTCGTAATACCTCGAACTTCACGTGCGCTTGTACTACATGGACCTCCAGAACCAGGTCTACACGTGTTGGAGTGCTCCACAGACCACTGATGAAGGCAGCGACGCATCACTGATGCACTGTGACGATCGTAAGCCGATACGTCCATCCAGCTTGCAGCAGGTCCACAATGCGAGCCGCTGAAATGGCTGAAGCTGTTCAACAGGTTACGTAGTCGTCGTTGGGATATGGATGTACTCTAGAATGAATCTTGCAAACACTGTTCACCTCTAAACTCAGCACAATTACTGTCTGCACAGTCGAAACAAACGGCACACAGACAGGTGACCGTGACAATTGAATCACTAACTCTACAACCACTCCGCATGCACATTTACAATGTGATCAATAGTATCCGGACACCCCCGAAAATATATGTTATTAATAGTAGGTGCACTGTGCTGTCACCTGCTGCCAGGTACTCCACATCAGAGACCGCAGTAATCATTAGACATCGTGAGAGAGCAGAATGGGGCTCTCTGCGGAACTCACGGACTTCTAACGTGGTCAGGTGATTGGGTGTCACTTGTGTCATACATCTGTTCGCGAGATTTCCACACTCCTCAGCATCCATAAGTCCACTGTTTCCGATGTGATAGTGAAGTGGAAACGTGAAGGGACACGTACAGCACAAGCAGGTACAGGCCGACCTCGTCTGTTGACTGATAGAGACCGCCAACAACTGAAGAGCGTCGTAATGTGTAATAGGCAGACATCTATCCAGACCATCACACAGGAATTCCAAACGGCATCAGGATCCACTGCAAGTACTATGAGAGTTAGGCGGGAGGTGCGAAAACTTGGATTTCACGGTCGAACCGCTGCTCATAAGCCACACATCACGCTGGTAAATGCCAAACGACGCCTTGCTTGCTGTAAGGAGCGTAAACATTGAACGACTGAACAGAGGAAAAACGTTGTGTGGAGTGACGAATCATGGTACACAATGTGTCGATCCGATGATAGGGTGTGGGTATGACGAATGTCCAGTGAACGTCATCTGCCAGCATGTGTAGTGCCAATAGGAAAATTCGGAGGCGGTGGTGTTATGGTGTAGTCGTGTTTTTCATGGAGGGGGCTTGCACCCCTTCTTGTTTTGCGAGGCATTATCACAGCACAAGCTTACATTGATGTTTCAAGGACCTTTTTGCTTCCTACTGTCAAAGAGCAATTCGAGGATGGCGATTGCTTCTTTCAAAACGATCGAGCACCTCTTCATAATGCACGGCCTGTGTCAGAGTGGTTACACGACAATAACATCACTGTAATGGACTGGTCTGCACAGAGTCCTGACCTGAATCCTATAGAACACCTTTGGGATGTTTTGGAACTCCGACTTCGTGCCAGGCCTCACTGACAGACATCGATACCTCTCCTCAGTGCAGCACTCCGTGAAGAATGGGCTGCCTTTCCCCAAGAAAACTTCCAGCACCTGACTGAACGTAACCTGCGAGAGTGGAAGCTGTCATGAAGGCTAAGGGTGGGCCAACACCATATTGAATTCCAGCATTATCGATGGAGGGCGCCACGAACTTTTAAGTCTTTTTCAGCCAGGTGTCCGGATACTTTTGATCACATACTGAATTATAACCTGGTAGCATTGAACCCAGTCCTTAAGAACTGGTGTTACAGTCTCTTTACGGCAGTGTACAAAGTCGTAGTCGCAAGGTGCACTAATTTACTTTTCACTTTTTTGAGAAACAAATACCTAGCACTGTCCCGATTTACTACTACTAAAAACTTTCAGAAGGCTATAACGGGTTCAGCTCGACTTGTAAGCTACTCGACTGGAATAACAGGTCATATCGAAGTTTATTTTACGACCAATATCAAAGTTTATTTTACGACCGTGCCCTAAACTGTCTAGCTGAAGCTTCAGCAGGGGCTTCCCCTTCCTCCGTGTCACTGTCGTTCGTGGAAATTCTGACATTTCCAACCCAGTAGAATACTTCGACACGGAGGAAATGGGTGCTACAATGGTACTTAAGGCAACATAGTTTTGGTAACTGGAAACTATTCTTTCATGGGGTTGCACTGGTGCATAAATCGGTACCACTGTCACAGCCAGACCAGTCATCTGTGTCTCTCTTTTTCATAAGCATTATCACCGAGCGAGATGAGTCAGTGGTTAGGACACTGGCCTCGGATTCAGGAGGATGGCGGTTCACATCCGTTCCCTATCATTCAGATTTATGTTTTCCGTGATTTCACTAAATCGGTCCACGCAAATGCCGGTATGGTTCCTTTGAAACGGTGCGGTGGATTTCCTTCCCCGTAACTGAAAAAAATCCGAGCTTGTACTACCTCTCTAACGACCACGATATCGACGGAGGGTTAAATCCTACTCTTCCTTCCTTCCCGTCTTCCTCGAGCATTACCAAGTCTTTCATAGGGAAAACCACTAGATTCGCTTCTAAATACGGAAATGATACTTTCACGTTCAGGGTTGGTGTTTTACAATATACTTAGTTCACTGTACCAAAATATGGCTCAACAGTTTGTCGCGGCAGATGTATGCCAATATGTGTTAAAACACTTGCGAAATTTTGCATTAAAATGCAGCACTGCGATATTATGTGGTATACTCGTACATTCACGTTAGATAAATGACGTTTCGCTAAGTTCTCTGACAAGCGATCCAAAGTGCCTTCATCTCTCTCTATCGGGGTGTCCCAATACGCTCAAAGATCCCGGTCCTAATATACGAATATTTCAAAGATTACCTTCATCTTTGGGTTTTAAATGTCTCTTCAACTCATCACTCTCTTCATTAATCTGTTTAAAGCCCCCCCCCCCCCCCCCCTCGACCAACCCACCAACTAGGGAGAAATCTGACTCCCTATGTAGTCAAGATACAGATTTGCTTACGATTTGCTTACGGACAGGATATGAAGTAGAGACTCTCCATTGCCCGCATTTAAATGGAGTGACACTATCAAGCAAAAAACTATAAAACAGTTACAACTGTTCAAGAGGATCTGTGCGAACTCAACCGTCGTGACACACAAACTTAAATGTTTGGGGGACATACACTACTGGCCATTAAAATTGCTACACCACGAAGATGACGTGCTACAGACGCGAAATTTAACCGACAGGAAGAAGATGCTGTGATATGCAAATGATTAGCTTTTCAGAGCATTCACACAAGGCTGGCGCCAGTGGCGACACATAAAACGTGCTGACACGAGGAAAGTATCCAACCGATTTCTCATACACAAACAGCAGTTGACCGGCGTTGCCTGGTGAAACGTTGTTGTGATGACTCGAGTAAGGAGGAGAAATGCGTACCATCACGTTTCCGACTTTGATAATGGTCGGATTGTAGCCTATCGCGATTGCGGTTTATCGTATCGCGACATTGCTGCTCGCGTTGGTCGATATCCAATGACTGTTAGCAGAATATGGAATCTGTGGGTTCAGGAGGGTAATATGGAACGCCGTGCTGGATCCCCAACGGCCTTGTATCACTAGCAGTCGAGATGACAGGCATCTTATCCGCATGGCTGTAACGGGGATTGTGCAGCCACGTCTTGATCCCTGAGTCAACAGATGAAGACGTTAGCAAGACAACAACCATCTGCACGAACAGTTCGACGAAGTTTGCAGCAGCATGGACTATCAGCTCGGAGACCATGGCTGCGGTTACCTTTGACGCTGCATCACAGACAGGAGTGCCTGCGATGGTGTACTCAACGACGAACCTGGGTGCACGAATGGCAAAACGTCATTTTTTCGGATGAATCCAGGTTCTGTTTACAGCATCATGATGGTCGCATCCGTGTTTGGCGACATCGCGGTGAACGCACATTGGAAGCATCTATTCGTCATCGCCATACTGGCGTATCACCCGGCGTGATGGTATGGGGTGCCATTGGTTACACGTCTCGGTCACCTCTTGTTTGCATTGACGGCACTTTGAACAGTGGACGTTACATTTCAGATGTGTTACGACTCGTGACTCTACCCTTCATTCGATTCTTGCGAAACCCTACATTTCAGCAGGATAATGCACGACCGCATGTTTCAGGTCCTGTACGGGCCTTTGTGGATACAGAAAATGTTCGACTGCTGCCCTGGCCAGCACATTCTCCAGATCTCGCACAAATTGAAAACGTCTGGTCAACGGTGGCCGAGCAACTGACTCGTCACAATAAGCCAGTTACTACTCTTGATAAACTGTGGTATCGTGTTGAAGCTCCATGGGCAGCTGTACCTGTACACGCCATCCAAGCTCTGTTTGACTCAATGCTCAGGCGTATGAAGGCCGTTATTACGGCCAGAGGTGGTTGTTCTGGGTACTGATTTCGCAGGATCTATGCACCCAAACTGCATGAAAATGTAATCACATGTCAGTTCTAGTACAATATATTTGTCCGACGAATACCCGTTTATCATGTGCATTTCTTCTTGATGTAGCAATTTTAATGGCCAGTAGTGTATATAGTTTGCGGCCGCAAGCTCGGCTCCAGTTCACCAGCGGCAGTGGAGGGTGCAGCTTTGACAATGCCAGCCACTCGTGCTGGCGAAACGTCAGTAAAGTCATCAGATGAAAGTCGGCCGAAGAACCCGAGACAGACGCCAACAGGCAGTTTGTCAGTCGTCGGAAAGGTACAGGACGGAGGAGGGAGAGTTATTGTCTGCGGAATGTTTTCGTGGCTTTCCCTGAGAGACCTCGTCACTGCATCTACCAGCAGGATAATGTAATGAGTGACGGAGCTCGCAGAGTGGCTGTGTGGTTCGAAGAGAAACAAGATAAGTTTACCGTACTCCCCTGGCCACTCAACTCCCTGGAGTTAAACCCAATCGAGAATCTGTGGGACCACCTCAATCGGGCTGTTCGCGCCATCGATCCTCAACTGAGAAACCTAGCGCAGCTGGCCACTGCTCTGGAGTCGACATGGCTCCACGCCCTTGTCGGTTCCTTCCCGAACCTCAATGATTCTCTTTCTGCACGTCCGCGCTGCACAAGTTGGTTACTCGAGCTTCTGACAGGTGGTCACATTAATGTGACTAGACGGTGTATAACACTGAAGGGACCACCAGATGGCCAACAGCGTCGCACGCCCTCGTCCCAAGAGACATTTCGAAAGCTTTGGAGTTCATTCCAGGACGGTGGTACACACAGTATGGTGATCAGGAAATTTACGCCACCATGATTTCAGCCCCTGGTCTCCCGTTCCAGGGCCATAACAGAAGTTTATACAGGTTTATGATCTACATATCTACATATGTACTCCGCTAGCCACCAAGCAGTGTGTGGCAGAGGGCACAATTCGCGCCAAAGTCATATTTCCCCCTTCTGTTCCACTCCTGGATCGCGCGAGGGAAAAACGACTGTCTGAACGCCTCAGTACGAGCTCTAATTTCCCTTATCTCTGAATGGTGATCATTGCGCGATTTGAAAGTTGGTGGTAATAATATATGCTCTACATCCTCGGCGAAGATCGGATTTCGGAATTCGGTTACCAGCCCCTTCCGTTTAGCGCGTCGTCTATCTGCAAGTGTGTCCCACTACAAACTTTCTATGAGATTTGTAACGCTCTCGCGATGTCTGAATGTACCAGTCACGAATGTTGTCGCTCTTCTTTGGATCTTCTCAATCTCTTGAATCAGACCCAGCTGGTAAGGGTCCCATACAGACGAACAATACTCTAAGACTGGACGAACTAACGTATTGTAAGCAATTTCCTTTGTTGAAGGACTGCATCGCTTCAGGACTCTACCAATAAACCGCAATCTAGAGTTCGACTTGCCCGTTACTTGTGTAATCTGACCGTTCCATTTGAGATCATTTCGAATAATCACACCCAGGTACCTGACGGATGTTACCGCTTCCAAAGACTGGACATTTATTTTGTTCACTTACATTAATGGGGATTTTCGCCTTGTTATACGCAGTAGGTTACCCTTACTAGTATTGAGAGAACTGCCAGTCATTACACCACACATTTATTTTCTGCAAACCCTCATTGATTTGTTCACAACTTTCGTGTGATACTACTTTCTTGTACACTACTTCATCATCGGCAAACAGCGTAATGTCGCTGTCAATATCATCAGCCAGATCGTTTATGTAAATCGTAAAAAGCAGCGGACCTATTACGCTGCCCTGGGGCACACCTGAATTTACGTTTGTTTCTGTTGAAGTCACCCCATTCAGGACGACATACTGCTCTCTGTCTATTAGAAAACTTTTTATCCAACCGCATATGTCATCTGATAGACCTTAAGCGCGCACTTTTTGGAGCAAGCGACAGTGCGGGACTGAGTCGAACACCTTTCGAAAGTCGAGAAATATGGCATCAATCTGGGAGCCAGTGTCTAGAGCCTGTTGTATATCATGCACAAAGAGGGCCAGATGTGTCTCGCATGACCGCTGTTTCCTAAAACCGTGCTGGTTTCTGCAGATGAACTTCTCAGAGTCTAGAAAAGTCATTACGTCTGAACACAAAATATGTTCCATGATTCTACAACAAATCGATGTCAGTGAATCTGGCCGGTAATTATGTGCATCCAATTTACTACCCTTTTTATAGATTGCTGTGACCTGGGCCTTCTTCCAGTCCCGTAGAACTTTCCGCTGTTCCAATGATCTCTGATAGATGACGGATAAGAATAGCATAGTCAACATATAATCTTACAGGAATACCGTCTGGGCCAGATGCCTTCCTGGCGTCTAAGGATCTTAGCTGTTTTACAATCCTAGATTCACTAAACACTACGTCAGCCATCCTTGCGTTTTTTCGATAATTGAAAGGGGGAGTGGTGCTGCAGTCCTCTACCGTAAACGAGTTTTTGAAAGCTAGGTTTAGAATTTCGGTCTTCTGTTTATCATCATCCGTTACATTACCTGTACTGTCAATAAGAGAAGGTATTGAATTATTTGTAGCGTTCATAGATTTTACGTACGAGCAACATTTTTTAGGGTTATTTCTAGACTCTGCAGATCAAATATTGCTTTCAAATTCGTTAAAAGAATCTCTCATTGACCTTTTGACAGCTCCTTTGGCTGAAGAAATGGGCGAGGAAATATTATGCATTTGATTGATTAAACGTAATGGAAAAGTGTCTAAAGCAAGTTGCTTGTGTCGCCAATCTAAAAAGCGCACTGGCAGAAGTACGAAGAAAATTTATTAATAGAAGACCATTACACGTTTTAATAGGCCAAACGAATGAAGTCACTAACACAATAATTAACCAGTCCGCTAGACTGTAGTTAGTATATTCTAGCTAAAGCACGAATATGTTGTCGACCTTCATAACCGAAATACTGTACTCTGATTTAAATCAGATTGCAATTACCGTTTGAGGACTGATGCTACGACATTTTTTGCAGTGAATAGAAAATCGCTTTAAAGTCCCTATTTCCAACAAAACAACGAAGATTTTTGAAATTCACTAATGGAACAGATCTCTATAATGTGTCAAAGTTTGTCAAAAGCGTGTTATTAATTTTAAACATGGCCCGAGTTTCATTAATTTTTCTTTCTAACAATGATATTTTCCGATCCGCAAAGCAGCTTCAAACTTGTCACGTAGTATCTGGGAGCCTATTGAACAAACTGGAATACTTTTTTGTTGATTACCAAAATACCTTTGTCCGATTCCGTAGCTTAGTGTCCAGCATGGCTGGATGCTATGTGGAGGACCGGGTTCGATTCCCGGCGCAGCCAGGTGTGGGGAGTGTCCAGGGTGCATTCAGCCCCGCGAGACCAACTGAGGAGCTTCTCGATCGATTATAGTAGCGATTACAGGGTCAAGAAGCCCGACAGCAACCAGAAGAACGGTGTGCTGACCACACGACCCTCAGTACAGCATCCAATGACGCCACTGGCGGAGGATGACACGGCGGCGGTCGGATCTGACTGTCCACATTTACATCCATACTCCGCAAGGCACCGTAAGGTGCGTGGCGGAGGAGCGCGATGTAATATGGCGGGGGCATAATCGTTCGGCAGTCAGCTTCAAATGTCGGTTTTCCAAAGTTTTTCAGTAGAACGCCGCCTTTCCTCCAGGGATACCCATTTGAGTTCCCGAAGCATCTACGTAACAGTTGTTCGAACCTACCGGTAAGAAATGCTTTCATGCCTTCCTTCAATTCAACCTGGTACGGATCCGAAACAGTGTAGCGTAGCAGTACTCAAGAATAGGTCACACAAGCGTCCAATATGCGGTCTCCTTTACAGGTGAAGCACTCTTTCCTAAAATTCTCTCAATAAATCGAAGTCGACCATTTGCCTTCCCTAACGCAGTTTTCACGTGCTCTTTCCACCTCATATCGCTTGGCAACGTTACACCCAGATATTTAAACGAATTGATTCTGTTCAGCTGGACAGTAGAGATAATGTATCCGAACATTACAGGTTCGTTCTTCCTGACTCATCCGCATTAACTTACGTTTTTCCACATTTAGGGCTAGTTGCCATTCATCACAACCACTGTAAATTTTGTCTAAGTCGTCTTGTATCTCCCTACAGTCACTGAACTTCGACAACTGACTGTACACCAAAACATCATCAGCAAATAACAGCACATTGCTGCTCATTTTGTCTGCCAAATAATGTATGTATTGAAAGTATCTAACCAAAATTGTCTCCTTTTTTATTTTGTGAAAATATCATTGATAAGATTGTTCTAGATTAATTATTCAACAAAGCTGCATCTGACTGCGTCTGTGAACTTGTTTCTTGCGCTCCTCCATCTTGCCAGAAATTCAACATGTATTTGACCTAGTAATCAAGTTTAAGAGAATAATGCCGTTTGTGCAATGGCATTAAGATGGTACTGGAAAATTAACTTTTGGCCCTGATGTTTACTTAATGAAATTATATCTTGACTTGAATAATGCCAGTTGCGCAATGGCATAAAATTAGTTATTTGAAATAATTTTGCTCTGATAACGTTAGTTATACCAAAATCGATTTCAAACCATGAACTGCACATATATATTGCATAGAGGCTTCATTTTCTTTACATTCTTTCATTGGTGGGTAACTTTACTCTACTACTCATTTTCATATTCAGTACAAGCAAAGGATGTGGATTATGATTCAGGCTGTTAGACTTAAACACAATGTTGATCTCAGTACATATATATATATATTGTTAAAATTTTAAGTCATATACAAAACCTATCATTTCCAACAATTTTGTAGCACGAATCACTCTTCAAAAAATTTTACAAAACGCTTACTGCGTCAAACCTTGGCCATATAAATCCTAACTCTGAACATTATCTAACAAAAATCAATTTGAAATCATTATACGTCTTCTCTCATTTACGTGCTAAGTTTGGTCAGAGGCAGCGAGCGTGTCACCACACGTCTGCTTCCTCCGGGCACCTACCTGTGACTCACCGGTTTTTTACTGCGCGCGCCCGGCTTTCTTAACCATCAAAGATCCTCTTACTCAAAGATATTAGACTCGTTCCACCTTGCGGTTGGCAACTACCGACTTTATTTTCTGGAGCTACCCTGATCAGACCTTGGCACATACCTTTCAGTATGTAGAGAACAATCGCTGCCCTTTCACACTTCCCTGGGTCACTCCTGACTATACCCTTGTCTCTGAAGAACACTTGCCTGTATATTCGTTACCAGGCTGCAGTGAGACACAGAGTCAAACGCTTTCCGGGACACAGAGTCAAATGCTTTCCGGAAATCTAGAAATACGGAAATTGCCTGTTGCCCTTCATCCATAATTCGCAGTATATCATTTGAGAAAAGGGCAGGCTGAGTTCCGCACGAGCGATACTTTCTAAAACCGTGATGATTCGTGGACATAAGCTACTTAGCCTCAAGAAAGTTTATTATATTAGAATTGACAATGTGTCTAGGGCCAGAACGTGGGACATAAAAGTTACCTTTACCGTACCAAAATACCTTACTTGGCAACCGAATTTTCGCAAGTTGTGTAACACTTTGCGTTTGATAAATTTAAGCTTTGAAAACTTTTCCCCCCCAATTCTATCAGCACTGAACTAACAAGAAGACAAGTATGAAGTGTTCACGTTGAAATTCAGGTATGGTACAGATCTCTGCTGTGTTTCCCCTGTGGTCCTCTTTCGACTATTTTCGTAACACAGGTAAACTTTGCACGATTCTCCCACTGCAACGGTTCACTGAATACTGCCAGGTAGAGAGCTTTGCGCAGCGAACGTGACAACACGGTGGGAGGCTAGTCTACAGCTCCCACTGGTGTTTTGCCGGTGGAAACAGGCCAGCCACAAACTGTCAAATGTCAACTACTTTAAATCAGACTATAACTGTATAAGGAAAGTCTATATTGCTTTTTAACATTTGCGACATTAATAACATGGTTGTTTTGCATCTTGTTCCCCCATATTTTATCTTTTTCCTGCCGAAATGAGTCACGACATGGGGAAAAGCAAGCTGGTTCTAGTGAGGCGAGTAAAGTATTGATTTTTTTGCCATTAGCCACTAGTAAAGATATTCAACTATGCACTTAGATAAAATTAAACGTTGTAATATCGTTTCAAAACTTGGTCACATTATGTAAGACTATGACATGGTTAAATATGTGAATCTCTTTGTAGTTCACTGATTTGTTACTTCAAAAATACCAATACGAGGGCTATTCGGAAAGGAAGTTCCGATTGGTCGTGAAATGGAGACCACTGTGAAAATGAAAAATGTTTTATTTGCAACAGTTAGCTACAGCTTATGTACGTATTCGCTGTTCTAACTTAGACGTTTGTGATAGCGTTGTACCAACTTTCCAGTATCCTCGGTATAGAAGCCAGCCGCCATTGCTTTCCTCCAATTCTCTACGCTAATCTACAGCTCGTTGTCTGCCAAAATGTTGTCTTCATAGTCAGCGGTTCATGTGAGCACAGATGAAACCCAGATGTAGCCATATACGGGTTGTATTGTGGGTGAAGAAACACTTCCCAACGAAACCGCTGCAGGAAAATCTTCATTGCCCCTGCATAATGTGGCAGAGAAATGGTTTACAGAAGGAAAAACATGAAAGATACGTGGTCTGCATAGTTTCAGGCGAAATTTCTCACCAGGCCTTCATACTTGGCACGAGACGCTATTTCTACGCATCTTTACGTGCTCACCGTGCGCTCAGAACTGAAAACAGGCACCTGGTGCGATGGACAGGCATACTAGGGACACTGCCCAACACATCTGTGGAAAGTTTCATTTCACGACTGATCGGAATTTACTTTCCTTGTATTGGCGTGATTGTCTGTTGTTTGGCCTTGCTGGACTAAAACTTTCTTCTTTTGAAGTCAGACTAACTTTTACCTACCGGAGGTTATCAGATTTAGAATTTCTATCAGGCTTTATCATTATCCTAATTGTGTTGTAAATTTTCAACAGATTTAGTTAATTTTCTAAGTGACTCAAAAACTTTACTCCAACAGTATCTGAAGCATCTTACGAACTTCTGATCAGAGTCGTTTTCCTATCTTTTAGGTTAGTACAGCAATTTGTTTTCCTCGTTATCAGATAGTTGGACTATTGCAATTTTGTGATATGATGACATGGTTGGAGACTGTGGCTGTTATTTGAAGACAAATGTTGATGGTGTTGAGACAGCTGGTTGCTGTCTCAACACCATCAACAGTTGGACTATTTTTATGTTCTACTCAGAAGACTTCATTTGGGTTTTTCCATTACTAACATACTTCAGAACTACAAACTTGACTCTCTACTTCCAACGGTTGAAAGATAAACTTCCT
This sequence comes from Schistocerca americana, assembly GCF_021461395.2. Taxonomy (NCBI): domain Eukaryota; kingdom Metazoa; phylum Arthropoda; class Insecta; order Orthoptera; family Acrididae; genus Schistocerca; species Schistocerca americana. Next base: position 1,136,327,886 of record NC_060119.1, read on the forward strand.
GGCGGGTTAAAACTGTCTGCCATACCGAAACTCGAACTTGGCACCTTTTCCTTTCGCAATCAAGGGCTCTACCAACTAAGCTACCCATCCATGACTCACTACCTGGCCTCACAGCTTTACTTTGGCCAGTATCTCATCTCCAACCTTCCAGACTTCATGAAAGCTCTCCTGAGAAACTTGCAAGACTAGCACTCCTAAAAGATAGGATAATGCGGAGACAGGGTTTAAGCATACCCTCGGCGATGTTTCCACAATCAGCACATACGCCGCTGCAGAGTGAAAATCTCATTCTGGAAACGTTCCCCCACCCGTGGTTAAGTCATGTCCCCAGTATATCCTTTCTTCCAGAGTGCTAGTCTTGTAAGTTTTGCAGGACATTTTCTGTTAAGTCTGTCAGGTAGGAGATTAGGTACAGGCCGAAGTGAAGCTCTGAGGATGGGGCGTGAGTTGCGTGAGCTCAGCTGGTAGCCTGCTTCGACTCTCGGTCTGGCACACAGTTTTAATCTACCACAGAGTTTCATATCAGCGCGGAATCCGCTGCAGAGTGTGAAAATCTCATTCCCGTTGAAAGCCTGACCAATCAAATGAGGCTAGTTATTTTCACAATTCCCAAGTTTGTCATTATCAAGTTCATCTGTGTTTCTCTCTATTCAAATAAACTTCTTTCGGCTGTTTACACATAGGCTGTTTACTCGTGTACTGCGTATGGAGGACTCTTCAATAACTGCGTAATAAAATGGCTCTGAGCACTATGGGACTTAACATCTGAGGTCATCAGTCCCCTAGAACTTAGAACTACTCAAACATAACTAACCTAAGGACATCACGCACATGCATGCCCGAGGCAGGATTCGAACCGTGGCGGTCGCGCGGTTCCAGACTGAAGCGCCTAGAACCGCTCGGCCACTCTGGCCGGCAACTGTGTAAGGAACATCTATGTTGCTCTTTGACGTTTGCCACATTAATAACATGGTTGCTTTGCAACTTATTCGTCCATGCTTTACGTCTTTTACCAAAACAAGTAGCGATGGTTCCTTTGATCTGTACAGCTGTAAAAACCTTTCTGAATGGTACGAACGAAAACCTTCTGTCTGTTCCAGCGTTTTCGTACTGACCAGAAACAATGAAATGCAAACAGACTACCTGTTCCGGCCGCGCTGGGTAGCCGTGCGGTACAGGCGCTTTGTCACTGTCCGCGCGGCTGCCCCAGTCGGAGGTTCGAGTCCTCCCTCGGGCATAGGTGTGTGTGTTGACGTTAGCGCAAGTTAGATTAAGTAGTGTGTAAGCTAAGGGACCGATGACCTCAGCAGCTTGGTCCCATAGGCTCTTACCACAAATTTCCAATGACTACCTGTTCCTAAGCAGTCTGCATTGTTGTTGTTGTGGTCGTCAGTCCAGAGACTGGTTTGATGCAGCTCTCCATGCTGCTCTATCCTGTGCAAGCTTCATCATCTCGCAGTACCTACTGCAACCTACATCCTTCTGAATCTGTTTAGTGTATTCATCTCTTGGTCTCCCTCTACGATTTTTACCCTCCACGCTGCCCTCCAATACTAAATTGGTGATCCATTGATGCCTCAGAATATGCCCTACCAACCGATCCCTTCTCCTCATCAAGTTGTGCCACAAATTTCTCTTCTCCCCAATTATATTCAATACCTCCTCATTAGTTATGTGATCTACCCATCTAATCTTCAGCATTCTTCTGTAGCACCACATTTCGAAAGCTTCTATTCTCTTCTTTTCCAAACTGTTTATCGTCCATGTTTCACTTCCATACATGGCTACACTCCATACAAATACTTTTAGAAACGACTTCCTGACACTTAAATCTGTACTCGATGTTAACAAATTTCTCTTCTTCAGAAACGCTTTGCTTGCCATTGCCAGTCTACATTTTATATCCTCTGTACTTCGACCATCATCAGTTATTTTGCTCCACAAATAGCAAAACTCCTTTACTACTTTAAGTGTCTCATTTCCTAATCTAATTCCCTCAGCATCACCAGACTTAATTCGACTACATTCCATTATTCTCGTTTTGCTTTTGTTGATGTTCATCTTATATTCTCCTTTCAAGACATTGTCCATTGCGTTCAACTGCTCTTCCAAGTCCTTTGCTGTGTCTGACGGAATTATAGTGTCATCGGCGAACCTCAAGGTTTTAATTCTTTTCCATGGATTTTAATAGCTACTCCGGATTTTTCTTTTGGTTCCTTTACTGCTTGCTCAATATACAGATTGAATAACATTGGGGGTAGGCTACAACCCTGTCTCACTCCCTTCCCAACCATTGCTTCCCTTTCATGCCCCTCGACTCTTATAACTGCCATCTGGTTTCCTGTATTTTACCCCTGCCACCTTCAGAATTTGAAAGAGAGTATTCCAGTCAAGCAGTCTGCATAGCCTGATTTTTTCTTTCTGCGGTTTTGTGCTTTTCTTTCCCAGCGGTAAAGTCCTCTGTTGGGCCGTTAAACGAGGCAAAAATCGACGCGCGGCAGCGTCCTATTCGGCGCGTCGGTCGGAGCTGAGGGTGTGGGGCAATAAAAACATCACACGGCAGTTTATCGGCGTCGCGCGCCGCCGGCAGTCAATATTGGCAGCCCTGCGCATCCATCCGCCAGCGCCGGCTGCGTCCCTGCGGATTAGCTGGCGCGCGGGGAAGCCCCGGGGAGGCCAAGCGGCGAGAACGGGCGGGAGCAGAAGCGTAGCGAAGCGCCGCGCGGGTAATCGCGGCTAATGCTGGCGGTAGGGCAGGCAACGGGCGGGGCGGTCCGCGCCGGGTCACACACACACACACACACACACTGAGCAGGAAATACAGCGACACGATTGTGCCTTTGTGACAACAACAGCAACGGCCGCAGAGCGGCGGGTCGTTTCCAATAGGTCATCTCTGTTGCTCCAGCGTGCCAAATACAGCACCGCCACGTTATGTGCCCTCCCGTTCACACTGAAACGAACCGGGGGAGCGGGCAGGTACTTTACTTATTCTAAAGATGTTGCCCGTCTATGCAGCCACTCTGAGGTGACAAAAGTCGTGCAATACCTCCTAATGAAGCGTAGTGCAGCAGCTCGACATGGCAAGGACTCAACAAGTGGTTGCAAGTCCGCTGCAGAAATATAGAGCCACGCTGCCTCTATAGCCGTCCATAATTGCCAAAGCGTTGCCGGTGCAGGATTTTGTGCACGAACTAATTTCTCCATTATGTCTCGTAAATGTTCGATGAGATTCATGTCGGACGATTTGGATGGCCAAATCATTCGCTCGAATTGTCCAGAATATTCTTCCACCCATCGTGAACAACTGTGGTCCAGTGACATAGTACACTGCCATCCATAAAAAATTCCATCATTGTTTGGGAACATTCATTCCATGAATGGCTGCAGATGGTTCAAATGGCTCTGAGCACTATGGGGCTTAACTTCTGAGGTCATCAGTCCCCTAGAACTCAGAAGTACTTAAACCTAACTAACCTAAGGACATGACACATATCCATGCCCGAGGCAGGATTCGAACCTGCGACCGTAGCGGTCGCGCGGATCCCGACTGTAGCGCATAGAACCGCTCGGCCACTCCGGCCGGCCTGCAAATGGTCCCCAAGTAGCCTAGCATAACCACTTACAGTCAATGATAGGTTCACTTGGACCACAGGGCCCTATCCATTCTATGTAAACACAGCCCAAAGCATTATGGCGCCACCACCAGTCTGCACAGTGCCTTTTTGACAACTTGGGTTCATGGCTTCGTGGGGGTCTGCACCACAGTCGAATACTACCGTCAGCTCTTACCAACTGAAACCGGGACTCGTCTGACCAGACCACGGTTCTAGAGTCGTCTAGTGTCCAACCGATATTGTCAACAGACCAGGAGAGGCGCTGCAGGCGATGTCGTGCTGTCAGCAAAGGCACTCGCGTCGGTCATCTGGTGCCACAGCACATTGGCGCCAAATTTGACGCCCTCAACTCGGTGTCGCGCATGGTGGTGTACTTGCTCCGTGGTTGCTAACCGTTTGTCATGCGCTCACCTTTGGTCGGAAATCATGAGTTACCCACCCATTCAGTTCGTCTTAACGGTTGGGTGTAAAGTGTTGTTAATTTCGTATGTACACAAGAAAATAAGCAGGGACGCTACCTTGAAGAGCGATCTCGTGAGTTCGTATAATAATGTCTGATGCTGCACTGGTGTGCAAAACGTAAGGACGATGATGTTTGGTTTATGGGGCACTCAATCGCGCAGTCATCAGCGCCCTTACAAAGTCCCAATTTTTGCACAGTCCAATTTTTGCACAGTCCAATTTTTGCACAGTCCAATTTTTGCACAGTCCAATTTTTGCACAGTCCAATTTTTGCACAGTCCAATTTTTGCACAGTCCAATTTTTGCACAGTCCAATTTTTGCACAGTCCAATTTTTGCACAGTCCAATTGTTGCACAGTCCAATTGTTGCACAGTCCAATTGTTGCACAGTCCAATTTTTACACAGTCCAATGCAGCCTCTGACACGAATTATGATGATGAAATGATGAAGACAACACAAACACCCAGTCCTCAGGAAGAGAAAATCCCCAATCCGGCCGGGAATTGAACCCGGGACCCCTTGATCCAGAGGTAGCAACGCTAGCCACTAGACTACGAATTGCGGACAAACTTAAGGACGAAAGTAGCTTTCGCATCATGTTCAACTGCCAAGTACCATGGAACTTATCCTACAGATCGAAAGAACCGCTACAGTATAACACAGAAGGTAAAACAGAAATACTCAATGAAGCGAACAGAAATGACACTATTATTGGAAGACAATAATTACAATGAAGTTACAGCGATTGTTGATGGCCCCTGTAGATTACAAAAGGCGGGAAATGAAGTATGGAGAGCGATCGCCACCGTCAGCAATGCATGTTCTGCAATTTGGTCCCATGCTGGCCACAAGGTTAATAAGCAGTTCCTGTGGTATGGCGTTCCATTCCTCCACCAGTGCGGCTGGCAGCTCCTGGATGGTCGCTGGTGACAGTGAATGTGCTGGAATACGACTCCCCAAGGCCTATCACACGTGCTCGGGGAATGGGCAGGCCAGTCTCTCGTTCAAAGAGCTCCTCCAGCAGCGCTGTTCGATGAGATTGCTCATTGCCGTCCATAAAAATGAAGTCGGGGCCGAATGCAGCCTTGGAAAGTCCCTCATGAAGGAGTACAGTGTGACAATGAATTTTCCAGGTAAGAGTACCGCGTTAAAATATTGGGACGCCAATACGTGCGTGAAACATTCTGACTCTCCACATTGTAACACCTGGACCACCCAAAACGATCATGTTCGACAATGCTGGGCGTACACTGTATGGTAACAGGGGGAATACGTGATGGACCTAGCAACATTGCGAGCTACGCAATTCAAGCTATTATCCTCACAGGTACAGCAGTTGGAGAAGTCTCCCTCATGCCCACCGATATATCCTCTCATGTTAAGTGACATGAGTTGCCGATCAAGGATTCGTGCATAATAACAATAAAAAAAGGCTCGAGTTCAGAGAAGGCGGGGTAAAGGACATGGAGGGGGAAGGAAGAGATGCACAGAGATGGAGGGCGGAAGAAATGGAGAGAGAGAGAGAGAGAAATGGGGGGAGAGAGAAACAGAGGGACAGAGAGAGAGAGAGAGAGAGAGAGAGAGAGAGAGTGAGGGAGGGAGGGGGAGAGGGAGAGGGGGAGAGAGAGAGAGAGAGAGAGAGAGAGAGAGAGAGAGAGAGAGAGAGAGAGAGAGAGAGGGGGGGGGGGAGGGAGGGGAAGGGGGAGGAGGAGACGGACAGGGAGAGGGGGAATGAGGACATAATGGACAGAGAAGGAAGGAGGAGGAGAAAGACAGAGAGGAGGAAATCACCAAAGCGTGGAGGGGGAGGGGGGCGAGGGAGGATAGAGTGTCGACAAATCTTATGAACGATTTTTCTACTGAGATCTTCCATTATCAACCGCATTGTGAGAACTGCCTCTCTGGCGCATTCACCTTTCCTAAATCCCAGAATGATCGTCATGTAACAGATCAACGGTTTTCTTTTGTATTCATCGGTAAGTTATTCTTGTTAGCAACATAGATGCTTGATCTGTTAAGCTGACTGCGGTAATTCTCGCACCTGTCAGCTCTTGCTATCTTTGAAATTTCGTGGATGACGTTTGTCAGAATGTGTGCCAGTCTCGTACTCCCTGTCAAAATTAGTGCTTGCAGTGTGACACGTTTTGAAACACACCAATGTGTGAGAAGAATTTTTTTTTTTTAAATTTGTCACCTGAAACTTGCTGGCAGATTAAAACTCTGTGCCGGACCGAGACTCGAACTGGGGACCTTTGCTTTTCGCGGGCAAGTGCTCTACCATCTGAGCTACCCAAGCACGACTCACGCCCCGTCCTCACAGCTTTACTTCTCCCAGTACCTCGGCTCCTACCTTCCAAACTTTATAGAAACTTTCCTGCGAACCATGCAGAACTAGCACTCCTGAAAGAAAGGATATTGCAGGGACATGGCTTAGTCACAGCCACTGTCTCCACGTGTGGAGCGGTTTGTAATGTATTAAAGTCCGCCGCCCTTCCCCACCAGTTAAGGGATGAGGTCTGACAGTTCACAAAATTTCACTGGTATCGGTATCTGCAAGGATGGTGGGCACATCTCCAGCGAGATTGAGGACTACCCTAATATCAGTATATAGGATACACGTAGCCACAATATGCTGAACTGAAAGCGGCGCGCCACAAACTTCACAGTATGGCGAATCCTCCCGCCGGAGGAAGAAGCCATGTGTGAAAGGGCTATTCCTGATGCGCAGTCTGGTAAGCAAAACCTCCTTCGAGCGGTGACGCTGACATGAAGTCCCCCGTGCCTGTGTGGTCAATTTGAGCGACCGCAGTTTGTTTTTTGTCGCCTGCAACCATCCACTCTCCCAATGACGCGTCTGTCAGAAAATGAGACGATGGCGTGCAACGGTATGGGTCATTTATGGACAGCACCACCCCAACATGCTTTCTTGGCGGCTTTGTCGGCCATGTCGTTGCACTGTATCCCAATGCGGCCAGGTACCCAGCAAAAGATCACCTCCTTGCCATGGTGTTGGAGCCGCTGTAAGGAGTCATGGATGAGCTGAATCAGCGGGTCTTTCGGATACATTTGGTGAAGTGCTTGCACTGTACTAAGAGAGTCGGAACAGAAAAGAAACTTTGTGCGGTGATGTCTGTGAACCCTCACCAGTGCCATCAGAATGGCATATAACTCCGCATCATAATTCGTAAATTATTCTGGAAGACGCTCTTTAAAAACCCTGTCAGGGAAAACAGCTGAACAACCGAGAGCATCCATCTGTATAAATAAAACTTACTTAAAATAGACGAAAACAAAGTTGTAAAAACAAAATCTGGAACCGAGCGAGGTGGCGCAGTGGTTAGACACTGGACTCGCAATCGGGAGGACGACGGTTCAATCCCGCGTTCGGCCATCCTGATTTAGGTTTTCCGTGATTTCCCTATATCACTCCAGGCAAATACCGGGATGATTCCCTTGAAAAGGGCACGGCCGACTTCCTTCCCCTTCTTTGCCTAATCCAATGAGACTGATGACCTCGCTGTCTGGTCTCCTTCCCCAAACAACCCAACCAACCCAACCCAAAATCTGGAGTAGAAGTTTTCTTGTACTGTGTCAAGCTTTAAATCACTTTGGGCCTCTGAAGATGCCAAGGCGGCAGTGCATTCCATCCCTGGCTTTGTCTTTTGATGCCGGAGAGATCCAGATCCTTGAGACGGTCTGTAGCACGTACACCAAATGGCTTGATCACTTGGGACCGATTCCTCAACAGTCGGTCAGAGGTGCGTTGGACCACTGAACTAAATGCCAGTGACTGAGGCCACTGTGTGGAAGGCCACGGCAGCGAGTGCTACGTGAGGTGTTTCTTTTTTCATGTTACAGCTAGAGGACGCACTGGGGATGGTCGGTACCCGCGCGGTTTTAAGCGCCATGTCACGGACTGCGCGACCCCTCCCACCGGAGGTTCGAGTCCTCCCTCGGGCATGGGTGTATGTGTTGTTCTTAGCATAAGTTATTTTAAGTAGTGTGTAAGACTAGGGACCGATGTCCTCAGCAGTTTGGTCTCTTATGAACCGACACACATTTGAACATTTGATGGTCGGTACTCACGCAATGGACTCGGCGCCGTCTTCGTCGTCCTCTGGCTCGTCGTCGCTGTCGTAGAAGACGTCGTCCTCGGAGTCCTCGGAGCTGACCGGTGGCGGGGCGCGGGTCCGCGACACCACCACGTCCCTGCAACACGACCACCACACAGCCCGTCAACGTCGAGGTCGTAACGGACCGGCTGCCTGAGAAAGTCCACCGCGCTCTCGCCGTGGGGCATCATTTCAGAACGTACACCTCCACCTGAACTGCTTACCGGGGAATTGACCTCATTACGAAGTGTACCGCAATGAAGAAGTCAGAAAACTTAACAAATACGAACACATGTTTCAATTTAAACAAAGCTTCGGTGGGCAGGCACGCAATTGATTGAGATCTCGCCGGCTATTACATCCGCGAGAGCTGAAAAACGCTCGGACAATGTTTCGCAGAATATCAGCGAGGGCCCTGAAAAACAAAACAGCATCAACGGGCGCAGTAGGGGTCGGGAGTCGAACTACGAACCTAAGGCAATGAGTCACGAAACTCCCACCGCTTTTCTGCTTCTTCGCTAATGCAGCACTGCAAAGCGGTTGGCTTGTATAAACACACTGCGAAACGATTGTGTGTTGCGTATATGGAGTTGAGAAGCAAATTCAAATGTTTACTACAAATGCAAATAGTACGAGGGTTGGAACTTAAGTAGTGGCAACTATTTATTCACAACCGATACGAAAGAGTTGCATGTTTGCACCTGTTACTGTCCTTCAAACTAGTCGCCAGCGTTGTGTAGAACCCGTTACCAGCGATGTGGAAGGCGTAGTATAGCGTTAGCAGAGCCTGTTCTGTTGATGGTGCGAATGGAGCGGTCTACTGCCTGTCGAATCTCTGGAACAGTTCTGAAGCGAACGCCATGAAGTGGTTCCTTCATCTTCGGAATCAAATCAAAGTCACAGGTCCTGGGAGTATGGTGGATGGTACAGTACGTCCCAGTTCTATAGACCGAACAGAGCAGCCACAGCCCGCGCATTGTCGTGCAAAATGATGGGTCGGTTGCGCAGAAAGTGTCGCCGGTCCTTTCGCAAATCTGGTCGCAGGTGATGCTCCAAAAACGAACAGTAATACTGTGCACTGACGGTCTGCCGAGGAGGAACGTAATGCGTTAGGATAACACCACCAGAGTCGTACAAGAGAAACACCATAACTTTCATCATACTGTGGCTCTGGCGCACTTTCGACTTTCCCGGCGACCCATAATGACGCCATTCGTTGTATTGACGTTTCAATTTTGACTCGTACGATGTGGCCCATGTCTCATCCAGTGTTACAATACGGCGTAAGAACCTCTCCTTCGCGCTCATAGCGCTCCAAGTGCCTCTGAGCAGCGTCGTAACGCACCAATTTCTGCATTTCCGTTAAGTCCTGCGGAACCGATCGTGATGCAATTTTTCGCATGCCCATGCGTTCCTTCAGGATGCGAAGCACAGTCACATGCGCTAATCCCGATTCGTGGGCGAGCTCACGAATCGTATGGCGTCGATCACTGTCCACTAACGCGGCAACAGAATGCACTTCTTCTTCACAGATAGGACGACCTGCCCGATGCATGTCTGCCACAGTTTTCCGACCTTCGTTGAAGGCTTTTACCCAACGTGTCACTGTTCTGTATGGCAATACCGATTCCCCGCACGCCTCTTTAAGACCTTGATGCCACTGTTGTGCTGTACGACCTCTGGCACATTCAATCTTGATCCAGCTCCGTTGTTCCCGTTTCGAAAACATAGTGACACCGTTACTTTAGACCGCTCGCTCATAAGTGACTGTTTCCCTCGATTGTGCGCACGCCGGTGACGTGGGACGGGCGAGTCCACAAATGGTCGGAGGTAAATGTCAACAACGTGTGCTACCAGCGACAATAGTAGATAGTGTTTTCACAGCAGCGTTGCCACTATTTAAGTTCCGAGCTACGTATGTCGGAGCTTCGTGTAGTTCTTTAATTACGGGAAGGCTTTTTGTAAAATGGGGTCAAATAAAATGTTTTTCAGTTTTTAGGCAGCGTGGTTTCGATGACGGAGAGGCGGAAAGCCACTCTTTTTCTTCGAAGAGGACCAGAACAGTCTGTACTGGCAGATTTGTATAGGAAGTCAGGCAAGGCAAGTTCGTTGTCACCATAATGTGTATCTGTTCGTTGAAACTGGAATGGGGGAATTAAAGGACTGTTGTTGTTTGTCAGGGACAGAAAATCAGTGTAATACGATGCAGCAGTCGTAGCCGAAAGTGAGCAGGGGTTGGATTTTGGGCTAACTGTAACGCGGTGTAAATAAGAATAAAGTGTCACATGTGGACGTGCCGGAGGACCAAGTGTTAGAGACGGGAAAGAGAATCTGCAAGGGATGTAGAACATTTTGATACCTGAGAAGCAGAACAGACAAACATGATAGGGAGACGCAAGACACGAAGGCAAAGGCAAGGCGAAAAGGTCTTTCAACAGTATAAATGGCGGCTAACGTCCAAGAACTTAAAAATCGTTCCTAGTCTTGAATGTATTAAAATGAGTCTGAAGTCCGTAAAGAAACTCGCGAAAGGAACTACCGTCACCGCAAAGCGACGGAATGTACGCGCATGTACTCACAATTTTGAGGTTTTGAACTTCAAATACATCGCGTCACAGTTCATTTCTCATTTTATGGGCTCTCCACGATACAGGTACGACTCTATTACTGTCAACCGTGTATATTAAGTTGCACTCAGATTTTCTTTTTATTATGTCAAGGGATCACCAATTTAGTATTGGAGGGCAGCGTGGAGGGTAAAAATCGTAGAGGGAGACCAAGAGATGAATACACTAAGCAGATTCAGAAGGATGTAGGTTGCAGTAGGTACTGGGAGATGAAAAAACTTGCACAGGATAGAGTAGCATGGAGAACTGCATCAAACCAGTCTCAGGACTGAAGACCACAACAACAACAACAACAACATGTCGACGTTACCAGGAGTTGGAATATTAGTTTATTACATTTTCCTATTCCCGTCGTAAAAATCACCACCACCTTTAGTGAATGGGACATAAGGAAGTAACAGCATTAAAAACAATTTGTTAGTTGACATAATGCCATACTTCTGTTACTATACTCCAGTCACTTGGAGAGCTGGCATCGTGGCAGCTGTAACAGGGAACAGGGATGTTTTTTTTTTCTTTTTTTTTTTTCTTCCCTACACAGTTTTGCCGCTGTTTATCGTAGACTGTGGTCGAGCAGGCAATCGGATATAAATTATAAATGCGAAAGTTTGTGTGTGTGTGTGGGGGGGGGGGGGGGGTGGGGGGTGTATTTTACTCCTTCACGCTGAAGCGGTGGAACTAATTTGGAAGAACTCTGGAAAGGAATTACATTATACTCCGAGTTAACACATAGGCTATTTTTATAACCGTGGTGTACAAGATATTTATTGGTTCAAAGAATACAACACGAAATGTGGACCAATATTGACCCTTAGAAAAAGCTTGCCGCAAGTTCTGTGTGTTATACTTGCTATCTCGATAACATGTTCTTGTCCGCAGCGAGAATGAGATACGCGCGACGTATAATTCTGTTCGACATTTTATTTGGACGAGAAGTTTATTTTAAGCTCACACGACAGTGGGAAAAAACATTGTGAAACATTTCCAGTGCAACGAATATTAACAGTTTTTTGGTAACTAATTGAGAGAAAACAGTAACAGTAATAGGAATACTAAAGAAGTCAAAGCTTATTATTAAATTCATGGAGTGCGTACTACAGCAAGGAGAAAGTGTCTCACAGCGCTCCTGGCGGTCAGCGCGCGAACCTTGTTGACATGCGACGGACGATCAGCTGATCAACTGACATCCGTTTCGGCTGACGCCCGACGTCACTACAAGTATTTACTCTTCTACTTTTGAACTGTATCGAATTTGTGGCTAATATGCCCTCCATAATATCTTTCAATACACTGAATGCACTGCTTATACAATCCTCAAAGTGTTTAATCCGTACTTCAATACAATCCCGCTTCATTTTATCCGCTGAGCGGCTGTCCTATCTTACAGCTTCTGAGACGCGCTAAGACTCACAACGGCAGTATCACTTAAACGCTGAACGACAGACGTCGCGCCTTTACGTGTAGAACGTGGCAGGCTTTTGTTGAGACTGGATTTGATTGTGATATGCAAGCGTATCCGCTGGTAACATTATCGCGAAATATAGGAGAGAGTGTCACAGAAATGATACAGGATTTGGGCTGGAAATCATTAAAAGAAAGGCGTTTTTCGTTGCTACGGAATCTTCTCACGAAATTCCAGTCACCAATTTTCTCCTCCGAATGCGAAAATATTTTGTTGACACCGACCTACACGGGGAGAAACGATCACCATGATATAAGGGAAATCAGAGGTCGTATGGAAAGATATATGTGTTCTTTCATTCCGAGCGCTATACGAGATTGGAATAATAGAGAATTGTGAAGGTGGTTCAATGAACCCTCTGCCAGGCCCTTGAATGTGATTTGCAGAGTATCCATGTAGATGTAGATGTAGAACAGGCACACACGTGAGGGCAGATGACATTGTTGCACGCACAAATACTATAAAATCTGCGCTGCAGCGAACTAGAAATTCCTTATTTTTCTTTCTCCGTCGAGTTAGTATGTTTGTTATTCCTTCACGCTAAAGCGGCTGAACGGGTTTAGATGAACTCTGGAATGGAGATAACTTATACCCTGAATTAACACACAGGCTGTCTTTTATTTTTTAAAAAAATCACTATTCCCGTGAGGTGGCCAACGTGAGTACTGTTCCCGTGGGATGGGTATCGTGACTAAACAGTCATCCACGAAATTTAACTAGCGAATGGGTGAATTACGTTTAGCGTAAAGATTTGTTTCTGCTTTGACAAATGAAATTATTGATGCCACGAATTTCTATCGTCCCATCAAACTTGCCTTTCCAGTTCAAACGTTTGCAGCTTCCTTTGAAAGTGGCCTTCTCGATCACTACAAATAAGAATCCAGGGCAAACGTTAAAAGTGGCTGCTGTTCATTTGGGCACACCACATTTTTCGCATGACAGCTACACGTTGACTGTTCGCGTGTATCGAGGGTCACAAATCTCTGCAAACAGTATATGCAGAGAACGAGAAGTCTCGGAACGTTGTTTACAGTAGTTTTCCGGCTCTCCATAGAGACCGAGACAATTACGGTGTTTTCCGTGCTAGGCATGTCGCAAACAGTCATGAAATTATTTACTTCCTTTCAAATGGTTCAAATGGCTCTGAGTACTATGCGACTTAACTTCTGAGGTCATCAGTCGCCTAGAACCTAAAACTAATTAAACCTAACTAACCTAAGGACATCACACACATCCATGCCCGAGACAGGATTCGAACCTGCGACCGTAGTACTTCCTTTCCTCGCACATTTTGTAAATTCGCTACTCCGTCGCGTAACAGTTTTTTTTTTAATGTAAACGAGTAACTTGTGAGAGGCATGTATTCTGTCAGTTTCTCCCATCGTCTCAAAGTCTAGTGTTGTTCTGTTTCTCTTCTTCCAATGTCACACGGTTTGCTGGGCCGCAAGTGGTTCGCGCCTCAATATCTCCAAGAGATTCTGATGGTGCATGCGCGTGGATAGTGAGTTTCGGCATTAACAATTCTTCGTAAGTCACTGTGTAACCATAGGTAACGCTGTGGGACGCAGCTACTCGTCTATAAATAGCAGCGCGAGACCAACAATAGGTCTCCGCCTATTTTCAGTTATCCTGGTCATTTATCCCTGCAGCGTGGGGCCCGGAAAAATCGGGAACTTGCTGTAGAGTAAATCTAATGGATGAGCCGACCGACAGTACCCTGTACTCCAATTGTTAGCAGTAGCGTCGAATGGCGCCTTCACCACGGCGCCCTCCTCTCCCTTCAACAGAAGCAGCCGTGTTGTTACGGGATGTGACGCGATAAATGGAGCATCCACCCGAAGCGCAGGCAGAACGTCTTCTCTCGCGGGTCGAGCGCTCGAGGCAAGTCGCAGATCGATAGCGGGACGGCAGCAGCAGCAGCAGCCCGCTAAAAGTTTCCGCCGCCTCGAGCAGATAGACATCTGTATTGAAAGCGAGCCGCGTCCGCGCGAGTGAAAGAGTTGCAGCGCAGGCACGGTGATAGGGGGCCCCGTGAAGAGGAGGAGCAGCAGCCAGTTAATCTCTGGCGAGATGACGGATGCCCGCGGGGCACGAGTCTCCAGTTGGCCATTCATCTCGGCCCCGGAAACATCCATTTGCTGCCCTCCTCCGGACACTGCTGGCCCCGCTGCGATGCGCTGGCGGAACTCCCCCCCCCCCCCCCCCCCCCCCCGGCCATCAGCCCTCACCTGCAGGTAAACGTGCTCCCGTGACACTGCTGACGCGAGGTTTCTCCCCCACCCCCCACCCTCCCCCACTCCGATATCAGCCAGTGCTGGCGAATCAATGGTGGATGAGTTGGTCACAAACAAGGGGAGAAGTACAAGAGCTGAAGGTTTTACAGGGTGGCCCACAGGAACAAGTACAGTTTCATCCGATCATTATGAGGTTTATCGTATTTTTCACCAATATAACACAGATAACTCTTCTGCACACACTGCCATTGCTAAAAAGTAGAGTTGTGAAATTACTGTAGACTATTACACTACTGGCCATTAAAATTGCTACACCACGAAGATGACGTGCTACAGACGCGAAATTTAACCGACAGGAAGAAGATGCTGTGATATGCAAATGATTAGCTTTTCAGAGCATTCACACAAGGTTGGCGCCGGTGGCGACACCTACAACGTGCTGACATGAGAAAAGTTTCCAATCGATTTCTCATACAGAAAACTGCAGTTGACCGACGTTGCCTGGTGAAACGTTGTGGTGATGCCTCGTCTAAGGAGGAGAAATGCGTACCAACACGTTTCCAACTTTCACAAAGGTCGGATTGTAGCCTATCGCGATTGCGGTTTATCGTATCGCGACATTGCTGCTCGCGTTGGTTGAGATCCAATGACTGTTAGCAGAATATGGAATCGGTGAGTTCAGGAGAGTAATACGGAACGCCGTGCTGGATCCCAACGGCCTCGTACCACTAGCAGTCGAGATGACAGGCATCTTATCCGCATGGCTGTAACGGATCGTGCAGTCACGTCTTGATCCCTCAGTCAACAGATGGGACGTTTGCAAGACAACAACCATCTGCACGAACAGTTCGACGACGTTTGCAGCAGCATGGACTATCAGCTCAGAGACCGTGGCTGCGGTTACCCTTGACGCTGCACCACAGACAGGAGCGCCTGCGATCGTGTACTCAGCGACGAACCTGGGTGCACGAATGGCAAAACGTCATTTTTTTGGGTGAATCCAGGTTCTGTTTACAGCATCATGATGGTCGCATCCGTGTTTGGCGACATCGCGGTGAACGCACATTGGAAGCGTGTAGTCGTCATCGCCATACTGGGGTATCACCCGGCGTGATGGTATGGGGTGCCATTGGTTACACGTCTCGGTCACCCTTTGTTCGCATTGACGGCACTTTGAACAGTGGACGTTACATTTCAGATGTGTTACGACCCGTGGCTCTACCCTTCATTCGATCCCTGTGAAACCGTACATTTCAGCAGGTTAATGCACGACCGCATGTTGCAGGTCCTGTACGGGCCTTTGTGGATACAGAAAATGTTCGACTGCTGCCCTGGCCAGCACATTCTCCAGATCTCGCACCAACTGAAAACGTCTGGTCAATGGTGGCCGAACAACTGGCTCGTCACAATACGCCAGTCACTACTCTTGATGAACTGTGGTATCGTCTTGAAGGTGCATGGGCAGCAGTACCTGTACACGCCATCCAACTCTGTTTCACTTAATGCCCAGGCGTATCAAAGCCGTTGTTACGGCCAGAGGTGGTTGTTCTGGGTACTGATTTCTCAGGATCTATGCACGCAGATTGCGTGAAAATGTAATCACATGTCAGTTCTAGTATAATATATTTGTCCAATGAATACCCGCTTATCATCTGCATTTCTTCTTGGTGTGGCAATTTTAATGGCCAGTAGTGTATATGTAACAAGTGTAGCCTACAGTAGTTCATCTAGCAGCTTTGCTCAGTTAATCTGCGTTACCTGTATATTATGTGTGTTGCATACCTATCAGGCGTAAGCTCATAACGATCGCATTCTTTACGTATGTGACCAGTATCTTAGCATTTGCCCCTAAAAACTGGAAGCACTTAAGTGTATAGAAACTGAGTGAGGATATATAAAGGGCCAGGTAACCTACAGAACGTTTTTGTCCTAGATAGGTAGCCTCCTGTCTGTTACTTAAAAATAAACAGAATTTAAAGCAATATTGAAATCGTCGATGTTCAATTCAGGTTTTATTCGAGAATGGTTGATTTGTAACGTGAAACAGAGGAATGCTATGGTAAAAATGAAGGAAAAAATACAGATTTTGCATGTAATGCTATAAAAAAGCAATTTCCCCTACAAAAAGCCAAAATAAAAAGAAACCACAAGCGAAAAATATATCAAACATCGCTTCAAAACTTCGACAAGCTTATATAAAACATGTTTCTGTTACTCATAAACGACTTTCGCGTTTATCTATAATAAAAGGAAACTCTTGCCTTTGGTTACGATGAAGAACGTTTTGTTGATTACAAAAATGGCAATCGTTATATATATATATATATATATATATATATATATATATATATATATATATATATATATATGTCAACTGCACTTGTATCAAAAGTAATTCGTTTAGTTACATAAAAGCGCGGAAGTTACGGGATCACTAAGTTTGATTACTAATAAAATGCACCTTATAGAATATAGGGATATAAAATGCACAAAGGATAATACTGAATGATGTGTGGTTCTAATTATGTGCAAAACAAACAACCAAACAAACAGAAAAAACAAAGAATTCTTCGGATCCCAATTTCTCTTTTGCACATTTATTTATCTTTCTTTCTCTACCAATGCCACCAATACTACCTCTAATCCTATTATTTCCTCGGTCATTTACCGAGCGAGGTGGCGCAGTGGTTAGCACACTGGACTCGCATTCGGGAGGACGACGGTTCAATCCCGTCTCCGGCCATCCTGATTTAGGTTTTCCGTGATTTCCCTAAATCGCTTCAGGCAAATGTCGGGATGGTTCCTTTGAAAGGGCACGGCCGATTTCCTTCCCCATCCTTCCCTCACCCGAGCTTGCGCTCCGTCTCTAATGATCTCGTTGTCGACGGGACGTTAAACACTAATCTCCTCCTCGGTCATTTATGTTGCGCACCAGGACTACCGAACTGTGGCTTTGCTAGAGCACAACGCTACTGAAAAGCCAAACACAAGTTTATTTTTTAAAAATTAGAGCGCACAAGTCGTTCTCATCATGGGCGAGGCATTGCTCAAGATTTTCGCGGTCGTGATGATTTAGACCTCTGTAATGGGGCGAACAGCGGCAATCGGCCCGAAACAATGGGAAGTGTCACGTCATCCATGTGAGTACCAATAGGAAACCGGTAAGTTTCGGTTAGAAGATATATGACACAAATCTAAACCATGCTAATTCAACTAAACACCTAGGTATAACAATTATGAACAACTTAGGGGGTAGACCAGGGTGACTCTCCAGTTTGGAACCGCTGTTCATGATATTTAAAAAAAAAACAAAAAAAAACAAGAAATTACAAAAATGACTTAAGACCTTTATTGTAGATCCTTAAGATTGTATTATATATTTCTGAAGTGAAAAAACTTGCACCCAGAAGACACTACACGACATCGACGAAAGGCCTTTACAGAGTGCGAGGGCGAATGGCGAGAGCACTGAACGCCACAATTTTCAGTCTAGGAGAAAATTTCGTGCTTCGAAACTAATGATATTGTCTACCCAGCACTTAGGAGTATTTAAAAAAAAACTTTTTAAGAAAATGGCGGCACTCTGAAATAAAATTCATTTTTTTCGACAAAAAGGTTTTAAACAAACTTGCACCAAAAAACTAAATTACTATGTATCTCAAAAATCGTACGTTCTACGTTAGAATAAACACCGACTCACGATTTACAAAATGGTATAATGCAATTGCATGTATATTTCATGAGTTATATGGTTCAAATGGCTCTGAGCACTATGGGACTTAACATCTGAGGTCATTAATCCCCTAGAACTTAGAACTAGTTAAACCTAACTAACCTAAGGACATCACACACATCCATGCCCGAGGCAGGATTCGAACCTGCGACCGTAGTGGTCTCGCGGTTCCAGACTGCAGCGCCTACAACCGCACGGCCACTTCGGCCGGCCAATAACAAAAAACTGAAGAACAAAATAAAAGGCGACTGTTTGCAGTAATTTCAAGAACCCTTGAAAAATGTTGTTTTGAAAACAAAAACCAAGAGTTTATAATTTCGACTTACGTTTTTTGCTATTTCAACTGAACTAATCTTTAATCGGCACCGTATAGTTGGTCTGTTTCTACGCCGACGTCAGAACACATCGATTAACTAGCTTCCGCTTACCATTCGAAGCGTTTTTTTGCACGACTGGGATTTCTTTTCCAACCTTTTCTACCTGTATAAATACATCTGTTTGTCATTTTCAAGCACTCACGTTTTACTTCGCATAAAAAACAAACGAAATGACAAGCTGTCGCGAGACAAGCACGCGCTTTCAGACTGTTTACCACAAACGTATCATGTTGCGAAGACAAATCGTGTTGGAAATAGTAATTTAATTGATACTAATGGCCTATGTGATACTATCCGAAACTAACAGGACCGCTATTCCTTCATTACCTATTATACACTAAAGAACCAAAGAATCTGGTACACATCCCTAATACCGTGTAGGGCCCCCGTGAGCACTCAGACGTGCTGCAACACGACGTGGCATGGACCCGACTAATGTCTCAAGTAGTGCTGGAGGCAACTGACACTGTAAATTCTGCAGGGCTGTCCATATATCCGTAAGAGCACGAGGAGGTGGAGATGTCTTCCGAACAGCACGTTGCAAGGCAACACAGATGTGGTCAATAATGTTCGTGACTGGGGAGTTTAGTGGTCAGCGGAAATGTTTAAACTCAGAAGAGTGTTCCTGGAGCCACTCTGTAGCAATTCTGGATGTGTGAGGTGTTGCATTGTCCAGCTGGAATTGCCTAAGTCCGTCGGATGCACAATGGACACGTACGGATGCAGGTGATCAGACAGGATGCTTACGTACGTGTCACCTGTCAGAGTCGTATCTAGACGTATCAGGGACCCCATACCACTCCAACTACAGACGCCTTATACCATTACAGAGCTTCCACCAGCTTGAACAATCCCTTGATGATTCAGGGTCCATGGAATCGTATCCAGATTCTTACACGTCCATCCGCTCGGTACAATTTGAAACGAGACTCGTCCGACCAGGCAACATGTTTCCAGTCATCAACAGTCCAATGCCGGTGTTGACGAGCCCAGGCGAGGCGTAAAGCTTTGTGTCGTGCAGTCATCAAGGGTGCACGAGTGGGCATTCGGCTCGGACAGCCCATATCGATGATGTTTCGTCGGATGGTTCGCACGCTCACATTTGTTGATGACCAAGCACTGAAATCTGCAGCAATTTTCGGAAGCGTTGCACTTCTGTCACATTAAGGATTCTCTTCAATCGGCGTTGGTCCCGTTCTCGCAGGATTTGCTTCCGGCCACAGCGATGTTGGAGTTTTTATGTTTTACCGGTTTCCTCAGATTCACGGTACACTCGTGAAATGGTCGTACGGAAAATCTCCACTTTATCGTTACCTCGTAGATGCTGTGTCCCATCGCTTGTGCGCCGACTATAGAGCACCACGTTCACACTTACTTAAATTTTGATAACCTACCACTGTTGCAGCAATAACCGATCTAACAACTGCGCCAGACACTTTTTGTCTTATACAGGCGTTGCCGACCGCAGCGCCGTATTCTGCCTTTTTACATATCTCTGTACTTGAATACACATGCCTATACCAGTTTCTTAGGTGCTTCAGTGTAGTAATAGAGCGGTTGCATTCTAGTGCTGGGATGCGCCAGACCTACTTGCAGTAATTTGCCGTTTTAATATATTTCAAAAAAAAAAAAAAAAAAAAAAAAAAGGTTCAAATGGCTCTGAGCACTATGGGACTTAATATCGGAGGTCATCAGTCCCCTAGAACTTAGAACTACTTAAACCTAACTAACCTAAGGACATCACACACATCCATGTCCGAGGCAGGATTCGAACCTGTGACCGTAGCGGTCGCGCGGTCCCAGACTGTAGCGCCTAGGACCGCTCGGCTACCCCGGCTGGCTAACATATTTTAACATTTATGGTAAACGTTATATGAATCAATCTTAAAACTAGATTCTCTAAGGAACATTTTAAGCGAATAAAAAAAGTAGGAAAAAATGTTTTAACCCTAGTCTTCCCCCATAAATTGTGATGATCAGACAGATGAAGTTGTAAAGAAGCCTAACCAAAGAGTGCCTCTTGTTGGGAGAACGGTTTGAAGATGCCTGCGCTAAACTTGCTCGATCTCTGCTAGAATACTGCTGCACTTTGTGGTATCCTCACCAGCTATGATTGACGGAAGCTGGACGAAGGCAGCTGGTTTGTATAATCGCGATGTAGGGGAGGGAGTGTCACGGATATCATACACGAGAGTTATGGTGGTATTCATTCAAATAAAGGCGTGTTCGTTGCGGCGAGATCTTTTCGCGATATTTCAATCTCCAGCTTTCTCCTCTGAATGCGAAAATATTTTGCTGACGCCCACCTACGAAGGCAGAAACGAATATCGTAATAAAATACGAGAAATCAGAGCTCGCTCGGAAAGATTTAAGCGGTTTCCCTACGCGCTGTTTAAGTGTGGGACGGTAGGGAAATAGCTAGGAAGTGATTCGATGAACTCCCTGCCAGGCACTTAGGCATAGACGTAGATGACGTTCTCCGTCATTTCTTCAGGAATGGCGTCTCTCTCTTCCCGGTTTGCGGCTTTCAACTCATCAATATTGTGGAGCCGCCGTGCAAAAACTTTGTTCTTGACATGACCTCACAGAAAAAAAAAAAATATCGAGGGCTTGAAGATCATATGATCTCACCGGCACGCGATATCATCGAATCATGGGAAAAATCGAAGTAGGAAAATGGCGCGTCCGTGTAGTCACTGAATTACGGACCGTATGGGATGTAGCCTTACCATGCTGAAACCATATCGCGTTTAGACGGCAGTGTACCTGCGAATGTTCAAAGCGGAAACTGTTACTCATCGCTGGATACCACTCGGCATTTACGAAACTGGACGGCCGTTGCTGTCAAAGCCAACGATTACAATGTACTGTCCAGTGAAGATGACCTTTGGGCTACGCCGGGCCTCTTCATGAATGAGCTGGGAGTTTATGTCCGAGGGTAAACGGCAGTTTGTCCGCCTCCGGTAGCTGCGTGGTCAGCGCGACAGACTGTCAATCCTGAGGGACCGGGTTCGATTCCCGGCTTGGTCGGAGACTTTCTCTGCATAGGGACTGGGTGTTGTGTTCTTCTAATCATCATTATTTCATCCCCATCGACGCGCAAGTCACCGAAGTGGCGTCAAGTAGAAAGACTTGCACCCGGCGAACGGTCTGCCCGACGGTAGGCCCTAGTCACACGAATTTATTTATATCGGTAGTTTTGTTTACTGTCAAACCCGTTCAGATGAAAGTGGTGTCGTTAGAGTTAGTTAGTTACATGTTTCATAGATTATTTGAACGATTCTTTTATCAAAATGGTGTGGAAGAGCAAGTTTACAGGACATGTATAAATGATGGTTAGTGTCAACGTTGATGAACATATTTTTTAGAACTATTCTCGAAACCACATTTGTGATTTTTTTTCTTTTATTTTATCACAATATTTGTCAGAAACCCGTCACCCTGATCAGTTTGTAACACCATAACTCTAGTGCTCTACTGATTTATTTTGCTTTTGTTTCATTTAATGTTACATCGTTGAGCTTCTGTAAATGTGTTTGGATCGATAACACAAAATTGTATACTCCTTTCTTTGTTAAAACTTTGATGTCATGGTTTGGTTCTATGCAATGTAGTATATCTGTCATTTAAATTCTTTGTCCCATTTGGAGGGAACAAACCTTACTGCATATAATTGTAATTTCTGTGTGAATAATTTTTTGTAGAAATGTCAATATGTGCAAATGTTCTGTTTTATTTAATGCATTTGGTTGCTGTTATGTAAACTGCTGATCCTCACTTAGGGTTCTTAGTTAGTTTGTATGTAAAAGGTGTAGTGGTTCCCTTCGGGAACGGAACTGTGTAGTGCGCGCAAATTGTGGTTAGCCTAGGTAGAAAAGGTGGAACCAAGAGTCAGTCGGGGACGAGCTACCAAACTGTGCACTGCCATGTAAAAGTTGTATATTGTGCCGGTTCCGAGAGAGGCTTTTTCTGCAACTTTCCAATACCTCGGATGGATGGATAAAGAACTGGAGCTATTCTGGAATTGATGTCTACCATCGCCACCAAGAAATGACAAGAGTCCAGCAATTCTGCCTGCAAATCCACCTACCAACACGCAGTTGCCACCACATTGCGCAATCACTGTAACGGAATACTATAATAATGTACAGTGAAGGATCAGCTTATTGGATGTGTTAGTGTGCTCAAATATAAGGTAACTTATAATTGAATTCATGTACCTACCTTGATTTTTTTCCCTTATCATAACACCTCTCAGGTTCCTCTCCGTTTGAACTAAAGTGATTACCGAGTGTCCTTACTGAAAGAACATTAAAGCCCAGTGTTTTGTTAATTAATGCCTCTTCAACATAGTAAAAAGAAAGTTAAAGTTAATGTGGCAAGAGAGTGAAATGATGTTTGCTGAAAATAATTTTCCTATTAAAACTGCTTATTAATATATTGTTGCCAAGTTCAAAATTAAAAGTTCTTAAGACTGAGGCTTATAAAGTTTTGCTTGGTAAATGATCTCATTGCTGTCTGTAGTAAATTTTAAAAGGTGAGTCAGTTTCTTGTAAATTTGTCAACATTGTGTGTCACTGCAGCAAAAGTCGTGAATTGCAGTTGTGGAATGTTATATTTGCTTGCTAAGCACTTATTTCTTTCGGGTATTGAAAGTGCATATTAATAGTGTAATAAGATCCACGGGTTATCCTTTACCACTATTTATGAAAACAATAATTTCTTTATTGAAAAGACAGTGAGAAGTAACCTGTTAGTGAATTCCAATTAAATTTCATTTTAAATAGTAAAGTATTTAACTGAGAGAGACTTAAGCTGTGACTAGTTCATAATTTTGCAGTGAACAACATTTATCATTCTATGTCAATTAGGAAAGTGTTTGAAAAATAATACTTAACCTATGCCCAATTTATGATTCTGCAGTGGATTTAATAGTAATGTTATGGAGAAAATTCAGTTTGAACAAGCCCTGAAAGTAATAGTGTGTTTCGGTATCTGTTATATTTTTGCAAATGGTTTGTGCTGCTCTAGCTGTTAGCTTCAATCTTACCGTAAACATATGTATGTGCCAAAGTTCATTGTACTCGCGTGTGACAAAGAATAGGTTGTGTTTATCCGTTAAAGTTGCTAAAAACTATTTTCTTGAACAAGAATGTTAATCATTCTCTTGCCTAATTAGGCTGACGACCGTTTTCTTTATCCGTTGAACAGTATAGATAGGTAAATTATAGTTTGTTACCGTTTAAAAATTTACGCAATTCTGACTTTCACTTCCGATAAGCCACCTCCGTTAGGTACAACACGGTCAACGTAACAAAATTCCTCTCAGAGGGTAACACTGCTCTGTTGCGCTATACCATAACTGCTTTAACAAAATAGTTTTATTTCACAACCTGCCTCCAGCTTTAAGGTTATGGTACAGCAGTAGCAGACGATAGTGTTATAAGTTCCGCCCAGTAATGTCGTGCAGAAGCTACTCACTTTACAGTTGAGCCACTTGCAGCTCATAAGGATGAAACTTTAAAAATCCTTTTCTCATAATCCTCCGCAAAGACGTGCAAAGGATTTGTAAAGTTCTGGAATGTCGACGGACATACCGCTGTGGGCTTTGCTGGAGAGCTGCGCGAACTCTTCTGATACTTTTGAGCTTTCAGACTGTCGCTTCAGGTCCCTTTTGCTTGACAGGTGTTGCAGAATCAGTCTTATCCATGTGGGTTTGTCCTTATGTCTGGAATGGCGGTGCTTTGCAAGGGCGCACTGCGTGTTGGTCAGCAGCAACGTTCTGCACGCGACGGAACTACTCCTCTGTCTCAGTACACACTCGCACCGGCGAGAATAGGAGCAAGTTATTTCGCATACTCCGTCAAGAGTCGTACTGGCATCTCGACAGGTGCAGTGGCCTTTCCTCTGTCGAGCTATTTCATTTGCTTTTCTATCCGACGGTTGTTTATTTCGATATCTGTCATGTTGTCTTCGTGTGGCTGTTTAAAGGAGGAAGTACAGTGCTATCGCCCTCTATGAAACAGTTTTGTAAAACGGCTTTGAGTATTTCGGCCTTTTCCATACCACCCTCTGTTTCAACGCCGTTATGCTCACAGAGTGTTTGGACAAAAGGTGTGTGAAATCTTATGGGACTTAACTGCTACGGTCATCAGTCCCTAAGCTTACACACTACTTAACCTAAATTATCCTAAGGACAAACACACACACACCCATGCCTGAGGGAGGACTCGAACCTCCGCCAGGACCAGCCGCACAGTCCATGACTGCAGCGCCTGAGACCGCTCGGCTAATCCCGCGCGGCGTGGACAAAAGGTTTCGATTCATTTACTAATTTAACGTAAGACCAAAATTTCTTAGGATTTTCTGTGAAAAGCACCAGAAGCGAGTTGTTCCACGCAGTGGAAGATATCGTCCGTCCCTGTGGCCTTCCTTTGTTCTGCAGCGCACTTTGGCCTGTATTACACTACCAAATTTCTTTATCAAATATCTCTGTCAAAGATATTTGCTGGTGTAATAGGATCTTTGTAGATGTCGTCCAATATTTGATCAAGTCTAGGGCCTCACTGTAGATTTGATCAAAGAAATCGCTTGTCTTCTGTTCACTGCAATGTGACATGCTACCACATGGAGCGTTAGCATCGCTGCAGCGTTCTGTCGTCTGTAGTGTTTCTATAAACATTGCCGCTAAATACAATTGGTGTGTGCCGACAACTACAAAATTAATAGAGATGTATGAAGCTGATGAGGCGCTTTACAAAGTTAGGCACCCTGAATACAAAAATTGATTAAGAAGATTGGAGACCAGACCTGACCTGACCTAACTTAACATAACCCTCTCCTGTAGCAAGGAATCGGAGTGTTACAGTGAGCCTGTCTTCTGAAGATGTAGCAGTTCTTAAGTGAATATTGTGCTTTGTGATATGAGGATACACTTCACTGAGCACATACAGAAATGTATGCTCAATCATTCTTAAGTAATTGATGTACGTCAGAAATGTATGCTCAATCATTCTTAAGTAATTGATGTACGACTTGACGTCTTCCACTGTAAGCTCACGTAACAAGTTTTGTTGAATGCTTTTATCGTGTCGTCGCAAAACCCACGGCTTCCCCCCGATTAGATTAGTTTTACGTTCCATAGATTCGTGCTGAGGAGATCCTCGTGGATGTGGAACATGTCAATTTTTTTAAGCTGAAATAACAATACTAATAGTATGAATAAATACAAAACATCATTTGTTTCTATTAAAAATTTCGTCAGTGGTGTAGGAGTTGGCCACTAGTAAGTCTTTCAGGCTCCTTTTAAACTGATCTTTATTTGTAACTAAATTTTTTTTGTTTGCTGGCAAACTATTGAAGATGAGTGTTCCTGAGTAGTGGACCCTTTTTGAACTAAAGTAAGTGCTTTTAAGTCCTTGCGAAGATCATTTATGTTCCTGGTATTGCATGTATGAACTGAGTTGTTTGTTAGAAAAAGAGATATATTATTTAGGACAAATTTCATTAAGGAGTAAATATACTGAGAGGAAGTAGTTAGTGTACCCAGTTCTTTGAAGAGGTTTCTGCAGGACGTCCGTGAATTTACTCCACAAATAATACGTATTACTCGCTTTTGGACTCTGAAAACTTTTGTTTGACTTGAAGAGTTACCCCAAAATATTATACCATATGACATTATGGAATGACAGTACGCAAAGTATGCAAGCTTTTTCATTTTTATGTTGCCTATGTCTGCTAACACTCGAACTGCAAATACAGATTTGTTAAGGCGTTTCTGCAGTTCTGTGGTGTGTTCCTCCCAACTGAATTTATTATCAAGTTGTAATCCCAGGAATTTAAGACTGTCAACCTCGTTCCTTTTTTTTCCCCATTTCTTTTCCGCATGTGCACACAATGCAATTGCGGTACGTGCAACTGCTGCGGTTAATAACAAGTTGTTGTCAGCCATCTTGAACTTTGACGAAAAATTTGATGACAGTGTAATACCCCTTCTAGCACTACGTCAAAGATCTTTGTCAAATATATTTGACGGAATATTTGATCACATCTTTGATGAAATCTTTGACAAAGAAATGTGATAATGTAATTCCGGCCTTTGGACGAGGAGTGGCAGTCAGTGGCTGCCGGCAGGTGACCTGAAAATCGTGCCCCCTCCAACGGCCCCAGAGACGGCGCGCGGTGTTTATTTGGGGATAAGCCGGAGATGAGGGCGTCGCTGCAGGGGCGCCCCGGACGCGCAGAATTAGCGGGGCGCGCGGCTGCAGCCAGCTGATGGAGTCCGGCTAAAGGTCACGCCCACTGCCGCGTCTGCGGCCGCGTGCGTCACAGCCACCAGGCCTGGCGTCTATTCCTAGCCGGCACATGTACTGTACCACTCCGGCAGACGCATAGAGAGCGCGGTCACCCGTAATCTCCAGCTGAAAAGCTGGCTGGTCTCAACGAAATGTAGAATGCTTCTGACGTCAAATATGACGGGTTCTACACTGAGGAAACCAACGAGAAGGGAATGCAGTCTTTGTACTGCTCGAGCGTTTGGGATCCCTATCAGGTCGGACTGAGGGAGTACATAGAAGCAATTCAGAGGCGGGCTGCTAGATTTGTTACTGGCAGGTTTGGTCATCACGCGAGTGTTGCGGAAATGCTTCAGGAACTCGGGTGGGAGTCTCTGGAGGAAAGGAGGCGTTCTTTTCGTGAATCGCTACTGAGGAAATTTAGAGAACCAGCATTAGAGGCAGACTGCAGTACAATTTTACTGCCGCCAACTTACATTTCGCGGAAAGACCACAAAGATAAGAGAGATTAGGGCTCGTACAGAGTCATATAGGCAGTCATTTTTCCCTCGTTCTGTTTGGGAGTGGAACAGGAAGAGAAGATGCTACTTGTGGTACGAGGTACCCTTCGCCACGCACCGTATGGTGGATTGCGGAGTATGTATGTAGATGTAGATGAAATGACAGGGAGGGGGAACTGCAACTTCGATGTCTGATGATGTCAGAGGTGGCTACAGACTTGGAAGAGCAGGTAAATTGAACTGCCTTTAGCATTACATTTCGAGTATAAAGGATCAGTCTGTGATAAAGCAATGGGTTGTCGACACGTAAGAGCAAGTTTGGCAGGAGTCGTAATTGCTTTTATACAGCAATGAACAGGTAGATACTTCTGCATAAAGACGTGTTAATAGAATGGCCTCTGCCATTTCATTTTTAACGTCGTTGGTACACTTGACACAGTGATGGCGTAACAAATCTTGGCTGCAGTAGCCCTGCATAGACGATGCTTCCACACGATAAACTAGCGTGGATATTACGGTATATTGATAATTTTTACTTATGGACCGTCTGACAGCAACTGAATAAAACACAATTTTAGTGCCATACGCGTTTCGCCCTTATTTTCTGCAAGGCATCATCAGTGGCAGAATCCGTGGACAATTTCTTAGATATTACGCTCCTGTTGGATTTTTGGTGGTGTTCTTCTTCTTATGAATGCCAATTTGCGGCTTTTTTCCCACATTCCACAGCACTATGAACTGAACGCTTGTTTCCGACACGTTCATACACATCTGCCTTACCCTATAGTTTTTACGCTCTACATTCTACAGCGCCCTATAGTACCACGAAGTTATTCCCAGGCGTTATAACACATGTCCTATCATCCTATCGTTTCTTGTCAGTTTTCCCTGTTTGATCCTTTCTTCGCTGGTTCTGCGGAGAACCTCATTTCTAACAGTCCACTTCATTTTGAACATCCTTCCGTAGCACCACATCTCAAACGCTTCGATTCTCTTCTGTTCCGGTTTTCCCACAGTCCATGTTTCACTGCCGTACAATCCTCTGCTTCAAACGTGCATTCTCAAAAATTTCTTCTTCAATTTAAGGACAATGCTTGATATCAGTACATTTCTCTTGGCCACGAATTCCCTCTTTGCCTATGCTAGTTTACTTTTTAAGTCCTCCTAGCTTCGTCCATTATCGTTTGTTTAGCTTTCAAGGTGGCAAAATTCATTATTTTTTTTGTTAGGAACAACAGCTATAATACACTTTTTGAATAAAATCACTGCCACCATTTGACTAACTTTTATTATTTATTCACGTTATTATCGCAATTTCAGCTGTAAAGCCATATTCGAGAGCTATGGCGGAAAAGTTAGTAAATATCAAAGGTATCTAAATGACTTTCCCCCGTTAACATATTACAAAGCATACTGTATGTGGATACATATGCCACTCGACCGCTGTTATAGTCAAATGGCGGCATGTTTTCAGAAAAGAAAAAAAAAAGTCTCTAACTTCGTCCTGTTCGTGACCCCCACGCTGACTGTATCGCTTTCTCATTTCTGCTGCTCTTCATTACTTTCGTCCTCCTTCGGGTTTCTCTTAATCCATAACGTGTGCTCCCTACACCGTTCATTTCGTTCGACAGGTCCTGCAATTCTATATCACTTTCACTGGCGATCGCGATGACTTCCTCAGTTTTTTTTTGTCATCAGTCTTCTGACTGGTTTGATGCGGACCGCCACGAATTCCTCTCCTGTGGTAACCTCGTCATCTCAGAGTAGCACTTGCAACCTACTTCCTCAGTTATTTGCTGGATATATTCCCAGTTCTGTTTTCCTCTACAGTTTTTGCCCTCTACAGCTCCCTCTAGTAACATGGAAGTCATTCCCTCATTTCTTAACAATGTCCTATCACCCTGTCCCTTCTTCTTATCAGTGTTTTCCACATATTCCTTTCCTCTCCGATTCTGCGCAGAAGCTCCTCAGTCGTTTCTTTCTCATCTGCATTAGCAGTGGAATTCCCGTTTCACTCTTAATGTTATCACCCTTGCTTTTAATGTCACCGAAGGTTGTTTTCACTTTCCTGTATGCTGAATCTGTCCTTCCGACAATCATTTCTTTTTCAATGTCTTCACGTTTTTTCTGTAGCCATTTCGTCTTAGCTTCCCTGCACTTCCTATTTACTTCATTCCTCGGCGACTTGTATTTCTCTATTCCTGAGTTTCCCGGAACATTTTTGTACTTCTTCCTTTCATCGATCAGTTGAAGTATTTCTTTTGTTACCCATGGTTTCTTCGCAGTTACTTTCTTTGTATCTATGTTTTCCTTCCCGACTTCTGTGATGGCTCTTTTTAGAGATGTCCATTCCTCTTCAATTGTACTGCCTACTGAGGCATTCCTTATTGCTGTATCTATAGTCTTAGTGAACTTCAACCATATCTTGTTATTCCTTAGAACTTCCGTATCCCATTTCTTTGTGTATTGGTTCTACCTGACTAATGTCTTAAACATCAGCCAACTCTTCATCACTACAATACTGTGATCTGAGTCTATATCTACTCCTGGGTACGCCTTACAATCCGGTATCTGATTTCGGAATCTCTGTCTGACCATGATGTAATATAACTGAAATCTTCCCGTATCACCCGGCCTTTTCCAATTATACCTCCTCCTCTTGTGATTCTTGAGCATAGTGTTCGCTATTACTAGCTGAAACTTGTTATAGAACTCAATTAGTCTTTCTCCTTTCTCATTCCTTGTTCCAAGCCCATGTTCTCCTGTAGCCTTTTCTTCTACTTGTTCCCCTACGACTGCATTGCAGCCTCCCACGACTATTAGATTTTCATATCCATTTACATACTGTATTACCTTTTCAATATCCTCGTACACTTTCTCTATCTCTTCATCTTCAGCTAGCGACGTCGGCATATATACCTGAACTATCGTTGTCGGTGTTGGACTGCTGTCGATTCTGATAAGAACAACCCTGTCACTGAACTGTTCACAGTGACACAATCTGTACCCTACCTTCCTACTCTTAACGAATCCTACTCCCGTTGTATCATCTTCTGCTGCTGTTGATCTTACCCTATACTCATCTCACCAGAAATCCCTGTCTTCTTTCCACTTCACTTCATTGACCCCTACTATATCTAGGTTGAGCCTTTGCATTTTCCTTTTCAGATTTTCTAGTTTCCCTACCACGTTCAAACTTCTGACATTCCACGGGCCGACTCGTAGAACGTTATCCTTTCGCTGATTATTCAATCTTTTTCTAATGGTAACCTCCCTCTTGGCAGTTCCCTGCCGGAGGGGGGACTATTCCGGAATCTTTTGCCAATGGAGACATCAACATGACACTTCTTCGATTACAGGCCACTTGTACTGTGGATATACGTTACGTGTCTTTAACGCGGTGGTTTCCATTGCCTTCTGCATCCTCATGCCGTTGATCATTGCTGATTCATCCGCCTTTAGGGGCAGTTTCCCATCCCTAGGGCAAGAGAGTGCCCTGAACCTCTGTCCGCTCCTCCGTCCTCTTTGAGAAGGCCGTTGGCAGAATGAGAGGTGACTTCTTGTGCCGGAAGTCTTCGGCCGCCAGTGCTGAACATTAATCAAAATCTAATCAGCGGCAGGTTTCGAACCCGGGACCGAAGAGGTTTCTGATTATGTATCAAAGACGCTATCCCTAGACCACGAATGCAACGTTGTTTTTTCTCAGCTGATCGAGGGTGGTTGCATAAAAAGACTACAGCAGTTCGTGTCTGACTTCCCTAAATCCTAGAGCGGCGCCGTTGTCTCGGCTTATCTAAAACGTAATCCAGCGTCAGGAGATTGGCTGGCGTTTCGCAGAAACGACAGGATCATGTTGCGTAACGCAGGACCTTCCTCTTTGAAAGCAATATGAGTACCTACACTAATAATCCGTTGTGAGGATCTTCCTCGTTTTCGGAGTCACTCAGTTTCGTGAAATCACGAGTCTGCAATCTGCAAAGGTAACAAAAGCCAGCAGCTCCTTCGTGTGTTACGTGCTTAGTGAAAAAGGCAGTGGAGTGTACTTCTAACTGCGAAACTTCATTATTGATGACCATCGGCTTTTTATTTTTATCCTCAGTGTTATCGGTTTCGATCAGTAGGCCATTATCAAGCCGAAGCAAAGCATAACCAGCTTGTACCTACAACATTTGAAGTGAACTTACTCGATGTTGGTCGAGAAACAAAGATTCTGTTATAACAAATTATCTCCAAAAGACACAGATATGTAGCAGACGTCCACAGGACGATCATACATTTCATTTTAAACGCATGATCGTCTTGTGTGCCTTGCGACAATGGACGATACGTGCATACACTGCCATACACCAAAATCAAACACAAAAATCGAATGAGCTCCATAGCAGGTGAAGACGGTGTCACCTGTGTGGAAGGCTACCGGCATTGGTATTTTCGGATACGAAAAGAATTCTGTTTACTATCTGCAGAAAGGTAAAACGAAAACTGGGATTATTATTTTAAAATTCTAACGGATCTGGATACAAAAAGAAGAGCCTGGTTTTCAGGAGGAAAAATAGTGTGATAATGCGCCTATCTGTAGAAGTGTTCCGACAGTGCAAAACTTAAGTATCTGCGCTTTGAAGTGTTGGGACAGAGCCACATTTGACCGCCTCCGTCTTGCATCTCTTCCCAAAACTCAAAACTATTTCTTGAAGAGACCGCAGCTGCAGATGATTTTTGCAGCGTTTTCAGAGGAAATCTACAGTGATGGAATACATACGAGACCTACATTCCGCAAGGCAACTTCCGGCGTATAGCGCATGGTGGTCTACTCTTCTCCTTCTCCAACTCCCCCCCGACTTGTCCGTACGACATCGTGATCATTTTGCGATTTGCTGCTCGTCTCTTCTTCAAACGTCGTAAGCTCTTGAAATTCCTACAGTAAATGAGCATCTCCGTAACTTTCCCCCGCCTAGTAAACGGTTCCTTGACGAAACGTGCCGGTCTTCGTTGGATTTTCTCTCTCTTTCTACTAATCCTATGAGGGTCACTCCAAAAGAAATGCGCACTATTTTTGTAAAAATACAGTTTTCATTCCGCATGTGTTAAAGTTTTACAGTGTGTAGATACATCTTTCCCGCTTCTTTTCAAACTTAGTTCAACCTGTTCCCGTGAGTGGCGCCGTCACAGCATGTCTTCAAGATGGTTGCTACACTTGACGTTCGTTGGAAGCAACGTGCTGTCATAGTATTCCTGTGCTGTGAAAACGAGACAGTGGGAAACATCCACAAGAGGTTGAAAAAGGTGTATGGAGGTGCTGCTGTCGATCGCAGAACAGTTAGTCGGTGGGCAAGCAGGTTACGTAATGAAAGCGGGCACGGCAATATTGAGGATTGTGCTCGCAGCGGCAGGCCTCGTGCTGCACACACTCCAGACAATGTGCAGAGAGTTAACGAATTGGTGACTGCTGACAGACGCATCACAGTGAACGAATTGTCACGCTACTTTGGGATAAGGAAAGGAAGGGCTCACAAAGAAACAAGAAAAACGGTATGCCGCGAACTTTTGGAACAATACGAGAATGGTGGAGATGAATGTTTTGGAAGAATTGTGGCAGGTGATGGAACATGACTCCATCATTTTTCACCAGAGGCGAAGAGGCAATCAATGGAGTGGCATCATGCAAATTCACCCAAGAAAAAAAAAAAAAAAATTCAAAACCGCACCTTCTGCTGGAAAAGTTATGGCTACGGCGTTTTTCGATTCCGAAGGACTCTTGCTTGTGGACACCCTGCCAAGCGGAACCACCATAAATTCTGATGCATATGTGACGACACTGAAGAAACTTCAAGCTTGACTGAGTCGTGTTCGACCATATAGGCAAAAGTAGGATGGTTTGCTGTTGCACGACAATGCACGGCCACATGTGAATCAAAAAACCGTGGAAGCGATCACAAAACTCGGATGGACAACCCTGAAACACCCGCCTTACAGTCCTGACCTGGCTCCATGTGACTATCATCTCTTTGGGAAACTGAAAGACTCTCCTCGCGGAACAAGGTTTGAAGATGATGACTCCCTTATGCACGCTGCCAAACAGTGGCTCCAACACATTGGTCCAGAATTTTACCGTGCAGGTATACAGGCGCTGGTTCCAAGATGGCTTAAGGCAGTTGAAAGGAATGGAAATTATGTGGAGAAATGAAAATATTGTTCCTGAAGGATGTATGTGCACACTGTAAAACTTTGAAACATTTAGAATAAGGATTTTTTTTAAAAAAAAATAGTGTGCATTTACTTTGGAGTGAGTGAGCAGTTCGTAAGGGTTCCCGGCTCA
This sequence comes from Schistocerca americana, assembly GCF_021461395.2. NCBI lineage: Eukaryota > Metazoa > Arthropoda > Insecta > Orthoptera > Acrididae > Schistocerca > Schistocerca americana. The sequence goes on from NC_060119.1 coordinate 1,136,361,621, forward strand.
TGAACATTACAGTTTGTAAGCCAGTTTTTTCGAGGATGAATTTCGTTACCTTGAGATTCTCCCTATGAAACACAATCTGGCATCTGCTTTTTCCACAGATTGTTTGATATAGTCATTTTACTTTATGTCGATCCGGATGGTTACTCTGTTTCCATCGATTTGTCGTCTGTATTGTAACTGAACAGCAATGGATCTTTTCGCTTACTCATGCGGAATACGTTACATTTATTTACGTGTCTGTAAAGCTGTAACGCCGCCGTATGTAGTGTATTAATGTTACAGGAGATTATATTGAAGAAAGAAAAAAAAAAGTTTCCGAAAACGTAAATTCTCATCTCCACCATCAGGCCGAAAACTTCTGAGACCACGCTCATATTTCCACACCGGCCGCTAGGGAGCAGAGCCGAGATGTGCTGGCTGACGGGCGTATGGAGACTTCTGCTCGGGGTATTTTCATTTGCAGTAATATACGCTGCGTCCTAGGCGGATGCTCTAACGGAAAAAGCAAGATGGAAGCGGAGGTATAAAAAAAATACCCCGCGTTTTATTTTGCCGTGGAAGCGTTTAAAATTGGAAACAGGAGGGTCGGGTACTTTCGCCTAGCGTAAGGAAGCGCTGCGGTGATCAAAGCGCAGCGTTAGGGGTGGGGGGCTGGGGGGGCTGCAGCAGCGACGACGAGGGGAGGGGAGAGAACCAAGCGCCGGACTTCATCTCCTCCAACTCCGCAGCACCACCCAGAGCGTCCCAGAAAGAAGTTTGCCCGCTGCGGCGCAGAACACAGCAGAACAGAACAGAGCACAACAAGTGGCGCGAAGGGACGACGGACGCTCCACCTCATAACTCGGGCGGGTGCGCCCTCTGGCGTTATGCAGCAAAGCATCTGCCGCTCCACTCCTACAGATGGATAGGAAGGCGTGGGAGGGGATGGGGCACAGGAATTCTTACACTGGCTGTTCAGCGGCGGAATCAGTATCAAATAAACTTTTTGTTCCGGAGGACAGAAGCACTTCTGGGTAAAAAACCAGAGAGAAAGGGGCGGAGGGTGGGGGGGTGCTAGGGAAGTGTAGGGAGAAGGGTTTCTTTGCAGGGGGGATGCAGGTTGCAGGGATACTGTATTGTATCAGTTGCTTTATCTCTTATAGTTATAAATCGTAATAAAGACATTCCCCACAGCCTAGATCACCCTCCCCCCCCCCCTCTCTCTCTCTCTCTCTCTCTCTCTCTCTCTCTCTCCCTCTCTCTCTCCCTCTCTCTCTCTCTCTCTCTCTCACACACACACACACACACAAACAAACAAACAAAGAAATCCTCCCTCTTTCTCTTTCTAGCACCTCTCCCTCTCGCGTTTTCCCAGGAGTTGTTTCATTTCTTACCTCTCACAGGGATGGCCGTTGCTCTTTGGGTTTAAGCCTTTATGCATATATGTTATGCTGAGGAAGAAATTTCTGAGAATGTAAGTCTGGAGTACACGACTGTATGGTAGTGAAACATGGACGGTGGGAAATCCGGAACAGAAGAGAATCGAAGCATTTGAGATGTGGTTCTACAGACGAATGTTGAAAATTAGGTGGACTGATAAGGTAACGAATGACGACGTTCCGCGCAGAAACGGAAAAAAAGGAATATGTGGAAAACAATGAGAAGGAGAAGGGACAGGATTATAGGACATCTGTTAAGACATAGGGAATGACTTCCATGGTACTAGAGCGAGCTGTAGAGGGCAAAAACTGTAGAGGAAGAAAGAGATTGGAATACATTCAGCAATAATTGAGGACGTATGTTGCAAGCGCTACTATAAGCTGAAGAGATTAGCATAGGAGAGGAATTCGTGGCGGGCCGCATCAAACTAGTCAGAAGATTGATGACCTTCCCAAACACACACACACACACATATATATATATATATATATATATATATATATATATATGAGGCAGCTGACCCCCCTGCCTTACCGTTGGATAAAATACAGTTAGTTCCACAAGAAAATGTAGGACATAATTATAAATGTAACTTCTGTGGCGACATCTCTGGTTATGGTCTCGAATTTATACTCAATCAACTTTTACACAGTGTATAGATAAACAGTTTGAGAACTGAATGTTCTGTTTTGTCAGCTGAAGTTTTCGCTATTTGCACTTATTTATAGCCAGTTTAAACGCTGATAAATGTGCAACATTTATCCATTGAGAATCTATTTAGTTCGAACTAGGCAAACTGGGTGCTTCAAGAGGATAATGATCCGAAACATCGCAGCCGTCTCTGTGCAGACAATGGGGTGTCCACGATGGACGGGCCTGAAATGTCTCTGGGTGCAAATCCGATCGCAAATGTTTGGTCGTCTGTTAAGATAAAAATAAATGTCGTGTGACTAGGGCCTCCAGTGGGGTAGACGTTCGCTGGGTGCAAGTCTTTCGATTTGACGCCACTTCGGCGACTTGCGCGCTGATGGGGATGAAGTGACGTTGATTAGGACAACACAACACCCAGTTCCTGAGCATAGAAAATCTCCAACTCAGCAGGGAATCGAATTTATTTTTGTAACCATATATATTTATTTAAATATATTAACAACGATACATTTAAAAAAACATTTTATTCTATTAACCTATTATATTACTAGTATTGGTTAATATTACTGTCACTTTATAGGTTTCGTTTTTATATATTTTTCCTTTTTCGTTTTTCTCTTATTGTTGTTCCTTGAACCCTTTTGCATGACCATTTGTCATCTTTTTTTTGTGGTAGACATTGCAGGACAGGCATAATAATTTACATGTAGTATCGACACATTGATTTTGAGTTCATGTTTCTGTATGTCATGCACTTGCGATGCCACAGGCACATTATGCATTCTGGTTTGATCTCTCGGGCCCTTCGGATTGACATTCTGTCGCGCTGACTACTCAGCTAACGGGGCGGACCTCTATTAAAATGAAGCTTAAAGGAAAGCAAATATATACTTTGCAATATCACCAAAAAGGTACCCGGCTCTAATTGATAATGGCGGCGATTGGATTAACTGTTAGGTAATTTTACATTTAGTAATAACATGTATTTTCATGTAAACAAATGTTTATAACAGTGTCTTTTATTTCATACACATAACGGTGAGGATTTTCTTGTGGAACTGACTGTAGATACATCACTTTTGTGCAGTGGAAGAGACAGAGCGTTTTAATTTATCTTTTACCTGCCAAGGGTATATTCTATTAGGTTTGCTTCTGGTTGAGTGTTTTACGAATATGAAGTAATTCGAAAGGCCATTTCTTTTCATTTTCATTCTATGTTTCTTTCCAAACTTTTTGTGTCTCATAATCAACGATGTTATGTGGCGCCATAGGATACGACTTTTGTCTACATACACCGTAGTGGCGCTGCGGTTGTTTACTGTTGATTGCCTTTAAGTGTACTTGCCATTTTTGAAAAAAAAAAATAAGGAGGTTTTAATTGTCCTATTGCTTCTGGAAAATTTTAAAAAGTTTAAATGTGGTAGCCGACTTGTACATTTATTGTACTAAATATTTTGTTCGTGATGATTGGAAATTGTAATGAATAAATTCCCTGCAACCTCATAGGGCGCCCCATACCTGAAATTTTCTTGTGGCAGCGTACGAAGTAGACTGTTAGTTGCACTGTATGTCCATCCAGCCAATGTTCATAGAAAAACTTGACTTTTATGTACTTGTACGTACAAACTTAACATGACTTGCATGCTATTATGGCACACACCATTCTTTCTGTTTGATACGCATACCCTGCGACAATATGTTCTGTATCCCGTTATACACACACAATTCATTGGACAAATTGTAATTCTAACACTTTGTCTCACAGGATGGTTTGAAAATGGGTTGAGATAACTCGAAAATAGTCAGCAATTAAATTAAAAACATTGAACTTTGCAACTTTGGCTGTTTTCGACATCAAAATGTACCTTGGCCAGCAAGGTCGCCGGATCTCTCCCCATTTGGACAGAATTCGCCACGGTAACCTTCAGGAGGACATACAACAACTCTGTCAATCACCGTCACCCCGAATAACTGCTTGCATAAGCGCCAGAGGTGGACCAACGCGTTATTTACTTGCTCAATTTGTGACGCTCATTCTCTTGAATACATCATCCAATGTTTCTGAAACTGTAATCATTTCTTTGTCGGAACATGTACATCACATCTACTGCTTTCCATCCCACTCAGATAATTCCTTCGTGGTGAGTCGGTCTTTTGTTTTTCTTGTCCTCTTCCGACGTTCTTATCAAGTACCAAAGTTCACACGGGGCACACACTGGTGGCAGACACGTGTTCCCTCCCTTAGGTTACCTTAACGACTGCCGTCAGGAAGTGCATAAATGCATCTGGACACGATCTCAAATAATGATACAAAATGCGCCAAATCCTTATGATGCGATCTCCGTACTAGACGAGAAAACCTCCAGCGAAAATTCGTACTCGTAAACGAGCTTAACTCCATAGTTCTGATTCTACTGTACTCTCCGTAAAGTGATGTACTTTTAATAGAAATGTGATATCTTAATTTTGTTCACTGTGTTAGCGAATATTGCAAACATTTTTGTGTCCTATGGCGGCCGAGTTTTTGCTGCGACGAAAGAGGCCGTATTTAGCTGCCGCTATTGACCGTTTCGGAGGCACGTCAACACATCGGCAGAAATACTCCGGATAACCGGGGATATTACGGCGGAAAATAGCTTCACTGACGTTTGTATGATTCATCATATGTAAACTGCAGTTAAATGCTGCTGCAGTTCCAACTGAAAATGGAAAATCCCTTAACTGCATTGTTAATGCGAAATACAAATTGCCAGGGAATCTGGGAACCACACAGATTGCCAATCACGTTTCACACTGACAAACAAAGGGCTCAGCCGTAGGTTGAATATTAGACAGGAGGGGGTTTCACCCACACGGCATATGTGCAGAGCTGTTGTACAACAGTCGGCATTAGGACTGCAATGAGCCATGTACTGCCTTCCTCCTTTTTTCCTGCGTGTGATATTCAGCTTCACAATTCACTTTGATTCGTCCGCTACGCGTTATTTTCTTTCTAAAGAAAGCAAAATTGAAGTCTTGCTTTCATTCCCAAGTGCCGGCCTCTCTGGTGTCTTCACATTTCCTACTGCCAAGCTGGTGGTCGTCTAAAACACCCTCCATTTTCTTTCTCCTTCTTCTGCATATTGTTGTAGTCAGCAAGTTGGAAAGTGAGTTATTAAGCTCATTGTGCGATATTTCTCTCATTTATCTGTCCTTGACGTATTCGGGACTAAGTGGATGATATTCTTCGGAACCTATGATTATATGTCTCTGTTCTCAAAGATTCTGCACACAAACTTGTCGCAAAGCTTTTAGAAATTCAAGTGGAATGTTTTCTGTCCAATCTGCTTCGTTTGATCGCAGTTCTTCAAATGGTTCAAATGGCTCTGAGCACTATGGGACTCAACTTCTGAGGTCATTAGTCCCCTAGAACGTAGAACTAGTTAAACCTAACTAACCTAAGGACGTCACACACATCCATGCCCGAGGCAGGATTCGAACCTGCGACCGTAGCGGTCTCGCGGTTCCAGACTGCAGCGCCAGAACCGCACGGCCACTTCGGCCGGCTCCAATGGTTTGACAGACTAATACTTGATCCCTTATTTCTTCCAAATTGAAACTTATTTCATCTTCTACCATGTTATCAGTTCCTTACTTTCTTAGAGACCCTTCTCCTTTCACCTCCCGCTCTCTCCTCTGCAATTCCTCTCGCACTCTTAGTGGTTCAAATGGCTATGAGCATTATGGAACTTAACATCTGAGGTCATCTGTCTCCCAGAACTGAGAACTAGTTAAACCTAACTAACCTAAGGACATCACACACATCCATGCCCGAGGCAGGATTCGAACGTGCGACCGTAGCGGTCGCGCGGTTCCAGACTGAAGCGCCTAGAACCGCTCGGCCACTCCAGCCGGTGCACTCTTAATGTTGGTTCCTTTGCTTCCAAATTCTTCGAAATTATTTTGACATTTTCTGTTTGCTGGATTTGTCGTAGCGGCGGCCACTTCTTCAATTTCTTCACATTTTTCCTGCAATCCATTCTCTTCAGCTTCCCTGCACTTTCTACTTATTTCATTCCTATGTGACATATATGTTCTTTTATTTACCTGAACGTTTTCATATTTCCTTCTGTCATCGATCAGTTGAAGAATTTCTTCTAATACCGAAGGTTTCCTCGCTTTTACATTTCTTATACCCACAGCTGTCTTTCCAACTTACGTGACTGCTGTTTTTGTGGATGTTCATTCCTCTCAACTGGATTACATACTGTGTTATTCACCGTCGCAGTATCCAGAGCTCCAGAAAATTTCGAAAGCACATAATTATTTTTAATTACTTAAGTATCCCACTCCATTATGCTGCTACCAGTTATATGAAATCCACAGAAATGAAATCGGTGGTGTCCATTCAGACATAGTGAATCTACAGTGTAACAGATAGGTCGTGACGAATGGAAAACTGCGGTACACAGGGATTTGACCCGGTGCCTTGCGCCTATCACGAGCGGCTGCCTTAACCATTAGCCTGTTTTACCATCCATCCAGACCTGGTTCAAACATCCATTGTCGACAATTTCTGCTTCTACTTGCTTATGAGCAATGGAGCCAGAAGTTCTCTCGCTTCTGGGCGCTGCTGCCAGGCCTGTACAGTTGGAATACCGGCAGTTCAGTCGTTTTTACTCCTGATGACGATGGTAGAGACAGGTGTCGTAAGCTCGAGAATTTTGTTAGAAATGACGCGATTTGAAAACCGAGAAGATTTTATTCAGGCATACCACCGTAAAAGATGCCCAATATAGACAACTTACCCTTTCACTGGGACATGCTATAGACAAACTTCCTGGCAGATTAAAACTGTGTGCCGGACCGAGACTCGAACTCGGGACCTTTTTCCTTTCGCGGGCAAGTGCTCTACCATTGCTACCCAAGCAACGACTCACATCCCGTCCTCACAGCTTTACTTCCGCTCTCGTGCTTGCGTAGCTCAGATGGTAGAGCACTTGCCCGCGAAAGGCAAAGGTCCCGAGTTCGAGTCTCCGTCCGGCACACAGTTTTAATCTTCCAGGAAGTTTTATATCAGCGCACACTCCGCTGCAGAGTGAAAACCTCATTCTGGATGCTATAGAGAACTGACACATAAGCATTCGTGGCTTTTATTCCTTTTTTAATTTTTTTAACACGCACTACGATCCAGACAGAAATCATGGACAACTGGGGATGTACCGTCGAACTGACGTGGCTTAAGCGGCCCCTAGACGGCTAATATTACTGTGCAATATTTTTAGACGCTCAGTAGCAATGAAGTGCAGGGGTGAGGTTGAGACGTTGTGCAAATATATTGCGCTGTCTGGAAATATTGCGCCATCTGTGAGCAGCACTGGAAAAATCCTCATCAGTCTCCTGCGTGCTGCAGACTCTGGGTATCTTTGTGTTCACAGTTTGTTGTCATATTGAAAATGAGTTAGCCGGCCGAGGTGGTCGAGCGGTTCTAGGCGCTACAGTCTGGAACCGTGCTCAGAGCCATTTTTTGAAAATGAGTTGAAAACACGATGAAATAGCGTCATTATTAGAGTGTATCTAAATGTACAAATCTTTGCCGGCATTGTGCAATGTTAGGGCAGATTAGAAAAGCAGAAATGTTAAGAAAGGATCCTAGGGTTTACTGCTTCGAAAATAAGGACACAACCACGAATGGCGAAGTTTTTTTTAACCCCCCCCCCTCTCCTTGGTTTGGTCCGATTTGATGATTTTTTTAAAAATGTTAATAACTGTAATTTCAAGTTTGTAGATGATTATCTGGTTCTCACAAGATTGCTAGTCAGGCCTTCAGTCGTGGGACAGTTTTTAAATTATTACTATTGGGGCCTTCAACCGAGAAATAGTTTTGAATTTGTTGTCATTAAGGCCTTCAGCCGTGGGACACTTCTTAATTTATGGTCACCTTTTATTTGTTGTTGTTTCCAAATAAAGTGTACTTGATGGAAAAAATATACTAACCAGCAGCAATTGATTACGGCCCTGTCCACAATCGTAACCCTATTTTGCTGTCCTTGGTACCAGGTTTCAATGAACGTGTGTATATACATTACCTGCTTCATTGCAGGTGATATGGCATTACATGTTTCAATAACTATGTCTCAGATACTTTGAGGTGAAACTTCACTTGTAAATTTTAAGTCTTCGGAGGAATAGCCAGTAGCAAGGTACTGTAGCGTAATAGACGAGCGCTGTCTTGGGGTATAATTGCAGCACCATAAAAGAATATTTAAGAACGGCAATGGACACATTACGTGAGATCTATAACACCATAATAATTTTAACAGAAAAGATGAAGGGTTTGAATTAGACAAAATTTGGATGTCAACATTGCAACGTAAGAATGACGATCGCCTACTTTCAATCGAGAATGTTGGCAATGCCAGCGATAATCTCGTAGCCGATGTCACGTGGTGGACAGTGGTGCCCTCTATACTGCCCATGTAATCGGCGCTCCCCCGAGTTCAGGTTGCAGTTAGCTATTTTACCTCTTAAGATGTCTGCCGCAGACGGTGAGGAAACGTCAGGAAAAAGTTTTATACACCGACAACGGCCTAATAGCCAGAAAGTTTTAAGTGAGACTGTTATAGAATGAGATTTTCACTCTGCAGCGGAGTGTGCGCTGAGACGAGGTACTGGCAGAAGTAAAGCTGTGAGAACCGGGCGTGAGTCGTGCTTCGGTAGCTCAGATGGTAGAGCACTTGCCCGCGAAAGGCAAAGTTCCCGAGTTCGAGTCTCGGTCGGGCACACAGTTTTAATCTGCCAGGAAGTTTCATATCAGCACACACTCCGCTGCAGAGTGAAAATCTCATTCTGGAAACATCCCCCAGGCTGTGGCTAAGCCATGTCTCCACTATATCCTTTCTTTCAGGAGTGCTATTTCTGCAAGGTTCGCAGGAGAACTTCTGTAAAGTTTGGAAGGTAGGAGACGAGATACTGGCAGAAGTAAAGCTGTGGGTACCGGGCGTGAGTCGTGCTTCGGTAGCTCAGTTGGTAGAGCACTTGCCCGCGAAAGGCAAAGGTCCCGAGTTCGAGTCTCGGTCGGGCACACAGTTTGAATCTGCCAGGAAGTTTCATATCAGCGCACACTCCGCTGCAGAGTGAAAATCTCATTCTGGAAACATCCCCCAGGCTGTGGCTAAGCCATGTCTCCGCAGTATCCTTTCTTTCAGGAGTGCTAGTTCTGCAAGGTTTGCAGGAGAGCTTCTGTAAAGTTTGGAAGGTAGGAGACGAGGTACTGGCAGAAGTAAAGCTGTGAGTACCGGGCCTGAGTCGTGCTTCGGTAGCTCAGATGGTAGAGCACTTTCCCGCGAAAGGCGAAGGTCCCGAGTTCGAGTCTCGGTCGGGCACACAGTTTTAATCTGCCAGGAAGTTTCGAGACTGTTATAGTTCGTTAAGGTAGCCACTGCCCACTAAGATTGTTAAGTAAACACTTGCTGTGACAGACTTCCTGTTCTGTTCGCATGCAAATCGGGTATACAGGGTGGTCCATTGATAGTGACCGGGCCAAATATCTCACGAAATAAGCATGAAACGAAAAAACTACAAGGAACGGAACTCGTCTAGCTTGAAGGGGGAAACCAGATTGTGCTATGGTTGGCCCGCTAGTGGTGCTGCCATAGGTCAAACGGATATCAACTGCGTTTTTTTAAATAGGAACCCCCATTTTTTATTACATATTCGTGTAGTACGTAAAAAAATATGATCGTTTTAGTTGGACCACTTTTTTCGCTTTGTGATGGATGGCGCTGTAATAGTCACATACGTATAAGTAAGTGGTATCACGTAACATTCCGCCGATGCGGACGGTATTTGCTTCGTGATACATTACTCGTGTTAAAATGGACCGTTTTCCAGTTGCGGAAAAGGTCGATATCGTGTTGATGTATGGCTATTGTGATCAATATACCCAACGGGCGTGTGCTGTGTACGCTGCTCGGTATCCTGGACGACATCATGCAAGTGTTCGGACCGTTCGCTGGATAGTTACGTTATTTAAGGCTCTGAGCACTATGCGACTTAACTTCTGAGGTCATCAGTCGCCTAGAACTTAGAACTAATTAAATCTAACTAACCTAAGGACATCACACACATCCATGCCCGAGGCAGGATTCGAACCTGCGACCGTAGCGGTCGCTCGGTTCCAGACTGTAGCGCCTAGAACCGCACAGCCACTCCGGCCAGCCGTTATTTAAGGAAACAGGAAGTTCAGCCACATGTGAAACGTCAACCACGACCTGTAACAAATGATGATGCCCAAATAGGTGTTTTAGCTGCTGTCGCGGCTGTGTTGAGAATGCTACATCAACATCGATTGCACCCGTACCATATTTCTATGCACCAGGAATTGCATGGCGACGACTTTGAACGTCGTGTACAGTTCTGCAACTGGGCACAAGAGAAATTACGGGACGATGACAGATTTTTTGCACGCGTTCTATTTAGCGACGAAGCGTCATTCACCGACAGCGGTAATGTAAACCGGCATAATATGCACTATTGGGGAACGGAAAATCCACGATGGCTGCGACAAGTGGAACATCAGCGACCTTGGCGGCCTAATGTATGGTGCGGCAATATGGGAGGAAGGATAATTGGCCCCCATTTTATCGATGGCAATTTAAATGGTACAATGTAAGTTATATCCTACGTAATGTTCTACCTACAGGGTGTTTCAAAAATGACCGGTATATTTGAAACGGCAATAAAAACTAAACGAGCAGCGATAGAAATACACCGTTTGTTGCAATATGCTTGGGACAACAGTACATTTTCAGGCGGACAAACTTTCGAAATTACAGTAGTTACAATTTTCAACAACAGATGGCGCTGCAAGTGATGTGAAAGATATAGAAGACAACGCAGTCTGTGGGTGCGCCATTCTGTACGTCGTCTTTCTGCTGTAAGCGTGTGCTGTTCACAACGTGCAAGTGTGCTGTAGACAACATGGTTTATTCCTTAGAACAGAGGATTTTTCTGGTGTTGGAATTCCACCGCCTAGAACACAGTGTTGTTGCAACAAGACGAAGTTTTCAACGGAGGTTTAATGTAACCAAAGGACCGACACGCGATACAATAAAGGACCTGTTTGAAAAATTTCAACGGACTTGGAACGTGACGGATGAACGTACTGGAAAGGTAGGGCGACCGCGTACGGCAACCACAGAGGGCAACGTGCAGCTAGTGCAGCAGGTGATCCAACAGCGGCCTCGCCGTGTTGCAGCTGCGGTCCAAATGACGCCAACGTCCACGTATCGTCTCATGCGCCAGAGTTTACACCTCGATCCATACAAAAATCAAACGCGGCAACCCCTCAGCGCCGCTACCATTGCTGCACGAGAGACATTCGCTAACGATATAGTGCACAGGATTGATGACGGCGATATGCATGTGGGCAGCATTTGGTTTACTGACGAAGCTTATTTTTACCTGGACGGCTTCGTCAATAAACAGAACTGGCGCATATGGGGAACCGAAAAGCCCCATGTTGCAGTCCCATCGTCCCTGCATCCTCAAAAAGTACTGGTCTGAGCCGCCATTTCTTCCAAAGGAATCATTGGCCCATTTTTCAGATCCGAAACGATTACTGCATCACGCTATCTGGACATTCTTCGTGAATTTGTGGCGGTACAAACTGCCTTAGACGGCACTGCGAACACCTCGTGGTTTATGCAAGATGGTGCCCGGCCACATCGCACGGCCGACATCTTTAATTTCCTGAATGAATATTTCGATGATCGTGTGATTGCTTTGGGCTATCCGAAACATACAGGAGGCGGCGTGGATTGGCCTCCCTATTCGCCAGACATGAACCCCTGTGACTTCTTTCTGTGGGGACACTTGAAAGACCAGGTGTACCGCCAGAATCCAGAAACAATTGAACAGCTGAAGCAGTACATCTCATCTGCATGTGAAGCCATTCCGCCAGACACGTTGTCAAAGGTTTCGGGTAATTTCATTCAGAGACTACGCCATATTATTGCTACGCATGGTGGATATGTGGAAAATATCGTACTATAGAGTTTCCCAGACCGCAGCGCCATCTGTTGTTGAAAATTGTAACTACTGTAATTTCGAAAGTTTGTCTGCCTGAAAATGTACTGTTGTCCCAAGCATATTGCAACAAACGGTGTATTTCTATCGCTGCTCGTTTAGTTTTTATTGCCGTTTCAAATATACCGGTCATTTTTGAAACACCCTGTATGTTACTACAAGATGTTTCACTGCATGACAGAATGGCGATGTACTTCCAACATGATGGATGTCCGGCACATCTAGATGTACATACATCTACATACATACTCCGCAGTCCACCATACGGTGCGTGGCGGAGGGTACCTCGTACCACTACTAGAATCTTCTCTCCCTGCTCCACTCCCAAACAGAACGAGGGAAAAATGAGTGCCTATATGCGTCTGTAAGAACCCTAATCTCTCTTATCTTATCTTTGTCTTATAATTCGCGTGCGGTTGAAGCGGTATTTAATAGCGTATTTCACGAGAGGTGGATTGGTCATCGAAGCACCATACCTGCACGTTCACCGGATCTGACATCCCCGGATTTCTTTCTGTGGGGAAAGTTGAAGGATATTTGCTATCACGATCCACCGACAACGCCTGACAACATGCGTCAGCGCATTGTCAATGCATGTGCGAACATTACGGAAAGGGAACTACTCGCTGCTGAGAGGAATGTCGTTACACGTATTGCCAAATGCATTGAGGTTGACGGACATCATTTTGAGCATTTATTGCATTAATGTGGTACTTACAGGTAATCACGCTGTAACAGCATGCGTTCTCAGAAATGATAAGTTCACAAAGGTACATGATCACATTGGAACAACCGAAATAAAATGTTCAAATGTACCTACGTCCTGTATTTTAATTTAAAAAACCTATCTGTTACCAACTGTTCATCTAAAATTATAAGCCATATGTTTGTGACAATTACAGCGCCATCTATCACAAAGTGAAAAAAGTGGTCCTACTAAAACATTCATATTTCTTTACGTACTACACGAATATGTAACAAAAAATGGGGGTTCCCATTTTAAAAAATGCATCTAGCGGGCCAGCCATAGCGCCGTCTGGTTTCCCCCTTCAAGCTAGACGAGTTTCGTTCTTTCCAGTTTTTTTTGTTTGACGCTTATTTCGTGAGATATTTGGCCCGGTCACGATCAATGGACCACCCTGCATAATGTAGTTACTGAACAAGCCCGAAACATACAAGAACAAAAATCACTACAAAAAATACGGAGAGTATTACGGAAGTTATCGGCGTATCTTTATCGGTGTTTTTAAATATCCTCCTCCCTCATCTCTGCGACCTCCTCCTTCTAATTTCCATCTGCTTCTTCCTTCATTTCACTGTCCACCCCGTGCTCCCGCTCTCCCTGTCCATTTCATTTCTTCCTTCCCTCTCTCTCTGCCTGTCTCCTCCACATCTCTCTATTGATCTCCCCCTCCCCTTCCTCCTTTTCGACCACTGATCCTCTCGATCTTCGACCGGCCTTCTATCACTCTCTTTCCTGCCCCTGTCGAACCCTCCTCTACTGTCTCTCTGTACAGTTCCCCCCTCTCTCTCTCTCACCCGTCTGTCTCTCTCTCTCACTCACTCACTCACTCGCTCACTCTCCCTCTGTCTCACTCTCCCTGTGTATCTCTCACTCTCACTCTCACTCTCTCTCTCTCTCTCTCTCTCTCTCTCTCTCTCTCTCTCTCTCTCTTTCTCACTCACTCTGCCTCACTCACTCACTCACTGACAAACACACACACACACACACACACACACACACACACACACGCTGCTTAAGAAGTTCTGTTATCTTTGCTGTTATGACGCAGCGATTTTGTAATCCTTACTTACTTGTGCCTTCTGGAATTTTCGAAGCTGAACACGCATTTTCTGCAGATCACACAATTTCTGCAGAAGGAGCTCTATCATGCTGTATAATGTCAACAGTGCCCCTGCGTTACATGTCACGTGCATTCTTCATGTATGCGGAGAGTCGTTGTTTTAGCTTCAGTACAAAACGCTAGCACGCAGGGTGGAAAATTAGTATCAAGAATCTGATAGGAAGTATAATTAAGAGTTGAAAGTATTAAGTCGATTCGTATGAGAAGAGTGTTTGAGTAATTCAGTTATTTTGCGGAAAAGCGTTCGGGATTAATTTTGTAATTTATAGCTGAAGCAGTATCGCGGTTGTTAATCAGTACCTTTCGTGTCGGAACAAACTGATAGTAGAATGTAAATGAAAAGGCTTACGTGATAAGTGATTACCTGTGTAATTAATGTGGAAACGCTTACTTCTGTGTGACCTCGCTGTCTGGTCTTCTCCCCGAAACAACCCAACCCAACCCACTGAAATAATCGAGGCACACGCCCTGCAGCCTTTCTCAAACGATTTTACAGATTCTATTCGGTATAAAAAAAAGGGCGAGTTCTACGTTACTTGATGCAAGAGTGAATGAGACTAGACACTGTATAGAAGTGTATTACGTACCTAAAGAACAATAGAACAACGTAATTTGACTTGTATTGTTATTATTACAAAGTGATAGTCTCTATTTTTCAACTAAGCAACTTTAATATATGAGAAGTATAAAAGACACGGTGCGCATTAGGCACATGGTCAGGTTCATTTCGTAACGAAGCGTGTTCTCTCAGCAGAACCACCAAACTGGAGTCTGACAGCAGCAAAAATTGCACTAACAAACTAAAGACAATGGGACAGACATATTACAGTCGTCTGCGCGAGGGTACACAGTTTACATTTTTATCATCGTAACAACAGAGGGGTCTAACATTACACCAGCCTGCCACTGCGAATAAGAGGTGGTTTTGGCTCCCAGTACATGTTATCAACACTGGGGATAATTTTAAAAGATAATCAAAATACGAAAACTAGAACCACACGAAGAAAGCCGATGAAATCAGTTCTTGTAAAAAGATCGATAGGACAAGGAATGGATAGGATAACTTAGAGCAGTTTTGTGTAGCGACCGAAAGTGACTGTTGTTACATGAGGACCAACTTTTAATACGTAGGCTTGTAAGTCATGGTTACAAAACAGGTTACACCTTAAGCAATTGATTTGAACGGATCGAATGGCCTCAGTACTTGTTTGATTTATGAAAAGGGCGGCGAGCTCAGCAGCATTGCATCACAGCGCCGCTACAGAAACAAAAGTTTTTTATCCGGAAAGATCCCTGCAAAGAATTGCGATGCTCAGAACTCAGAACCAGATGGTGCACTACCGTGTGGCTGCAGCGCCTGTTAATTTACGCGCCGGACTTCAGCGCCTGGCTCGCCTCTTGTAAGCTGACGCGTGACTATTTGATCACGGACTGGTCAGAGGGAACTGGGAAAAAAGGATGGGATTCGAGAAGGGTTGGTAGCAAGGAGAGAAAGGGAGTGACCGTATGACTTGCTGAATCTCATTCGCTGGTCTTGCAATCCCACGGCGAACACACAGAGGAGAGGGGGAGAGAGATTTTCAATTTACATGCTGTAACAGCGCGGATCCCGTTACTTGTTTAATTTGCCTAATTGGTTTTCCGGGACGCGAGTGGCGAATTATCTCGTCCCGGCGCTGGCGGCACACAGAGAAGGGCTGGCAAGGATGGTCGGTCCCTCTCTCTGGGCACGTCTGCGCCAGGCTTTGTTCGGCCCGCAGAGTCGCGCGCTATTGATTCACGGTCATATCTGGCCAGGAGGCGGCGGCGGCGCTCGGACAGAGGAACCGGAAGACGCAGTGGGGCGGCGGGGGCGGAGGATGAGCAGGGAGGGGGGGAGGTGGGGGGGGGCAACAGGGAGCGAGGCGGGCGCAGCCGCGGATGGCAGCCATTACGGGCGCGGACTCAGACGGAGCAAAGCAAACACCCCACCCCACGCCAGCCAGCTCCACCCCCACCCCGCTGGCGGGACGATTGTTCCGCGCAATCTGGGAACATGCGCCGCTGGGCAGCGACACACACACTCCAGCAGCTGGTCCAGACACAGCCTGCAGCGAGGGCAGCCTAAGCCACCGGCCCATCCAGCGTCGAAAGTCGCGCGACGTTCTGCGGCGTCGTCGATAAATCGACAGCTTTCCCCAGTCCTCCTCCTCGTTTGCGTAGTGTACTAATATTTCACCTCTGGTTTTCTTTATAGATTTGGGCGGATCACCACCACCACCAACTGAAGAAAAGGCAGCGGCGCGCTCGTGTGACGTCACGAAGTGTAATGTGCTGCGAATACATAGAAAGAGAGAGTCCATATCATTTAGCTAGCAGGTCAGCAACTGGAAGCAGTTAATTCCATAAATTATCTGGGAGTACGCATTAGGAGTGATTTAAAATGGAATGATCATATAAAGGTGATCGTCGGTAAAGCAGATGCCAGACTGAGATTCATTGGAAGAATCCTAAGGAAATGCAATCCGAAAACAAGGGAAGTAGGTTACAGTACGCTTGTTCGCCCACTGCTTGAATACTGCTCAGCAGTGTGGGATCCGTACCAGATAGGGTTGATAGAAGAGATAGAGAAGATCTAACAGAGCAGCGCGCTTCGTTACAGGATCATTTGGTAATCGCGAAAGCGTTACGGAGATGATAGATAAACTCCAGTGGAAGACTCTGCAGGAGAGACGCTCAGTAGCTCGGTACGGGCTCTTGTTGAAGTTTCGAGTACATACCTTCACCGAGGAGTCAAGCAGTATATTGCTCCCTCCTACGTATATCTCGCGAAGAGCCCATGAGGATAAAATCAGAGAGATTAGAGCCCACACAGAGGCATACCGACTATCCTTCTTCCCACGAACAATACGAGACTGGAATAGAAGGGAGAAACGATAGAGGTACTCAAGGTACCCTCCGCCAGACACAGTCAGGTGGCTTGCGGAGTATGGATGTAGATGTAGAAGATCATGCCATGGTTGGCAAGGTTCTCCGCTGAAATAATCGACGCACATGTCCTGCAGCCTTTCCCAAACGATTTTACAGATTCTATTCGGTATAAAAAAAAGGGTGAGGTCTACGTACTTGTTGCTTTAAACGAGGAGTATTCAGTAAGCAATCCTACACTCTTTTTTTCTTAGAGGAGGTTGGTTTCATTCAGGATTGCGTCACACCATACACTGGCTAGAAAACTCTATTTTTCACCATAATCTCCGTTCAATGCAACGGCCTTACCCCATCTTAGTCGGAGGGCCACCATGCTCGCATGGAACCATTCTACTGGTTGACGGCGAAGTAGTAGGGCGAAGTTCGTGTCACTCCACATTGCGGGTTGCCTACATCAGGGGCAAGTATGCATTCAGAGGTAAAACGCATTTTTCTCTTTCGTTTGACAGATCCTTAAGCTATTGCTCTGCTGAGAGAATTAACATACCCTAGGGATAACCCATCCTTTTGATTTACAGGTCCTTAACCCATTGTACTTCTAAGAGGATTATGACCCCCTGCTGATAATCTTTCCTTTTCAGAATGAGATTTTCACTTTGCAGCGGAGTGTGCGTGTATGTATCTCCTTTCTTCCAAGAGCGCTAGTTCTGCAGGTTCGCAGGAGAGCTTCTGTAAAGTTTGGAAGGTAGGAGACAAGGTACTGGCAGAAGTAAATCTGTGAGGACGGGGCGTGAGTCGTGCTTGCTAGCTCAGATGGTAGAGCACTTACCCGCGAAAGGGAAAGGTCCCGAGTTTGAGTCTCGGTCCGGCACACAGTTTTAATCTGCCAGGAAGTTTCATCTTTCCTTTTGACTGACAGATCCCCTGCCCATCTCCCTCTCCTTCTCCCCCATCCCTCTGGGAAATCCCATCGCCAATATGAGCACAATTTTGATATCAATTTGATTGACAAATTAATTAAATCACTCAATTAATTAACTTCCCTCTGGGAAACCTCCAGCCCTCCCCCTACCCTCCCCTCCCCTCACCCTTCCGGGAATTGGCGGGAAAAAAAACTCGACTGGCCATTTGGAGGGAAATCAATTGTAGCATATGAAATATTGTTCATACAATTTAGACAGTGTTTGGAATATTGTTTATTTAAACAATTTACGGGATACAAGGTGGTGTAAGAAATATTTAAACAATTGTGGCGCTTTTTTCATTGAGGTCGCATAAGGCAACACGTATTTACATGTCACACACCACTTAAACATACTGAAAAACTTCCTCCCTTCTGGCCATTCGTGCAGGCTGCCCGGATTCAGGACACGCTGGCGATGAGTTCTACGTTTCTTGTAGCGTTGCATGAGGGGGGTCTTCAATAACCAATGCAATACTTTTTTTTCTGAAAGCAGATTGGTTTTATTCAGGATTCGAATACACCATAGAATGGCTCCAAAACAGTTTTCAACATGATCTCCGTACAATGTGTCGGCTTTACGCCATCTTAGCCGGAGCGCCCGTACGCTCGCATTGTACCACTCTATTGGCCAACGTCGTACCGCATCAATAACCTCCCCATCATCCAGGTACTGTTTCCCAAGGAGCGCATCCTTCACTGGGCCAAACAAATGGAATTCAGAGATCGGGACTGTAGACTGCATAACGAAGAAGAGTCCAATGAAATTTTGTGAGCTGTTCTCAAATGCCCAGACTTGTGTGAGGCCTTGTATTGCCATGGAGACGAAGAAGTTTGCCGCGCGGGATTAGCCGAGCGGTCTGAGGCGCTGCAGTCATGGACTGTGCGGCTGGTCCCGGCGGAGGTTCGAGTCCACCGTCGGGCATGGGTGTGTGTGTTTGTCCTTAGGATGATTTAGGTTAAGTACTGTGTAAGTTTCGGGACTGATAACCTTAGCAGTTAAGTCCCATAGGATTTCACACACATATGAACATTTGAAGAAGTTTATTTCCATTTTTCTCGCGACGAACATGCTGAAGCCGTTTCTTCAATTTCCTGAGGCCACCACAGTACACTTAGAATTGATCGTTGCTCCATTAGGGAGGACATCAAACAGAAAAAATCGTCGCCATGACTTTACCATCTGAGGGTGCGGCTTTGAATTTTTTACAAACAATCCAATCGGAGGAACATCCGCAGCTTAGCATTACAGCTGGTGCTGTGCGCCCGCTGGTGATACACCGCGTCCTGTACTCGTCCACCGTCCGCAGCTCGTGGTCGTGCGGTAGCGTTCTCGCGTCCCACGCCCGGGTTCCCGGGTTCGATTCCCGGCGGGGTCAGGGATTTTCTCTGCCTCGTAATGACTGGGTGTTGTGTGATGTCCTTAGGTTAGTTGGGTTTAAGTAGTTCTAAGTTCTAGGGGACTGATGACCATAGACGTTAAGTCCCATAGAGCTCAGAGCCATTTGGACCATTTTACTCGTCCACCGTGGCGCTCGGGGTGTGGCGTTCACTGTGTTATTCAGTGGTTTGGTATTTAACTAATTTATAATGAAAATGATAATCTTATTTTATTACATTGAGTAATTACTAAATAATTTTTCTCCCGGCTAAAGTTTTGGTCAAGTTGCTAAAGAACTCCAAGTTAACGTCGTTTTAAAGTGTTGTCTGTAAGTTGTGTAGGTGTCATTAAATCACAGTTCATACAACAGATTCTATACAACTATTGATTATGATGGAAACAGTTATCTTCAGCAAAATGATCATTAAAACCACCGAATATCAGTCGCGCACAACACTGACGTATGTTACCTGAAACAATATTCTTCGTAACTCGTGCTTAATTAATTTCGGCTCCATACATCAGCTACAAAAGTTTGTTATAACGATCGTGCTATGAGCACTGCTTTTAAAGAACCAATCTGATTCGAATTATTTTCATTAAAATGAGTTCGGGACCACCGGTCCACATTTATTTTTACACATTTGTATTACCTTCGGCATTTATGTCTGCAGAGTCTCGTAATTTGAATTTGCCGCTGAGATAATTGTTAAGATGGCTGCAGACAGCAAATAGGATAAGTATTTGAAATGCTTATTAGAGTTTACTTTCATATTGTGCACTATTTAGACTTCATCATGCAACATTTGATTTTTATCTAAGGAAAACAGATAAAAACGCGATACAAATCGCTATCGTCAATGGCAGTGCTCCTTGCAGCGGAAAGAAATAATTAACACAGATAATGCTTACTGAGAGAGGAATTAAAGTTACAAATAATTATTCACTCATATTTATAATAATAATGACATCTATTCTCAAGTAATAATTAACAAATAATTACAATTTCTTAACAGACCTCAGTTTGATATGCGTCCACAACCCACAAAAGCCAACCAACAAAAGGTAAAAACACAGGAAGACAAACGCAGATCATAAAAGGGATTTTCAATTATCATTGTCTTTGTATGATACACATCGATATGTCCAATTACATCATGGAATATTATATAAATAATTAATATTTATAATCGTTTTAACTATTTTTTCGTATGTCGAATAGATAACGTTTATAACTGTTACAGGCATAATTTCCTCTCGTCGCACTGCAGCTAAAATTTATCTCGTGGATGTTACAGGCGTCATAGCACGAAGTTATAACACCTCATGATGGGCATATAAGAGCCCGAAACCGGTCTTGTTTTAAATAGAAAGACCTTTACCTCCGCTGTTTGAATTTTTTCTTCAGAGGAGAAATGATGTGCCACGATTCCATGGATTACCATTTTGTTTTCGATTCGAAGAGATGGAGCCATGTTTCGTCACCTGTGGACGATATTTGCGATAAAAAATTGTCACAATCAGCCTTGTAACGCGCAATTAATCCCGCACACATGTTCCGTCGTTGCTCTTTATATTCTTTTGTTAGGTGGCGAGGCACCCAGCTGACACACAGCTTTAAGTACCCCAACTGGCGAAAGAGTGTGTCAGCGCTACCAACAGAGACGTCCAGTTGAGCATCGAGGTGTGTGACTGTGATCCGTCGATCACCTCGAATGAGAGTGTCCACACGTTCCAACACTTTAGAAGTAACAGCTTTGTCCAGCTGGCTGGCACATAGAAGATCAGACAGGTTTGCGCAACTTTGTTGCGATGCCAGGTCTCTATAGGCATTAGGCAAGTGGCTATGAGTATCAGCAATGCTCTGGTTTCCCTCCAAAAGAAACTCAATGATAGTTGTCTGCTTGGACCGCACTTCCTTTAGAGGCGCCATTTTGAAGGCTAAATGTAGCGCTGCCGGGCTGGGCTAGCACTTGGATGGGTGACCACCCGGTCTGCCGAGCGCTGTTGGCAAGTGGGATGCACTCAGCCATTGTGAGGCAAACTGAGGAGCTACTTGATTGAGAAGTAGCAGCTCCTGTCTCGGAAACTGACATACGGCCTGGAGAGCGGTGTGCTGACCACATGCCCGTCCATTTCCTCATCCAGTGAAGCCTATAGTCTGAGGATGACACGGCGGTCGGTCGGTACCGTTGGGCCTTCCAAGGCCTGTTTGGGAGGAGTTTAGTTTTTTTTAGTATGTTACACCATATGTTAAGGTGTATAAAATTTAGCTAACATACTGAATTTTTCTTTAGATTTGGGAGTATGTCTCCATCTGACTCCAGTCTGAAGAAAATGGATTTTATGTAACATGTTCATTTCTGATCGCACTTGAGATAGAGTCAAATATTCGTAGCATCCCTCATATCTCTTATACCTTTCAAGATAATGAAACGAGATTTTGGTAGATGATAGCAAGCGAAGAGGGGAGTATTTTACCATATGCTTAACATACAGAAGTTTCTTATCTTCAGCGATAAAGCAGAAGCTATAGTCGCTGTTCTGACTTTGACATCTGGTGTAGCGTGGTACCAACTTTGCAGTGGCGTCGCCGTAGAAGGAGGCCGCCTGTGGTTCCGCCATTTCTGTTCGCTAGTATGCAGCTCGTCGTATGTGCGAAAATGCTGTCCTCATAACCAGCGTTTCATGCAAGCAAAGAGATGAAAATCTCTTTCCCTCCCCTTTCCACATTTCATGTTTACATGAAGAAGGAAATGCATAACAGTTACGTTATATGGGCTGCATGAAACTATCACCTGTTCCTTATTTCCTTAGGATGTACTTACGGCAGTCACTGTTTCGCTGTCAAAAGAACCATCAGTCTACGAGTAAAGACCTGGGTGCATCAGCTAGCTGATCGATACGCGGAATTCGGCATGACACTGACTGAAATTTAATCTGACATCCTGTCTGATGAGCCTGTTTCTATAAATGCGGTGTTCAAAAGTCTCTCCGCAGTGCCGTATGATTGTTAGCCCCGCGTGCCGTATGCCGCAGTGAATATACCGAAATGAAACTCAGTGAAATACAAGTTAATAATTTATTGAATATTCATTTATTTTCTTCTTCTTCTGCTTTTACGGCCTCATTGGACCACTTCAGTCAATCATTTCTGGTCCTCTTCTTTGGTATTTTCCCCTTCCGAGTGGCCCAGTATCTCTTCATTCGTTCCGATGCTTTTCGTCGTTCCTTATCTGTAAATACCCTTTTCATTGTATGTCGTTTGTCAATTTTTGGTTTAAATCTTATTTCTGTGTCCCTCAACTTCTTTAAATTTGGCGTTTTGTTCTGCAAATCATCCAGAGTTATTTCCAGTTCTTCCATATCCTCTCTTATTTCCTTAAGCCATCCTCCTTGTTGTTTCAAATTCCAGAGTTTCTCAATAATTTTCCTTGATAATCTGGTTTCTGGTGTCCTCAGAATGTGACCACAAAAAGAGATCCTTTTCTTTCGTATAGTATCAGTGATGGGCTCCAGTTCTCTGTATACCACTTCATTTGGAACTATCCGCCATTGCCCAGCTTTTTGATATTTCTTATTTATGCATGTTCTAGCAATTCTTCTCTCTACTTTTAAAATTTTGTCAATTCTGTTTTTCTGGGTGACTTTAAAAAGAGTTTCACTTCCGTATGTAACCTCTGGTTGAACCACCGTCTTGTAATGTTTTAATTTTGTTTTAATTGATAGACATTTTTTATTGTACGTAGACCATGTTAGTTTTTGAGCTTTTATCATTTTATTAGTTCTTGGTCGCCATGCAGGTTTCTCGTCCAATTTATGTGTTATAATTTCACCCAGGTATTTAAATTGTTTCACTATTTTAATTTCCCTATTGTTCACTGTGATGTGATCTATTACAAGTGGATCCGTTACCATTATTTCAGTCTTTTCAAATGATATCTGGAGTCCTAATTTTTGTGCTATATTTTGTAAGTTTGTTTTTTGTTTCGTGGCTTCCTGAATATTATTAGCGAGTAATGCTAGGTCATCAGCAAATCCCAAGCAATTTAGGTTTATTTTATCTTTCTTAGTTCCAATTTTAATATTCATAGGATTTTCCTTTTTACTTACAAATTTTCACATTAAATGTTGAAAATTCCCCCCCCCCCCCCCTCCCGCTCCCACCCACCGTTGTTGAATACACAATTCAATTCGTTTCGTCTAATAATGTTTCCAAACACAAGCTGTAACATTTCTTCTGTAACAGAAATAGTGAAGGTGGATATTGCAGTTTTCAATTCATCGATGGATTTTGGACGGTTTTTATAGACAGCTGCTTTCGCTGCACCTCAGAAGGAAAGGTCAGGTGGTATTGGGTCAGGCGATCGTGGAGGCCAAAGTCCCGATTACCAAAAACATCGGCAAGCAGTGTCATTGAAACGCGAGCTGTATTCGCGGTTGCATCATCTTGTTGAAAATAACCGTTCATTATTTCACTTAGCACAAGTTCTCCTATGAATGGGTACAGAATATCACTGCAGTATCGTTGTGCGTTTGCTGTTTAGTTGAAAAATATGGGACCCACAATCCGACGTCTAGAAACTGCAATCCAAACTCACAGAATGAAGTGGCTCCTCACGAGGAGACAATCGATTTGCAGTACTCCACATACGAGAATTTTGCGAGTCCATGTACGCGGATAAATGAAACCACGCCTCATCAGTGAAAAACGATTCATTTAGAATATCCCTTTCATTTTGCAGAACGAAATTTTTGAGCCATTGACAATAATGCAGTCTCCTTCCATGATCAGTATTTTTCAGTTCTCGCACGACTGTCACTTTGTATGGGAAAAGTTCCATTTTTCTCCTTACAGCTGTGTGGGCCGTTCCGACACTAACATCGATTTCCTGGGCGAGCTTTCTTACTGATTTGTTCGGACTCATGGACATTTTATCGGAAATATCGAGTAGTTTATCTTCAGACAAAACGCTAGGACGACCAATTCTCGGTGTACCTGTTACTGAAACCGTACTTCGAAATTTGTTAGTAAAATCTAGCACAGTATCGCGATGTGGGATTGTTGTCTCCAGGAAAACTGAATTAAATGTTTGACGAACTGAAACTGTGTATTTACCGTCAGATTTGAACACTTGTTCGACTAAAAACACACGTTCTTCAATGGTTAGCATTTTAACAGTGACAAAAACGAAACAAGCGACCAAAGGAACTTAAACGTTCACGTCAACACGTAACGACACACACCAACGATACTACTGCGCTGGCTGAGATAAACGAAACAGTGGAATGTTGGGAGAGTCCACTTGAAGGGAAGTAAGCCAGACAGGCGAACAATCATAAGGCACTGCGGAGAGACTTTTTGAACACCCCGTAGCTCTGCACCTGTTTTACTAATTATCTTAGGAATCCGTGAGTTCTTGACATTTGAAAGTTCTCAAGGGCTGCCACATCCCGTAAAGTTCAGATCCGCTTACTTCTCTTTAATAGTTTTAGACATAATACCTATGGAATTATGCTGTCTGATAATGGTCTACTGAGAAAATGTGCTAAGACGACGAACATTATTTCCATTTAATCATCCCCGGAATACCTTAGGCTTATGTTAGCACTGCGGTAGTCTACACGCATAATTGACAGTTGTCAATGCTAGAAACGTTTGGTAAGCCGAAAAGCTATCACGTCCTTTCGACGTCGAGGTAGGAATGGGGAACGAAATGAACAGCAACCTTGTTTAGTATTCTATCTACATCTGACTCAGTGACATAACAGAAAACCTGAACAGGTACGTCTGGACGGGGTTTTAAACGCCGTAACTGCCGAACACGAGACCGCTGTCGTAACTTTAGGACGAAATACACCGGTTAAAATGCGGACGCATCTGTTAAAAGCGCGCCAGAGTGCTCCGTAAAGCGCATATTTCACTTTCACTTTTTCTTTCTCTCTCTGTCCTCTCACGCCCCCCTCCCCCCCCCCCCCCCCCCCCCTGTTCGACTGTAATTATTATTTACCTCACTTAGTTGAATTTCAAATTTCAAATGATGCATAAAATTAAGTTCATGAAAACAGTAGGGGGAGGCAAAAGCTAGTTATGGAATCGGGAAACAATCACCATTATTTATTTTTAAAGGGCAGAGCATAATGACGACCATCAAAATTCAGAATACACAATTAAATACATATGCATTTGTAACAGTTCACTGTAAATTTTTTAATTAAAGGCCCTATACAATCACACCTCCACTGATGAAAGTTCGATATCAACAGACTGTCAGCAGGTTTGCTGCTTTGCTTTTATTTGATAACTCTCTCGGGCAAGAGAGACCATCCTTTGTGTTGTACCTTCAGTTTTCGCAGGGTAGAATCGGCCATGTGTCACTGTCGTGGCTGGAAGCAGTGTAATTTGCAACCTCTGCATGTTCGTTACGAGTGATCGCATGAAAGAAAGGCTCTTGCAGTATTGCTCTACGGTTTCTCTCTAGCAGTGAGGTACCTGAAGTGTACGAGTCTGCCGCCGGCATACGCCGACGCCACTCACTCTCTCTCTCTCTCTCTCTCTCTCTCTCTCTCTCTCTCTCTCACACACACACACACACACACACACACACACCACTACATCTAGGAGACTGCAGCGCAATTTCCTGCTGCGGGGACAGGCTGCCGGAAAACCGCTGTTTGTACTTCTCCGGACTGAAAATTGATCTCAGCCTTCGCCGACGAAAAAAGTCCTCGTCAACAACGGAATACCGCAGCTTCTGTCGTGCACTGCCTTTGTGGAAGCGCTGTCTACACGAAAAGCCTTTTCGGCTCCGTGATTTTTCATATGACATCTCACTGTAATTGAAGTCCCTTTGGACTATAACTACACTGAAGCGCCATAGAAACTGGTACAGGCATGCTTATTCAAATACAGAGATACGTAAACAGGAAGAATACGGGCTGCGGTTGGCAACGCTATATGAGACAACTAGTGTCTGGCGCAGGTCACCAAGATTTAAGTGAGTTTGAACATGGTGTTATAGCCGACGCTCGAGTATGGGACACAGCATCTGCACATGATGTGCAGACTTTCACCGCTGTGGTCGAGCGGCTCTAGGCGCTTCAGCCCGGAACCGCGCTGCTGCTACAGGCGCATTTTCGAATCCTGCCTCGGGCATGGATGTGAGTGATGTCCTTAGGTTAGTTAGGTTTAAGTAGTTCTAAGTCTAGGGGACTGATGACGTCACATGGTAAGTCCCATAGTGCTTGGACCCATTTGAACCATTTTTTGCGGACTTTCCCGTACCATCTTTTCACGAGTGAACCGTTAATATCAGGAAGCCGGTAAAACTTCTGATCTCCGACATCGCTGCAGTCGGAAAAAGATCCTCCACGAACGGGACCAACGACGACTGAAGAGAATCGTTCAACGCGACAGAAGTGCAATTCTTCCGCAGATTGCTGCAGATTTCAATGCTGGGTCATCAACAGCTGTCAGCGTGCGAACCGTTCAACGAAACATCATCTATATGGGCTTTCCGAGCCGAATGCCGACTCGTGTACCTTTGATGACTGGAAACTTGTTGCCTGGTCGGACGAGTCTCGTTTCAAATTGTATCGAGCGGTGTACGGTTATGGAGACAACCTCATGAATCCAGGGACCCTGTGTGTCAGCAGCTGGTGGAGGCTCTGTAATGGTGTGTAGTGTGTGTGGTTGGAGTGATATGGGACCCTTGATACACGTAGATACGACTCTGACAGGTGACACGTACGTAAGCATCTTGTCTGATCGCCTGCATCCATTCACGTCCATTGTGCATTCCGACAGTCTTGGGCAATTCCAGCAGGACAATGCGACATCCCACACGTCCAGTATTGCTACAGGGTGTCTCCAGGAACACTCTTATGATTTTAAGCACTTCCGCCGGCCACCAAACTCCCCAGACACGAACATTATTGAGCGATTTGGGATGCCTTGCAAAGTGCTGTCAAGTAGAGATCTACACCCCCTCGTACTCTTACGGATTTGTGGACAGCCCTGCAGGATTCAAGGTGTCAATTCCCTCCAGCACTACTTCTGACATTAGTCGAGTCCATGCCACGTCGTGTTTCGGCACTTCCGCGTGCACGCCGGAGCCGTCCGCGATATTAGGTAGGTGTACCAGTTTATTTGGCTCTTCAGTGTATTATACGAGCACGAGAGATCCTTATATTGTACCAATCCTGGAAAAAAAAATTTAAGTATTATTTCTTACACTATCGCTATCCAGCCAAACACATGGCGCAGCTGGCCTCTGATTACTCCGTTAGGACGTAATAGATGACGAGATACAGGGGTTAGGGGTTGGACAAATATATGGAAACATGGCCAGAAATGCATGCATGAACATAAATGCATAAGATAGCCAAGTCTGCAGGTAGAGCTGTTGTATTGGACAACGAACAGCACCTATGCTATGTGCTCAGTACGTTGCGACTGTGTCTTGGTCGTAAGTGCTCTGTGTAGTTGTGGGTGCATTATGTCTGAGCTAAGTGAATTCGAACATGGGCGAATGGTTGAATCTTCTGTAACCCAGGTAGGTGAAGTTTTTGGGTTTCGAGAGGCACGGTTTCGAAGATGTATACCGCACACAGCGAAAGCGAGGATACATCATCCGCCAGGCCACAACGCGGACGAAAGCGTGTGTTGAGTGATCGTAATGGACACTTATTGTAGAGGACTGTGACGAAAAATAAGTGGACGACAGTTGTAGAAGTCACTGCAGAACCGTATGTCACACTCGCGCACTGTACAACACGAAGGGAGATCCATATGCAGGGAATTGCTGGTTGGCACACTGGACTCGCATCCGGGAGGACGACGGTTCAGACCCGCGTCCGGCCATCCTGATTTACATTTTCCGTGATTTCCCTGAATCGATTCAGGCAAATGCCGGGATGATTCCTTTGAAGGGGATTGTTCCGATGGGACCGATGACCTCGTTGTTTGGTTCCCTCTCCCAAATCAACCAACCAGGAATTCCAGGGCGAGTTGGAATTCGAAAACCACTCGTCAGTGATGCAAATGCCCAAAACAGGAAAACATGGTACCGGACCTGAACTATGGAGCAATGGAAGAATGTCGTTTGGTGCGATGAGTCTTGTTGCCGAGTTTGCTATGCAAGAGTGATAAATGGTGGTGGTTCTGTGACGATCTGAGCAGTCGTATCGTGATATTCCATCGTACCCATGGCTACCCTGTAATGTCGCATTACTGCCAAGGAATATGTTACCATTTTAGCTGATCAGTTCCATCTCATGGTACAGTGTTTGTTCCCCAATAGTGATGCTGAGTTCTAAGACGACAGGGCACCTGTTCACACAGCTCATATTGTCCATGGTTGGTTTTGCTAAGCACAAGGATGAACTGTCGCCTCTTCCCTGGTCATCGGTCACATGATCTCAACACTGTTGAGCCTCAAGTGGTCTACTTTAGAAGAGGATGATTTTGGATATTGAGGCGCTAAACATCGTGGTCATCAGCGTCCGTACAAGTTCCAAATCTTTCCAGTTCCAGTCTTGCCACTTCACGAATGATGATGCGATGATGAGGACAACACAGACACCCAATCCCCAGGGGAAAATCCCCAACCCGGCCGGGAGTCGAACCCGGGACCCCATGATCCAGAAGCAGAGACAACGAGCTGCGGACATCTACTTTCGAGAGAAGGGTGTGTGACCGCTATTCATCCCCATCATCGTACTTTTGTCAATATTTTTAACCAAGAATGGTATGCGACTCCCTTGAAAACCATGCAGGACCTATCCATTCGGAGTCGACAGCAAGCTGTTTTGAACGCCAACTTTTTCGACAGAGTATTAGCTCTGGTAATGTTTATCAAGTGAAACAAAACTGATCCCAGAGACGTTTTCTAGTGTTAGCCAACTATCATATTTGTATACGGGGATTGAAGCGAACAGTATTTGCTAACTGAAGAAACCTTCACAAACCAAGACCGCTAAAAAGGCATTTTATTGGATGACCAGTTTCGACAGAGCTATGCTGTCATCATTGGATCTTATGCTTTTGAATTTTTACAACATATCATCCACCAGTGTAACAAGTCGCTTCACATTGCATATGTACACCCTACAACCATGAAGATCACCAGACATCGCCGCGCGGGATTAGCCGAGCGGTCGAGGCGCTGCAGTCATGGACAGTGAGGCTGATCTTGGCGGAGGTTCGAGTCCTCCCTCGGGCATGGGTGTGTGTGTTTGTCCTTAGGATAATTTAGGTTAAGTAGTGTGTAAGCTTAGGGACTGATGACTTTAGCAGTTAAGTCCCATAACATAAAAAAATTTAAAAAAATCACCACACATCAATGTCAGATGCAAAAGTATTTTGCACAAACATAAGCATAACTGCACTGCACCGGTTACAAGTGTACCTGTTCATTGCCAGCTGGCAGCACTTGCAATCGGCGCAATGCAGTTATGCTTATGTTTGTGCAAAATACTTTTGCATCTGGCATGTCGATGTGTAGTTCATTTACCATATACTGCAGATCGAACGCAGGCTGACCATGTCAGGAACATATACCATATAAACTTGTACCAAGGCCGGGATTCAATCCACCTCTCCTCCAGCAGACCCGGGTTCGAATCCCGGCCTTGGTACAAATTTTTATTCATCGCTTCAGTCTGCATATATACGAGGGACATTTCATAAATAATTGCTCAGGTTGGTATTAACGTGGATGGTTTGATGCAACAACAATACAAATTACGTCATATGTCTTTGGCAGCTTTGAGGAAGAAGCACGTGTTTTTGTTTTTTCGCTGTGTCCTCGCCGGCCGGAGTGGCCGAGCGGTTCTAGGTGCTACAGTCTGGAACCGCGCGACCGCTACCGTCGCAGGTTCGAATACTGCCTTGGGCATGGATGTGTGTGATGTCCTTAGTATAGTTAGGTTTAAGTAGTTATAAGTTCTGGGGGACTTATGACCTCAGCAGTTGAGTCCCATAGTGCTCAGAGCCATTCGCTGTGTCCTCTAACATAAAATTGGCGAGAGATAGAAATAGACCCTGCAGGGGTCTCGAGTACTGTGAGTGTTGAAGACCAGAGGTTGTACACCGAGATTGAAACTTTACGCGGCAAAAATCCGTCACACGTCGACGGTGCGTTAACTGAAATTTGTGGTGAGTTTACAGTGTACTTTAGTACAGTTTCACGTTGGGTAAATAGTTTTCGTGGTAGACGTACGAGCAAGGCGATAATCCAAGGCCCGGAAGGCCACAAACGTCAACGGATGAACGAAGTGTGGAACTTGAAGCGGCTGCTCTTGAACAAGATCGCAGTGCGACTCGTGGGAAACGCTCTGAAGCCACGGGAATTCCCGAACACCAGTATTCCTTATTCTGACAAATGATCTGAAAAAGAGAAAAATTTCTGCGAGGTGGGTCCCGCTCTGTTGGACTGCCAATGAGAAGCAGAAACGCCTGCACATTGCAACCTTACTGAGACAACGATTCGACAATGAAGGTCAAGGATTCTTGTGATGATTCGTCGCCATTGATGAAACGTGGGTTAGAGACTTTGAACCGGAGTTGAAATGTCTAATGAGTGGAGAACTTCAGATTCTACACGTCCAAAA
The DNA here is from genome assembly GCF_021461395.2 of Schistocerca americana. Lineage (NCBI taxonomy): Eukaryota > Metazoa > Arthropoda > Insecta > Orthoptera > Acrididae > Schistocerca > Schistocerca americana. Next base: position 1,136,392,486 of record NC_060119.1, read on the forward strand.
ATTTTTCGTCGCACTCAATCAAAGCTTAAGGAACGTTTATGACCAGCACGGTATCATCATGACAGGTAGAGTCCCACGTGCAAAAAGTGTCACAACAATGTATTATCCTAACTTCCGCAAAAACTGCGCACAAAAATGCACAAAACCCGACAGCAGTTGCTCAAGGCTGGGCCACTCATCCTCCACGACAATGCTTGCCCGCATATTGGCAGTGGTGTGGCCCAAAAACTGCACGAACACGGGTGGGTAGTGTCGCCGCATTCTTCCTACAGGCCGGATATGAGTCCACCATATTTCGACTTGTTCCCAAAGATGAGAAAACTTATATTTCGACGTCGTTATCTTTCTCTGGAAGAGCTTCCTACCACCATTACGCGAGCCAGTCAACAGATAAACAGAAGTGGTGTGCAGGATGGAATAACAGACCTTCCGAGACGCTGGGATTCAGTCATAGAGAAGCAGGGAGATTATACTTAAGGACTGTAAAGAAATATTGAAAAAAAGTGTAACTAAAAAAACTGGTGTGCGTTATATCTATTACCGATGTCAGATACATGTACAGTACTTAACATAATTTTCTGAGCATTGCTCGTGAATTAAATAAAAACTTAGTTTTTACAGGGACTCGTATACCTCTCTTGGAAAATGCCTTTCCGAGATCGATGTCTGAAGTACTCCTCTGCGATACTGACAAGGGACAGATCGAGTCAAGAATTACATCACTGAAGACTAAGGACTCTCAAGGATATCATGGAGTGTCTAGCAGAATATTAAAGTACTGTGCTGCGAATGTTAGCCCTGTATACTTAGCCATATTTGTAATTTTTCCTTTGAGAATGGCCAGTTTCCTGCACGACTAAAGTATTCAGTAGTCAAGCCGCTTTATAAAAAGGGAGAAAGGAAGAGTGTAGACAATTTTAGACCTATTTAACAACTCAAACTGCAATATTCTCTTTTCTCTGTGAGGTACTGGATGTAGTAAACAAAAGGTTTAGAACGCTAGGCATATTTTTTGATTTAACTACGGCATTTGATGGTGTTGATCACAAAATATTACTCCAGATGTTGGACCATTACGGATACGGGGAGTAGCTCACAATTAATTCACCTCTTACTTTAACAACAGACAGCAAAATGTCATTATTCACAGTGTCGAGAATGGCTGTGATATGGGGTCTAAGTGGTGTACGATCAAATGGGGGGTGCCGCAGGGATCAGTGCCGGGGCCACTCCTGTTCCTTATTTATATAAATGATATGTCCTCTAGTTTTACAGGTGATAATAAAATATTCCTGTTTGCCGATGACACTAGTTTGGTAGTAAAGGATGTTGCGTCCAACACTGGCTCCGTTTCAAATGGTGCGGTTCATGACATAAGTTCATGGCTTGTACCAAGCGAGGTGGTGCAGTGGTTAGCACACTGGACTCCCTTTTGGGTGGACGACGGTTCAATCTCGTGTGCGGCCATCCTGATTTAGGTTTTCCGTGATTTCCTTAAATCCCTTCACGCAAATGCCGGGGTGGTTCCTTTGAACGGGCAGGGCCGATGTCCTTCCCCATCCTTCCGTAATCCATGAGACCGATATACAGGATGTTACAAATAGGTACGGCCAAACTTTCAGGAAACATTCCTCACACACAAAGAAAGAAAATATGTTATGTGGACATGTGTCTGGAAACGCTTACTTCCCATGTTAGAGCTCATTTTATTACTTCACTTCAAATCACATTAATCATGGAATGGAAACACACAGCAACAGAACGTACCAGCGTGACTTCAAACACACTGTTACAGCAAATGTTCAAAATGTCCTCCGTTAGCGAGGATACATGCATCCACCCTCCATCGCATGGAATCCCTGATGCGCTGATGCAGCCCTGGAGAATGGCGTATTGTATCACAGCCGTCCACAATACGAGCACGAAGAGTGTCTACATTTGGTACCGGGGTTGCGCAGACAAGAGCTTTCAAATGCCCCCATAAATGAAAGTCAAGAGGGTTGAGGTCAGGAGATCGTGGAGGCCGTGGAATTGATCCGTCTCTACCAATCCATCGGTCACCGAATCTGTTGTTGAGAAGCGTACGAACACTTCGACTGAAATGTGCAGGAGCTCCATCGTGCATGAACCACATGTTGTGTCGTACTTGTAAAGGCACATGTTCTAGCAGCACAGGTCGAGTATCCCGTATGAAATCATGGCGGTGAATCGAGGAAGTACAGTACATACTGACGAAACTAAAATGAGCTCTAACATGGAAATTAAGCGTTTCCGGACACATGTCCACATAACATCTTTTCTTTATTTGTGTGTGAGGAATGTTACCTGAAAGTTTGGCCATACCTTTTTGTAACACCCTGTATAGTAAACTGTCGTGTAAAGCGCACGTTCAGGATCTTGTTCAAAGACTTAATGCTGACATTTTTACTATTCGAGCGGTATCCGAAGTAAGCGATAGTTCGACACGAAAAGCAGTCTACTTTGCTTATTTTCATTTGTTTATGTGGTATGGTATTATATTCTAGGGTAACTCTTCCCGTTGTCAAAGGATATTTTTGGTTCGGGAATGGGCAGTACGGGCAATAAGTGGTGTAAATTCTCGGACCTCTTGACCCCTGTTCACTAGTCTGGATATTCTGACATTGGCCTCTCAGTGTATATATATCCTTAGTGTCGTTTCTTGTTAACAATACCAGCTTATGCCCAAGAAGCCGCGCGGGATTATCCGAGCGGTCTAAGGGCGCTGCAATCATGGACTGCGCGACTGGTCCCGGCGGAGGATCGAGTCCTCCCTCGGGCATGGGTGTGTGTCTTTGTCCTTAGGATAATTTAGATTAAGTAGTGGTTCAAAATGGTTCAAATGGCTCTGAGCACTATGGGACTTAACATCTATGGTCATCAGTCCCCTAGAACTTAGAACTACTTAAACCTAACTAACCTAAGGACATCACACAACACCCAGTCATTACGAGGCAGAGAAAATCCCTGACCCCGCCGGGAATCGAACCCGGGAACGGGAAGCGAGAACGCGACCGCACGACCACGAGCTGCGGACATTAAGTAGTGTGTAAGCTTAGGGACTGATGACCTTAGCAGTTAAGTCCCATACGATTTCACACACATTTGAACATGCCCAAGAATTAGCAGCTTTCACTCAGTTAATACGAGGCAGAAATCCAATCTACATTTGGATCGCACTTGCTTGACTCAGGTGCAGAAAGGTGTGCAGTATACTGCGCCACCCATTTTCAATAAGCTACCACTAGAATTCAAAAATCTTAGCAGTAATCCAAGTGCTTTCAAATCGAAATTGAAGAGTTTCCTCATGGGTCACTTCTTCCATTCTGTCGAGGAGCTCTTTTAAAAAATTAAGCTGATTCCTATGTTATACTGTTAACTGCGTTTATGTAAACTTATGGCTTGTCTTTTTTTCGTGTTCATGAACATTTTACTTTACCTGGTATTACTTTTATGTCGTAATTCCATGTACTGACACGTTCCATGACGAAGGAAATTTGCTCCTCAATTTGGTCCTACAGAACTAGACCCGTAAAATAAAAAGTTATTTACGAAATGTTCCTCGTACATGGTTCGGTGTTGCGTTTTTGATCTTTCCATATTCTTGTCTAACCCCTGTAGTTTCGGTACTGCTGGCGCCAGCGAACATGTTTTCTGCGGAGGCCTCTGGAGCGGCGTCGACGTCGTTGTCGTCTTATTCCTGTCGCCGGACTCTTGACGAGCGGCTCAGAGAAAGCAGGATTGAGGGTAGAGTATAGAGTAGAGCAGAGCAGAGAGGAGAGGAGAGAAGAGGAGAAGGTGGGAGAGGGGAGGGGAGGGGACTCCTTTGTCCCGACACGTCAGCGCTAAGCTCCTTAGGCGGGGATCAGACGGCAGCGCGCACAGCTCCCTCCGCCACTCTCCACCGTCCCGATTTTGTCAAATCCCCGGCCGGCGGGCTCAACGCCAAAGGGGAGCGCGCCACCACCCAGCTAGCGAACGTCACTCAGCTACTGTACTCTCAGCTAAAGCGCTACTAATACAGCGCTACTTCTGTACACTTCCGCGCGATTTAATATATAGCCGAGGTACGAGCTGCCGTCGGGATTTCGCGAGCGTCGAGAAAGAAATTCGCCGTATTACCGCGTCCGGACAAAGAACAGCAGAGCCCGTAACAGCGGAGAACAAGTAGTCGGGCTAGTAACAGCTTCTGTACAGTCCCTGTTCTCCTTTTACTTCTGTAGCAACGCAGATCACAGCACGGATTACAGAAAGCCGGCACTGTGTCGCAAGAGATTGAAGTGGCCTTATTCTATATTAGTACTAGCTTCGCGCCCCGCTGCTTCGCTCACGTTTCTTTTTCTAAGCAATTCTGACAAAGCCGATTTGTCGCGCTGACTGTCGAATATGTATACTGTATACGGGGTGACAATTTTTTAACTATATGGAAAGAGCGTAAATTAGTTGCAAACTACGGCGTGCACACACTTTATTCAACATGTAAACGTAACTACAGATATTCGGATTTAGGTTATGACATTTCTGATATGCCTGCCATCACTGGCGATGATGTGGCGCAGACGAATAGCGAAATTCTACATGACCCTCTGAAGTGTCGGAACATCGATGCTGCCCGATGACCTCCTGAATGGCTGTTTTCAGGTCAGCAATGGTTTTCGGGTTATTGCTGTATACCTTGTCTTTAACAAAGCCCCACAAAAAGTCGCTTGTGTTAAGATCCAGAGAATATGGCGGCCAATCGAGGCCCACGCCAGTGGCCTCTGCGTACCTCAGAGACAGAATGCGGTCCCTAGAGTGCTCCTCCAGGGCATTAAACACTCTTCTGCTTCGATGGAGTCGAGCACCATCTTGTCCTCCCTCCTCCTCCCCCCTCCCCCCTTTCCCCCTTACTCAGTACCTGATAGTGAAGAATCGTCTGCGGACAACCTGATGGGGCTTTCAATGTTAGCTCAAAAAAATGGTTCAAATGGCTCTGAGCACTATGGGACTTAACTTTTGAGGTCATCAGTCCCCTAGAACTTAGAACTACTTAAACCTAACTAACCTAAGGACATCACACACATCCATGCCCGAGGCAGGATTCGAACCTGCGACCGTAGCGGTCGCGCGGTTCTAGACTATAGCACCTGGAACCGCTCGGCCACAACGGCAGGCTTTCAACGTTAGCCTCTAGTTCATTTGTATACGAGGATGGATCAAAAAGTAATGCCTCCTGTGTTATAGAAATTTAGTTATGGACATATAAGACCGGAATTAGCGCAGATCGTAACCTGAACTGTCCTCTACACAACACCACGCTTGAACACAGTCAACATGCGTTTGTACTTATCTGCGCTATCGTTAAACTCAAGCATCAAAAGTAATCTTGAAAAATTTTGCTTCGTGATAAAAGATTTTAAAACTGTTTTAACCTGATCCAGGTGATTGAATCTTAACCATGTTGGTTGTCTTTCATAAATCCAAACAGGCAAAAGCCAGATGGGGACAGTTCAGCGCTGTAGGGTGCATGAGACACCAGTGACCAGCTTATCTTTGCAATCGCCTATGAAAAATGATGTGTGGGAGTTCTGAAGGATGGTTATATAGGTTTTGCTGCCTATTGTGAAATCAATGCGTCTTTCTTCTCGTATCACATCATTGGCACGTCCTGTCGGCAATGTCCGTTTCCAGATACCAAACTTCTTCACTGAACGCCGTGCAATGCTGATGTCTATTACATACACATTTTTCATGGATGAGGTTAAAACACGTTTAAAATTATGGATCAAGACGCAAAACCACGAGTTTTTTTTGTTCCAAACTGCATTGGATGCTTGTGTTCAACGATGGGGAAAATGTACACAGATGTTTGGTGAGTAAGTTGAACGATACTGTTGTGTGGAGAACAGTTCAAGCTATGATCTGTACTAATTCCGCTGTTATATGTTCACCGTTATATTTTTTTATAACACAGGAGACACTACTTTTTGATCCTCCCTCTAATGGTCAGTAATGGTAATGTGACACTCCGGGAGCGAGGGGTGGGGTTGGGGAAAACTTCCTGAAACTAATTTTACGCCTAAGGACTTCTGACGTTTAAGAATGACAAACTGTATTCTGTTATGGCTCCTCCCATTCAATCACAACATGGTCTCTTATTCCGTTCGCTAATAATTTGTTCCTTAGGCGATAGTGCGGAACTGTAGCTCTGTATGGAATAGCCGTTTACATCTTCAGAAGCAGAAAATACCAACGCTGAGACACCTCAGACCTGAAATACGCCTTGTGTTAAAAAGAAAATAGCGTTATTAGTTGGTATTAAAATAAATGTTTAATGTAGATAACTGGTCATTACAGAAACGCTAAATAATCAACAACAGGTTACTTAGTCCAGTCAGGTTATTTCTTGGCCCCCTGTAGCGTGAAGGCCTCGGTAATGTCTGGATGGCGCCATTCAATTGGTATGAAGTGTGTACCACGAGATGAAGTGCTGCAGTGCGAGAGAGACGCCCACTGCCTGCACGCGCATATCTCAGCAAAGCGAGGTATCCGGAGCGCCTCCGACTGCCCAGACTCACTCGGGGGCGCCGTCTGTCGAAACGCCGCCTACCTGACGCGCCGCGCCGCCCTGAGCTAAGATATGCACGCCGGCAGCACGGACAGCGCCGGCATTCCCTGCCACTCCGCTATTGGATTCCGCCGCGCTGCAATGCTAATGGAATGATAGCAGTGTCGGCACAAAGGGGAGGCAGGCTGCGGATTTAATTAGGCGGCAGAGGCAAGGACGCGTCCAGACGGCGCCGGGCGGCGTGGCGGGACGTGGCCCGCACAGTTTGCGGCTGGGTAGAGGTTGGCGCGTGGCAGCCGAGCTGCCGGGCAGCGGCTGTGGCACGCGGGACGGTATACCAGCCAGGCGCCTCTCCGCGTGCCGACACGTTCTGCGGCCTGCCGGCTGCCCACGCGCAAACGCAATCGATACGCACGAGCGAGCAACAACCCCTGCATCTGAAATCTATAATGGGCGTTCAAAAATAAACAAGCCGGAGGCATAATTACAGAAACCTGAACCTGTATGTTAGACATATTGACCCTGGCTGTCGAGACACTTGTCCCACTGAGACACAAGGCGGTGAATGGATGTCTCTCAAAATTCCCGGGGCTGCGCTGTTAACTACACTACCGGCCATTAAAATTACTACACCACCAAGATGACGTGCTACAGACGCGAAATTTAACCGACAGGAAGAAGACGCTGTGATATGCTAATGATTAGCTTTTCAGAGCATTCGCACAAGGTTGATGACGGTGGTGTCACCAACAAAGTGCTGACATGAGGAAAGTTTCCAATCGATTTCTCATACACAAGCAGCAGTTGACCGGCGTTGCCTGGTGAAACGTTATTGTGATGCTTCGTGTAAGGAAGAGAAATGCGTACCATCACGTTTCCGACTTTGATAAATGTCGGAATGTAGCCTATCGCGATCGCGACATTGCCGCTCGCGTTGGTCGAGATCCAATGACTGTTAGGAGAATATGGAATCGATGAGTTCAGGAGGGTAATACGGAACGCCGTGCTGGATCCCAACGGCCTCGTATCACTAGCAGTCGAGATGACAGGCATCTTATCCGCAGGGCTGTAACGGATCGTGCAACCACGCCTCGATCCTTGAGTCAACAGATGGGGACGTTTGCAAGACAACAACCATCTGCACGAACAGTTCGACGACCTTTGCAGCAGCATGGACTATCAGCTCGGAGGCCGTGGCTGCGGTTACCCTTGACGCTGCATCACAGCCAGGAGCGCCTGCGATGGTGTACTCAACGACGAACCTGGGTGCACGAATGGCAAAACGTCATTTTTTCGGATGAATCCAGGTTCCGTTTACAGCATCATGACGGTCGAATCCGTGTTTGGTGACATCGCGGTGAACGCACATTGGAAGCGTGTATTCGTCATCGCCATACTGGCATATCACCCGGCGTGATAGTATGGGGTGCATTGGTTACACGCTTCGGTCACCGTGATCAGTCATCGTGATTCATAGTCTCACACACCAGACGAGTCGCAGTGCACTTCTTTACGTATGAACATGAGCTTGGACAAAAGAAGCAGGGCATTATCAGAGAAGCTCTATTATCGAAACAACAGTAATGCTGCAACTGCACTTCGTGATTACCGCCGGCTGGAAGGATTACGGAAGGGTCCTCATTCTCCACCTGCTGTGTAGATAATGAAGAAGTAGTTCAAGGACCAAAGACATGCAGTGTGACTGGCCAGTGTTACTGCGATATGCTTCGCCACCATGTCCTAACCGCCTTACAGGAAACAGACGCACTGAACTCAACAATTTTCATGCAAGATGGGGCCCCACCGTGCGTGAAGATCACTTGCTTCCCCGAAACACATTTCGAAACGATCGCATTATCAGCTGATCGCATCCAAAACGAGGTTTGGTCGTCACGATCACCTGATCTCACTTACTGTGGTTTCTCGTTACGGGGCTACCTGAAGGACAGCGTTCACCAGGGGAACATTCACACATGTGCTGATCTGAAGCGCAGCATACCAAGAAAGGTAGCCAGAACACCCACGGACATGCTTCGTTCTGCTGTGCAGAATGCAATTCTGCGCTTTCACACTCTTCCAGACACTGATGGCCACCATGTTGAGCCCCTTTTGCAGCAGTAATGGTACCGGTATGTAATGGTATGCTGTACAGTTGCAGTACATTACAAGTGTTTCAACTGAATTGATTCTGCATTATTTCTCGTTCCCCATTTCCTTGACATTAATGCTAGCAAGCTTGGTACTACCACGGTAATTGGTTTCCGTGTTATAACGTGTTAAATAGAGGAAGTTTAGTTATAATCACCTGGTACTCCATGAAATTTGCATAGATGAACAGTTAAAGTTTCATCAAAGTACAATTACTAAGAGGAGATTTAAAGTATTTAGTTTATAGGCTTTTTAATGAAATAATAGTGTTTACAGTTTACAGTATGTAGTTAACAGTTTAGTTTATAGGCTTTTTAATGAAATAATACTGTTTACAGTTTACAGTATGTAGTTAACAGTGCTTCCCACTTTATGTTGTGACTAAAGCGTTCAGCCTCGATCTGAGATAGACCAGTTTCTGAGCCAGATCTATACGTCATGTTACAATAAGAGTTATCAAGAATAAGCAACTGACAACAATTATTTAAGCTATACTAGGCTCAGGTGTCACATGTTCCATTTGAGCTAAATAATAATTATTCCTTGAAAATGCAAATAATAATCTGTACCACAGATATAATTATTTCATAACTATTTCAATGGCAGTAATTTTCTATAATTAAACTGACAAAAGAACCACTTGTCCATATCAGTAGTGTTCCACCATTAGTAATCACTTACCTATAATTATCATCGCACTATTTCTGTAATGTAAAGATAGTATGTGTTATTGAGAGCCAGTGGTTGCCTTAAGGCAATAATACTCCTTCTGTGCAGCTCAAGTCACATCGCTGGTACATTACTTGCTGATCGTGCTACTGTCTTGTATCTTGTCAGCAAAACAGAAGTTCAGTATAAAGTAAAGTCAGCCGCAATAGTTAACTTTTTTATGGATTATGCTAGTACTAGGTATAACTTTGCCAAATTAGTCTCGTTGCCTTTCCCTTTAACGTAAGTGCAGTTTACTTGATTACTAATAGAACTGCGGTTCGATTCCCGTTTATTTTGCTACTGCTTCCACCCAAAAGAAATCTTGAGGGAAACAAAATTAGTCCGATGTCTTTCCATTACGCACGATCACGGTCAAAGAAATATCTTTTCACGGGAATAACATTATCAGCATATCACTAATTTAATAGTAGCCGTTATTGTTATAAGTCTTATTTACCATACACGTACATGTAGTAGATTACCGATGTGCTTCGAGACGATACGCAGTGTACAGTAAAGGCAGTCCTTTATTAAAAAATGCATCATCATTATTGTTCTTTTATTGTCTTTGAACGTAGGCGCAATGCTACTTTGTCAGAGCGAGTCTAATCTAAGAGCAATCCAAGTTACCGAGGGATGTTTCCTCTTCTTCTTCTTCATTCTGAAAAAGTTTCAACCCAATGGACATAGTTCCTCCTACTATGTAGACGAAAATGTATTCTGTGATGGATAAAGAACTTTAGTCTGTTAAATTTGTTATTCTCTCGTCAGCATGAGTAAAATTTAAACCACTGCGTAATTTATTAACCTACATACATAAACAAATTTAAAAAAAAATGGCTCTGAGCACTATGGGACTTAACTGCTGAGGTCATCAGTCCCCTAGAACTTAGAACTACTTAAACCTAACTAACCTAAGGACATCACACACATCCATGCCCGAGGCAGGATTCGAACCTTCGACCGTAGTGGTCGCGCGGTTCCAGACTGTAGCGCCTAGAACCGCTCGTCCACTGCGGCCGGCCAAACAAATGAATAATAATGACTTCTTGCACACCGTGTTTACAGAGATTGTGGAAATGGCCTGCGGAACATCTGATTAACCAGCGTCATATCATCATCATCACAACCACTAACAAAATGAAGGGTTACAAGTAACGAGCTGTTGCACGTCGTCCGCAGCTCGTGGTCGTGCGGTAGCGTTCTCGCTTCCCACGCCCGGGTTCCCGGGTTCGATTCCCGGCGGGGTCAGGGATTTTCTCTGTCTTGTGATGTCTGGGTGTCGTGTGATGTCCTTAGGTTAGTTAGATTTAAGTAGTTCTAAGTTCTAGGGGACTGATGACCTCTGATGTTAAGTCCCACAGTGCTCAGAGCCATTTGAACCATTTTTTTTGTTCCACGTCAAAATTTCGGACGTCACTATTTTTGAAATAAAATTTCCTAAACTTGTAAACACATTCTAGACTTGATCACAAGCAGCTGTTGTTACATGCAAGCAAAGCAATGAAGTGAGTCGCATGTCAGCATCACTGCTTACCAATGGAACGCAAAGTATTCGAGGTGAACTTAGGCATTAAAACTTAACTAGATCCAACCAAGAGGGCATTTTGAACAATTTACGTAAGAAAAAGTTTCATGTGATAAGCTGGTACAATCTGTTACTGCGTCTGTGCTATGATTAACGAACTATGAAGAACTGTAAATAATCAGTTCTGACGCATGTCCTTATAACACACTTTCTTGTTCTATCATAATTTTATGCCAGTACGCTGATCTAAACGTTTTTCAGCACAGATCAAGGACCTGAACTGTCATTCTTTATGTTCCATAAACGTTTACGAAAATTGACCATAAAGTTCACAGTTGAGTCAAAAAAATGGTTCAAATGGCTCTGAGCACTATGGGACTTAACATCTATGGTCATCAGTCCCCTAGAACTTAGAACTACTTAAACCTAACTAACCTAAGGACATCACACAACACCCAGTCATCACGAAGCAGAGAAAATCCCTGACCCCGCCGGGACAGTTGAGTCACTTATGGGAGAGACTCCCAATCACAATGATACACCTTAGTTATTCGCCCTGGCGAAAGCTACTTGCTGCAGTATAGTTGAAACGTCAGCAGTTAATTTATGCAGAATAATCTCGTGTTTCAGACACCATAGCAACATCATAGGGAGAGGATTAAACTGTAATATTTTACTTTTGTTTACTCAGCTCGGTTGCGGGTAAAACCGCGTTCCCTCAAACTCACATGCTTAAAGCCCGTCTTCAGACACCATCTAGGGGACGCGAATAACCAAATTCGAAAGTAAGGGGCCAGTGAAGTTCTCAACGGTATGAGAACGCGACATCTACCAGGCAATAACAGCTTTTAGTAATAAGTCCCACAAACAGACTGCACGTGAACTAAGAGATGTTCAAAGTACACAGCTGAAAGTACGGTAAAATAGAATTAACCATTTCTGTAGGCGCTCATCCAAGTGTGTGAAGTGAGTGCCCCTCCCCCCCCCCCCCCCCCCCCCCGACCCGTACCTCGCTGCGTAGTGAACTTGTCAAGTTGGATGTCGTGTTCCTCCTGCGAGCGGAAGGGAACAGCAGAACGGGATAACGCACTCCGCCTAATACGCTGTCTAACTGGGAAAGCAATATTGTGCACTTCGGGATTGGGGGGGGGGGGGGGGGGGGGGGAGAAGGGGTCGAAAGCCGGCGACAAGACGGCCCCTCTCGTATCACTATCACTTGACAGTACAGTCCTTTTATGGTCAGTAATTCGCTTTGATCCATTAACAATAACACAGGGCTGAACTAATGAATTGTTATGTTTATATAACCAGAGTTCCCATTCACGGCGGCAGCAATACACCGCAATTATTCGTCCTGGTGAAAGATGCTTGCTGCTGTGGCCGAAACTGCATTTCGTCTCACGACGCGACAGTTTACAGAATAAAAGATCTTACTGAAAGAACGGCATACTGACATCAACCGAACCCTACATCTACATCTACATCCATACTGCGCAAGCCACCTGACGGTGTGTGGCGGAGGGTACCTTGAGTACCTCTATCGGTTCTCCCTTCTCGTATTGTTCGTGGAAAGATAGATTGTCGGTATGCCTCTGTGTGGACTCTAATCTCTCTGATTTTATCCTCATGGTCTCCTGGTGAGATATACCTAGGAGGGAGCAATATACTGCTTGACAGGCGGTGAAGGTAAGGTATGTTCTCGAAACGTCAACAAAAGCCCGTACCGAGCTACTGAGCGTCTCTCTTGTAGAGTCTTCCACTGGAGTTTATCTATCATCTCCGCAACGCTTTCGCGATTACTAAATGATCCTGTAACGAATCGCGTTGCTCTCCGTTGGATCTTCTCTATCTCTTCTATCAACCCTATCTGGCACGGATCCCACACTGCTGAGCAGTATTCAAGCAGTGGGCGAACAAATGTACGGTAACCTACTTCCTTTGTTTTTGAATTGCATTTCCTTAGGATTCTTCCAATGAATCTGTCATCTGCTTTACCGACGATTAATTTTATATGGTCATTCCATTTTAAATCACTCCTAATGCGTACTCCCAGATAATTTATGGAATTAACTGCTTCCAGTTACTGACCTGCTATATTGTAGCTAAATGATAAAGGATCTTTCTTTCTTTGTATTCGCAGCACATTACACTTGTCTACATTGAGATTCAATTGCCATTCCCTTCACCATGCGTCAATTCTTGCAGATCCTCCTGCATTTCAGTACAATTTTCGATTGTTACCACCTCACGATATACTACAGCATCATCCACAAAAAGCCTCAGCGAACTTCCGATGTTATCCACAAGGTCATTTATATATATTGTGAATAGCAACGGTCCTACGACTCTCCCCTGCGGCACACCTGAAATCACTCTTACTTGTAATATGTATTTATTTATTTACTGAGAACGAGTTTGCGTTTCAGCGACCACCTTAAATACCATTACATTAGGTTAAAGGAAGATGCACTGGCATCTTATCGACTGCGTAACAGAAATAAAGGATCACTTTTTGGAAACCCCGCAATTGTCTCCCATTACGACGCACCAAGTTTGAAATTTAGCTCGAAGATGTCTACAAGGTTCCTCTGTAATGGTGCAAAAGTGTGCTACCTTGCGATTTCGCCCTCGGGCTCCACGTCGCTTCAAACAGCGAGATGTTCACACATGAAAAAAAGAGAAAAGAAAGCTAGAACTTCATGTGAGCTGTAAGATGGATTAATGCTGTCACATGGGCACCAAATTTCACCAAAATTCCGCTCAACGCCGCCGTGGACGTCTCACGCGATGGCGAGGTCGTTACAGCCTCTCTTACAAACACCCTACACCCTTGTTTGACGGCTGCGCTGTGGAGGTCAGAACCGCGACATCTAGCGTTGAAATCACGCGATTTTCATGTGAACGGCCGCAGAAAACATTTCAGACACACCGCCGCTCAGACTGGCCATGGAAAGGTCTCAGGTGGTGGCACAAATGGCGTGAAGGAAACCATCCCTTCCTTTGGCGGCGTTGATTCTCATACATTTCGCGGTCGAAAACGATAGTTCTTAGTGCGATGAGCAACAGGAAGAGGTTCTCGACAGTCTTTGACACTACTGACAAAGCCCCCCCCCCCCCAGCTCTCCCACACACACATCTCGGACGATTCAATCCTTTCTCTAACGACTCCGACGGCTAGCAACCCAACTGAAAATGATCGCGCCTAATTGAAGCGTAGTGCGACCGCAATTTTTGCTCGGATATACAAGGTGGAACCACTAGGGACTGTTCAAAACCATTCAATGAAATTTGAACGTCATATGAAGCAGCGAATGGTCCTTATCCTTTTCAGTTCTACAGTTTCACATCCACCTGTGGCGTGATCACTAACATGTGTCATACTGACACGTGCGAGAATGAAACAGCAAAGGGTCCTTCTATGACCCTACAGTTCGGCAAAACCATCAGTCGCACCCACCCGCATTTATTGAGGATTTTAAACATTAATGCTTTCAGAAAAAGCATGCGAACTAGCCCGAGGTGCTTGCAGGTAGGCAGCCGGTTGATACACCTGCAGTGCCAATTACCTGCCTGCAGGCGCTTAGCACTACTTCGAAGGTTCTCTCTGGGAAAGTACAGTTTTTAAATTTTCAGTAAATTGAGGGGGAGGGGGGGGGGAAAGGTACCACCAAGGTTATTACTGGGGCTTAGGTGGACCCTTTACCGTTTTATTCATGCATGTGTCAATGTCACACCCCTCTGTAATCATGCCAGAGGAGGGTGTGCAGAACACTGAAAAATCTTAAGACACCTTTGCCGCTTTGGATGACATTAAAATAACATCGAATGGTTTTGAATGGTCGCTGTTGATTCCACCCTATACACCAGAGACAAAATTGCGGTCGCATTGCATTCCAAAAGGGGTGCCTTGCAGTTACCAACCCACAATTATGTTGGATTCAGTTTTCGTTCCATAGACCCATGACATGTTCCACGAGATGATTCTCGTGGAACATGTCAGAAAGTATAACACAAAAACACAAAACATTTGAATACAATACTTACTACCCTGATCATGTCAAGATATTGTCAAAATACGTGAATACATTACAATAAACTAGAACAGCTAATATTTACAGAGTTAATACACTGTCAGAATGAAACATTGTTATGAACTTTTAAGAAATTTATCATAACCAATTGCCTAGTCTTGAGAGTTGTGATGAAGTGCTGTCAAAACTGAAATCTTAAGCTTGTCTAACAGTCCCTGATAAGATATTCCTCTATAGAGTAGGAGGAGTTGCCCATCAAAAAAGTCTTTCAAACTCTTTTAAACCGGGCTTTATCTGAAACACAGTTTTTAACGGTTGTTGGCAATTTATTGAAAATGTATGTTTCTGAATATGATACACAATTTTGGCCCAATTTAACTGATTTTAGGTCTTCATGTAAATTGTTCTTATTCCTAAATATTCTCACAGAAGAGTTAATAATAATAATGGCGTGTGACGAGGGCCTCCCGTCGGGTAGACCGCTCGCTTGGTGCAAGTCTTTCGATTTGACGCCACTTCGGCGACTTGCGCGTCGATGGGGATGAAATGATGATGATTAGGACAACACAACACCCAGTCCCTCTGCGGAAAAAATCTCCGACCCAGCCGGGAATCGAACCCGGGCTCTTAGGATTGGCAGTCTGTCGCGCTGACCACTCAGCTACCGGTGGCAGAAGAGAATTGAAGCGTCAGGGAGACGTCAGCAGTATCAAAGATTGTCAAGAACGTCTTCCTATTATTCATCGAACTGCAATCTATCGTTTTCGACCGCGAAACGTGTGGGAATCCAAGTCCCAGGGAAACGGGTTGTTTCATTGACGCCATTTATGCCACCCCCTGATGCCTTCTCGTGTATATTCTGAGCGGCGGTGTGTCTGAAATGTTACCCTCGGACACTCGTAAGAAAACCGAGTGTCTTCAGTGCTGGATGTCGTGGTTCTGACCTCTATCGCAGAGGCGTCAAATGAGGGTGTGAAGTGTGGGTATGACGGGGTGTGACGACCTTTCCATCATGGGAGACGTCCATGGCGGCGTTGGGCAGAATCGTGGTGAAATTTGTTGCCAATGGGACCTCATTAACCCATTTTAAACGTCACATGAACTTCTGACGCGTGGCCTTGTTTTCCCATGTGTCGACACTTCTCTGTTTGAAGCCTCGGGTCGTCAAGCGCGTCGATGACGTCACAGGGTGCCAAGGTTTTGCAAGATTACAGAGGAAGGTTTGACCCACATGGGATTTCGAAAAAGTGATCCTTTAATTCTGGGCGCAGTGCATTACCATCTGCAGCATCTGTCGCTTATACATGCATCCACTGTCTTATACAGGGTAGGAAAAATAAAACTTGCCTGGAAAATATTTCATGCACATTGAGATAGTCATCCCAACTTACATGATCCGCCCTAAGTTTCAAACAGCGGCATCATGAAACTTCAAATGCCGTTGCAATATAATTCAGAGACAATGTGCTTCGGTCCGGACTAACAGTACAGTAAGTTAACGGAAAGTTCCCTTGCGACAATCATAGTTGCAGCATCTGCCACACACACGCGCGTCTATTGCCTTATATGTTTTTCGTCACACGTGTATAAAATTTCTAGCGAAACCGCCAATGCTTCACAACTGCTAAACATGTACGTGAATTTGATGTACGTCCCAATCTGCATCTCCCCCTCTCTCTGCCTATCGCCACCAACTCCTCTCTCTGTTCGTCCTCTCCTTTCGCCTCTTGAAGATCATTTCGTCCCACCCTCTTTATCTACCTCCTCTTCCTTCTTTTCTCTGACTTTGAGATTTGTTTATTGGTTCTGATTGGGAACTAAAGTCGTTTAAAATGAATGGGTAAATCGGTTAGAATCATCGGTATACGGGGTGTGAGAGAGATGTCAGCTGTTGGACATCTGAGGACAGTAGCTTCAATGACAGTATTTTGCACGGTTTTAATTTGTGAACGGGTAGGGTTACGATACAGATTCCATACCAGTGCTCTAATCTTAAACCAATAAACTCTAAATACAAGCCGGCAGGGGTGGCCGAACGGTTCTAGGCGCTACAGTCTGGAACCGCGCAACCGCTACGGTCGCAGGTTCAAATCCTGCCTCGGGCATGGATGTGTGTGAAGTCCTTAGGTTAGTTAGGTTTAAGTAGTTCTACGTTCTAGGGGACTGATTACTTTACAAGTGAAGTCCCATAGTGCTCAGAGCCATTTGAACCATTTTATAAACACAACTTTCCTCTCTTCTGTTCAAACCGAATTCGAGGAATAAAACGAACAGCACATTGTTGTGTACACACATCTTGCTTAAAATTGTATATAACGAGAAGTAATACATATAGGAGAGACTGTCGGTGTAATGGTTTAAATGCCCCGATATCGTAGTTAAGACTGACTTCTAGAAATGAAACTAAACCGCACATTTTCACAGCAGAGCACAGAATTTCTTCTTGTAGTCGATTTTAACAGAAAACCGGTACATTATTGTTTAAAAGAAAATAGATAGATTATATCCGTCTGAATGTTTATTAGAGTACTGTGCAACAAATTGAAGAGCTGTTTTAGATTTTTGCCAACAACGTTTGCCTTTATATCTTACATATATTCATATGCAACATACATGTATATAAGTATAGCCGGCCACTGTAGCCGAGCGGTTCTATGCGCTTCAGTCTGGAGCCGCACGATCACTACGGTCGCAGGTTCGAATCCTGCCTCGGGCATGGATGTGTGTGATGTCGTTAGGTTAGTTAGGTACAAGTAGTTCTAAGTTCTAGGGGACTGGTGGCCTCAGATGTTAAGTCCCATAGTGCTCAGATCCATTTGAACCATTTTTTTGTTTAAGAGTATATTTTATGGTCCACATTTTTGAAGATTATTGTGTGAAAATTTGAAGTAAACTGGTGTAGAACTTAACGTGATTTTTGGTAACAGCTTTAAAATACAACGTGCCTTCATATAGAAGTGTAGATTTTATACATATATTTATACATCGTAAATATTAAAACATATGTAGCCTATGTCCATCCGAACTATTATCAGAATATCGTGTAAAGATCTGAGGTAAATCGGTCAAGAGCTTCTCCATATTTTTGCTAGCAACGTTAAACTAAGAACTGTCTTTATATAGTAGTATGGATAAATGCACATGTGTGTGACAGACGTTGCTACCAAAAACAGTTGGGTGTTTGACGGCAAAGAAACGTCTTTTGAATTTATAAAGTTTTAATGTGTGACTTTATGAGGCTCCCGTGACCGAAATTCGCTGTCTGTGAAGCGCACAGACTTCAACACTTTTGATGGCTTCAGGATGTCGTCCTTGGGATACAATGAAGGTGTACAGCAGATTTCATAAACTACTCCGTCATTTTTTTGTTGTGTGACAATTTGCCTGTTGTGCTTAATTTCTTCCTTTGTTGTTGTTTAATTGATAGTACACTACTGGCCATTAAAATTGCTACACAAAGAAGAAATGCAGATGATAAACGGGTATTGGACAAATACATTATACTAGAACTGACATGTGATTACATTTTCACGCAATTTAGGGCCTTAGATCCTGAAAAATCAGTACCCAGAACAACCACCTCTGGCCGTAATAACGGCCTTGATACGCCTGGGCATTGAGTCAAACAGAGCATGGATGACGTGTACAGGTACAGCTGCCGATGCAGCTTCGACACGATACCACAGTTCATCAAAAGTAGCGACTGGCGTATTGTGACGAGCCAGTTGCTCTGCCACCATTGACCAGCCGTTTTCAATTGGTGAGAGATCTGGAGAATGTGCTAGCCAGGCCAGCAGTCGAACATTTTCTGTATCTAGAAAGGCCCGTACAGGACCTTAAACATGCGGTCGTGCATTATCCTGCTGAAATGTAGGGTTTCGCAGGTATCGAATGGAGGGTAGAGGTACGGGTCGTAACACATCTGAAATGTAACGTTCACTGTTCAAAGTGCCGTCAATGCGAACAAGAGGTGACCGAGACGTGTAAGGAATGGCATCCGATACCATCATGCTTTGTGATACGCCAGTATGGCGATGACGAATACAAGCTTCCAATGTGCGTTCACCGCGATGTCGCCAAACATGGATGCGACCATCATGATGCTGTAAACAGAACCTGGATTCATCTGAAAAAATGACTTTTTGCCATTCGTGGACTTAGGTTCGTCGCTGAGTACACCATCATAGGCGCTCCTGCCTGTGATGCAGCGTCAACGGTAACCGCAGCCATGGTCTCCGAGCTGATAGTCCATGCTGCTGCAAACTTCGTCGAACTGTTCGTGCAGATGGTTATTGTCTTGCAAATGTCTCAGTCTGTTGACTCAGGGATCGAGATGTGGCTGCACGAGCCGTTACAGCCACGCGGATAAGATGCCTGTCATCTCGATTGCTAGTGATACGAACCCGTTGGGATCCAGCACGGCGTTCCGTATTACCCTGCTGAACCCACCGATTACACATTCTGATAAAAGTCATTGGATCTCGACCAACGCGAGCAGCAATGTCGCGAAACGATAAATCGCAATCGCGATAGGCTACAATCCGACCTTTATGAAAGTCGGAAACGTGATGGTACGCATTTCTCTTCCTTACACGAGGCATCACCACAACGTTTCACCAGGCAACGTCGGTCAACTGCAGTTTTGTGTATGAGAAATCGGTTGGAAACTTTCCTCATGTCAGCACGTTGTAGGTGTCGCCACCGGCGCCAACCTTGTGTGAATGCTCTGAAAAGCTAATCATTTGCATATCACAGCATCTTCTACCTGTTGGCTAAATTTCGCGTCTGTAGCACGTCATCTTCGTGGCGTAGAAATTTTAATGGTCAGTAGTGTATGTGACTTTAATAGGCTAGGCAAAAAAGAGGTGTCATGAAAACCTTGGTGGACAGAGCCAACTAAATCAGTTAGTCGGCTTACTTGCAAGATGAAGTAAATCACTTGCGGTCAGCCTTCTTGAAAAACGGATATACCATCAAGGAAATTGATCGAGACCTCCATCAAAGAAGAAAAGAAGCCAGAAGTCGAGAGCAACAACGGTCACCTACTGGAAAAGTTTCCCTACCGTTCGAAACCATCTTCAGACCCACCAAGAAGATTAGGAATATTTAAGAACTGCAAAAGACGCCCGACACCCCCTAGGAACACCTAGGGTATACAAAATTCCATGCACCTGTGGACAAGTATATATAGGAACAACGAAAAGACGTGTAAACACCTGCTTAGCCGAACATAAAAGAAACTGTCGCTTAGGACTCATCGAAAAATCGCCCGTAGCTGAGCATGTTTTTCGAGATGGGAACCACGAAATTAAATTTAATGAGACAAGCGTTCTAGCACGAACATCCCATTATCATGCGCGCATGTATAAAGAAGCAATAAAGATTCACAAACACCTTGATGATTGTAATAGAAAAGAGGAAGTTTTAAAGTTGGACAAAATATGGATGTGGACGTTGCGCCAGCAGAATGACAATCGCTTACTCTTAATCGAGAACGATGACGCCTTCCAAAGATAGGCATACCGTCGGCATCCCGTGTCGAATGGTGGTGCCCTCTATGCGCTCTATAAATGCGAGAGTACCTGGAGCCTCAGTGGAAGTTGCCGGGCGACCTCAGAAGATGTCTCCCGCAGATGGAGACGAAACGTTAGGTGGAAATTTTATAAATCGACCACAGCCTCTCAGCCCGGAAGTTTCAACTGAAGATTCTTCTATTGCTCCACAGTCCAGATTTGATGGCTTCGGCACCACATTTTGCTGTTGTGGGCATTTTCATCACTGATGAGTGGTTTTGGAATTCCACCTCACGTTGAATTTACGTGCTTATGCAGCACCCTTCGTGTTGCTTTCGTGCTGACAGGGTTCTCAAGTACGACATTCAGTTCTGCAATGGCTTCTGCAGCCATCATCCCCTTATTTTTCGTCACAGTCTTCTTCCATGGCCGTCTATCACGATCACTCAACACACACTTTTGTCCGCGTTGGGCCTTAGCGGATGATGTTTCTGCACTTTCCCTATTACGATATAAGTCTTTGATATGGTGCCTCTAGAAATACCGAACACTTCGGCTACCTTGGTTACGGAAGAACGCACTATAAAGCACGACCAATCTGCCCTCATACGAGGTCACTTACCTTCGACATAATTCACTCACAACTGTACGGAACTCTTTTATGACCTCCACTTACTTGCAACGTATAGAGGACGTTTCACATCGTTTTCACATGTTTGTTAACGGTAAGATACAACAGCACAACACACAGGCTCAGCTAGCATCTGTATTTATATTCAAGGAAGTATTTCTACTGTAATGCCTTATTTTGATCGAATCCCTTTATCTCTGTCGCTTTGAATTGTAGTGCAACATTCATAAAGACCACTTGGCCTGCCATAATGGTGTGTAACTTGCTTTTGGAGTCCCTCCGTACATTAAAATTTTAGTTAGAAAAAATGTCATTTTTTGTAAGATACACAAGTTTCGAATTCCGTGTAAATGGATGAATGTTGTATTTGCGCTGTGAATGCCATTTCCTTCGAAGTAAAGTTAACTAGCCGGAGGGCATTAGTATGAAAATACTATAAAGGAAAAGAAAAAAAACACAGATAAAGTTATAGGTGGAGTTTGAGTTCGCGCAGGGCAGTGTTCGCACGGTTGCTCCATATCCTTCCTCATTAAGAAAAAACTCTGTCAGTTCTTGTCGCGCCGTGCGAGTTGTATATCATCTACTGTGCACTCAACTTGTTAAGATGGATGTCGTGTTCACTCTCCGAACATAAGGGAACGGCAGAGCGCGGTAACGCACTCCGCCTAATGCGGTGTCTCGCGGGGAAAGCAATATTGTGTGCTCCCCGTCCTGTTAACGGCTAGGGGGGAGGGCCAGGGGGCAGGGAAGGAGAAGGGGGAGGGGGAGGAACTCGCGACAAGATGGCCCCTCGTATCCCGGCCACTTCCCAGACCAGGCCCGTGGCGTCCTGTGGGAGACTCGCCCCAGGAAGAGGGGCTGTTGTGGCCGGGAGCGGCAGGGGCGCGCCGCCGCTTTTGTGGCGGCAAAGTGGCCCGGGATAAGAAAGTTGGCCCGCCTGGAGGTGGGGCGGAGCGGGGGGATTCCCTCAAGTCCCGGCCCCGGGCCGCAGGCCGCGCGGGGAAACCCCGCCCGCTTTGTGCGATGAAATGGAACCCGGCTGATAAGTCTTTCGAATGAGTAAGCACGGACGACAATGCCCGTCTCCCAATCTGACAGCAGTCCTGTTCGTTACTCCTCCTTTGGTTGTCTCCCCTCCCGGAAGATGGGCTCCGGGACAGAGTTGAGTCGTGGCGGCTGGAAATGTGCGGCGCACGACACGTGTGGACACGCGGTCGCTTCCAGCTTTTATGGTTGTGAGAAGGGAAGCGGGAGGCGTTCGGTTTTTCCACAGTCGGAAATGTATCAGCCGAGAGGTTACAACGGGAAGCGGGGGTAATATCGGACACATAAGGTTTCTTAAGATTGTAATTTTTTCTATAGGTTGCAAACTACTTAATGCCTTACATAGCAAACGTGGTGGTGGGCTAAGAATGCCGCTTTGGCTGATGGTGCTATAGTGGTGGTCACAAAAATAGTCAGATCAAAGGAATCTGGCCGCCTTACAGCACTGCCACTTAGTGACAGCTTCAAATTGTAGTAAAAATTCCCCCCAAAAATTTCATACATCAATTTTTAGACTAAAATAGGCGTATAGTGCAGTACTTATGGAAAGAAAAATATTGCCAATCGTTACGAAAAAATAAAAACTAATGTTATAGAAAATTTTCAAGGTTTTTTTTTCCGCTATGGAAACAGCCAGAAACATTATCATACTTGGACTGACAGAACTGTACGAACATTCTCAAAGTTCTCAGATACATGCAATACTAATTTTTTATTCCAAGAGGCAAAATAAAATAACGTAAGAGATGTGAAACTGTTTCATATATGCGATGAAAAAGTCATCGCTGATAAATTTGTGTTGTGTTGGACGTCGTAGAAAATTCCTGTGAGAAAGTTTAGAAATTTATAAAATTAATTTTGTTAACCTCTCGAGGCATTATGACTGTATTGTGTCACCTATGAATGACATTTACTTATGAGATAATTTAATATAAGTGGCTCTGAGCACTATGGGACTTAACTGCTGAGGTCATCAGTCCCCTAGAACTTAGAACTACTTAAACATAACTAACCTAAGGACATCACACACATCCATGCCCGAGGCAGGATTCGAACCAGCGACCGTACTTATGAGATACTATGTTCATGATAGCACATGAGGACTTGCATATTACTGCCAGGATTCTCGTTCTGACGGCTTACAATTATAAAATCAGGTAAATTCCCTATACCCACAAGGGATAACATTTGCAGACCTTACGGACTCGTCATCACTACACCCATCACCCAAAACACCCAGATTCACTATACAAAAGTGTCTGTACACATTCTCGGGCCACATTTCCCCTCTGTCATATTTGTGCAAATGGTTTTGTTAAACCCTAGTTTTGTCCAGGCATATCACAGACATATTGTCCTCAATACGCAATAAATGCATAGTCTGCAAAAATGTAGCTCTCGAAGCTTTTGTTCCATAAGAAATTTGGTCCATTGTCAGACCTTCTGGACTTGAAACCAGTTTCGTTTGGAAGGAGAAGAACATACAGTTTCATGCTGTCACACTCACTTTGTACTGTAGTTAGACAGCATCACTGATAACCAGGCCGGCCGGAGTGGCCGTGCGGTTAAAGGCGCTACAGTCTGGAACCGCATGACCGCTACGGTCGCAGGTTCGAATCCTGCCTCGGGCATGGATGTGTGTGATGTCCTTAGGTTAGTTAGGTTTAAGTAGTTCTAAGTTCTAGGGGACTTATGACCACAGCAGTTGAGTCCCATAGTGCTCAGAGCCATTTGAACTGATAACCAGTGGTGGTCAATGAGGCATTTAATTGGTGATGCCAAGAAAAACTTATTTTGGTAGCATCGAACGTGTTACGGATTTTGTCGATAATTCATATATTTCACAATATATTATATCAAACAAAACGTACAGAGAAACAGAAATAAAGACTTATTACAACAGTGCTCTTCTTACGCACAGTAGGAGACTGATATGTTCCTGTAGAACATTACAGCAAGTGTTTGTTAAGAGAGAGAGAGAAGTTGCTTTAGCTATCTTTTTCGCATGTCTGCATGAGATATAAAACCTAAGACTAACTCGAAAATCTCCCTCGCACACACAAATGCACATTGTTGTTGTTGTTGTTGTTGTTGTGGTCTTCAGTCCTGAGACTGGTTTGATGCAGCTCTCCATGCTACTCTATCCTGTGCAAGCTTCTTCATCTCCCAGTACTTACTGCAACCTACATCCTTCTGAATCTGCTTAGTGTATTCATCTCTTGGTATCCCTCTACGATTTTTACCCTCCACGCTGTCCTCCAATGCTAAATTTGTGATCCCTTGATGCCTCAGAACATGTCCTACCAACCGGTCCCTTCTTCTTGTCAAGTTGTGCCACAAATTCCTCTTCTCCCCAATTCTATTCAATGCCTCCTCATTAGTTATATGATCTACCAATCTAATCTTCAGCATTCTTCTGTAGCACCACATTTCGAAAGCTTCACAAAATGTTCAGATGTGTGTGAAATCTTATGGGACTTAACTGCTAAGGTCATCAGTCCCTAAGCTTACACACTACCTAACCTAAATCATCCTAAGGACAAACACACACAGCCATGCCCGAGGGAGGATTCGAACCTCCGCCGGGATCAGCCGCACAGTCCATGACTGCAGCGCCCTAGACCGCTCGGTTAACCCCGCGCGGCTCGAAAGCTTCTATTCTCTTCTTGTCCAAACTATTTATCGTCCATGTTTCACTTCCATACATGGCTACACTCAATACAAATACTTTCAGAAACAACTTCCTGACACTTAAATCTATACTCGATGTTAACAAATTACTCTTCTTCAGGATCGCTTTCCTTGCCATTGCCAGTCTACATTTTATATCCTGTCTACTTCGACCATGGTCAGTTATGTTGCTCCCCAAATAGCAAAACTCCTGTACTACGTTAAGTGTCTCATTTCCCTAATCTAATTCTCTCAGCATCACCCGACTTAATTCGACTACATTCCATTATCCTCGGTTTACTTTTGTTGATGTTCATCGTATATCCTCCTTTCAAATGCACATACACGCACACATATCAACAGCACAAATCTTCAGTCCTCACAGGGTATGTTCGGTCACTTAAACGTGGCAGTCGTAAGCAGGGAGTGTTTTGATGTATAGCTGTTTAAGATATGGGTGAAGATCGGGCCTGAAATACCACGTAACAACATTACCAACCTCAACTAACAATAGCGCTCCAGCCGTCACCAAATGATTTATGTGCTCCGCTTTGCTTTGAGTTGTGCTTGACGGTTGTTTCCTTTTCTTATTTTGAAATGGGTGCTCTGTCACAGGTTTCGAGTATGACTCTCACAACACCAGATTGAATCAGCGATCCATATTTACATTATTACATCGGTTCTGCTTCCCAGGAGCACAGAACACGGACGTAGGCTGCCAGCCCTGTGAGAGGGAGGCGTCGCTTTTTCCCCCACTCTGCTCTTCTCTCCTCAACAGCCAGACCACCTCGTTCGTTTTACGTTCGCGGCCGACTACCAGAAAAGTGTCCGCTACAACTTGAGTGCCTGTACGAGAAGTAACAGAGCATGTATAAATTATTCGAACTTGTACTCTGGATTTTGTGAAGAACACCTTTGGAACGTTTTGGAACGTCGACTTCGTGCCAGGCCTCACCGACCGACACCGATATCTCTCCTCAGTGCAGAAATCCGTGAAGAATAGGCTCCCATTCCCCAAGAAACCTTCCAGCACCTGACTGAACGTATGCCTGCGAGAACGGTTGCTGTCATCAAGGCTAAAGGTGGGGCCAACACCATACTGAATTCCAGCATTACTGATGGAGGATGTCACGAACGTGTAAGTCATTTCTACATCTACATCTACATCCATACTCCTCAAGCCACATGACGGTGTGTGGCGGAGGGTAGCTTGAGTACCTCTATCGGTTCTCCCTTCTATTCCAGTCTCGTATTGTTCGTGGAAAGAAGGATTGTCGGTATGCCTCTGTGTGGACTCTAATCTCTCTGATTTTATCCTCATGGCCTCTTCGCGAGATATACGTAGGAGGGAGCAATATACTGCTTGACTCCTCGGTGAAGGTATGTTCTCGAAACTTCAACAAAAGTCCGTACCGAGCTACTTAGCGTCTCTCCTGCAGAGTCTTCCACTGGAGTTTATCTATCATCTCCGTAACGCTTTCGCGATTACTAAACGATCCTGTAACGAAGCGCGCTGCTCTCCGTTGGATCTTCTCTATCTCTTCTATCAACCCTATCTGGTACGGATCCCACACTGCTGAGCAGTATTCAAGCAGGGGGCGAACAAGCGTACGGTAACCTACTTCCTTTGTTTTCGGATTGCATTTCCTTCGGATCCTTCCAATGAATCTCAGTCTGGCATCTGCTTTACCGACAATCAATTTTATATGATCATTCCATTTTAAATCACTCCTAATGCCTACTCCCAGATAATTTATGGAATTAACTGCTTCCAGTTGCTGACCTGCTATATTGTAGCTAAATAATAAAGGATCTTTCTTTTTATGTATTAGCAGCACATTACACTTGTCTACATTGAGATTCAATTGCCATTCCCTGCACCATGCGTCAACTCGCTGCAGATGCTCCTGCATTTCAGTACAATTTTCCATTGTTACAACCTCTCGATATACCACAGCATCATCCGCAAAAAGCCTCAGTGAACTTCCGATGTCATCCACAAGGTCATTTATGTATAATGTGAATAGCAACGGTCCTACGACACTTCCCTGCGGCACACCTGAAATCACTCTCACTTCGGAAGACTTCTCTCCATTGAGAATGACATGCTGCGTTCTGTTATCTAGGCGTTATGTTTTCAGCCACGTGTCCGGGTACTTTTGATCACATAGTGTAGTTGTTGACGAGATTATCGCTACTGAAGTAATTTTTATCGACGAGAGCGACACGATGCGATCCGTAGGCTGCTAGTGCGATGGGCGGTCGGCGTGTCCACAATAACATCGATGAAGTATGTCCAATTCCGCCGGTCGCCGCGCTCTGCGCCAGTCCCGTGGATCGATTTCCTGTAACTGCCCTTGCTGCTCACTCAGCCGACTCTGGCCAATTAGGGGGCTGACCGGCCGATTGACGGACGAAATTCAATAGCCGGGCCGACAAAGGGCTGTGATGCGTGTCGTCAAACTACGCGTAGCTACGAGCGCATTCGCTTTGCTTTTGTCGCTGAAAAAGCGTTCTTGCTTTTAGCACAATGTTTTCCAAACAATCGACCACTGGTCTGTTTACGCGCGTTATTCAGACTTAGTGGTCTACAATGTAATCTAGACGTGTGACTCGTCGCATCTGCACTGCGACAATTAGCTGCTATGTAAACGAGGTACTCTTTTGACGCACCATGCCACACAGCAAAATTTACGTGTGTCTCATATCGTTTCAGTACTCTAGTGGCACTTGAAGCCCGATTCTCTTCCATTTTCGAAACTCTTCTAGGCAATTTTTTTCCGAAAGTTGTATTAGTGAATCTATGCTTTATGTCGGTATGTCAGACAGAGATTTCTTCTTTACAATTATTCAGTTCAAATGGCTCTAAGCACTATGGGACTTAACATCTGAGGTCATCAGTCCTCTAGACTTAGAACTACTTAAACCCAACTAACCTAAAGACATCACACACATCCATGCCCGATGCAGGATTCGAAACTGCGACCGTAGCAGCAGCGCAGTTCCGGACTGAAGCGCCTCGAACCGCTCGGCCACAGCGGCCGGCCCGATTATTCAGTATGACTACGCTTATGTGTATGCTGGCCGAGAAGCGTATTATCGAAATTTGTCACAGATACTGCAAAGTAGCCCAATGTAAGTATTTTTAAAATGGCATAATTCCACAGGGCTGTGTTTTGGTTGGTTAACTTCAGGGAGAGGACGAGACAGCGAGTTCATCGGTCCCATCAGATTAGGAAAGGAAGTCGGTCGTGCCCTTTCAAAGGATCCATCCCGGCTTTTATGTGAGGCATTTTAGGGAAATCTCGGAGAACCTAAATACGGATGGCCGGACGCGTTTTTGAACCGTTGTCCTCCCGAATGCGAGTCCAGTGTACTAATCACTGGGCCACCTTGCTCGGTAGGCTGTGTTTTAAATATCTTTCTCTGCATACTAGTTTCAGACACACTCCATTTTTTAGTGCATCTAAAAAAAACGTGGAACACACCGTAATTAAAAATAAAAAAGAGCAAAGACATGGAAGCCATAATTACACTCTTTGGGCCCTTGAACATAATAGTCACCCATGGTAACCGACATCGTTATCAGTTCGTTAAAAAGTCGTGCGCCATGTATGTTTATAGATGTACTTGACAATGGACATTGTCGGAAACTAGTAGCGCAAATGAAATAATTTAAACCACAGCCTGGTGGAATCATGTCTTTTTTTCTTCGCGTACTAAGCTGTATACTTACCTACTAAAATGTACTTTAAACATCATCAATCATTATCTGTACTTTTATATTTATGGATGCAGGTAATATTACCGAGAGGTTTGTTACTGTTTATTTTTATGAGCAGACAACTTCATTGTATACTAAGATAAACAGGTACTGCGAAAATTTAACAACCGCCAAAGAAAATAAATTCTTCCTAACCTTTCCTATCCTACCGGACACTGAGATCAGAAAAAAAGGTAACCTGCTTGTAACAGAAATTTCCTTCTTGACCAAGACAATTTGACACTTAGCCTACTGTCATTCAGTCAAGATGGGGTACTTAGTAACGAAACAAAGCAGTAGGCTCTGCCAGAAATATCGACTCTTAGACAATGTGTCTAATACTGTATTTTAATACGACAGTATGCCTTCTTAGGCAATTTATAACTCTTCTAGGTAAGCATTACAAATATGGATTGTAATACGGTTATATCACTTGTTGTGTATTTCAGTGTTATTGTCTAACCTGCTTTCAGAAAACACTTGATAATGGCACTTTGAAGCCGAAATCATGATTGTGTAAGTGTAAATGTAACACTGTAAATAAACAACAGTCTAATGGCGGGACTGACTTTAAAGAAATGTATTATGACTGTGGTCTCGCATTATGAAAAAACTATTTTTCAAATTTATTGAGGCTGTGGGGCCCACCTAAGAAAAACAGTCAATGCACATATCCTAAATTATACGATATTTTTATTTTGTAAACATTTCGTTAACTTTTGCCTAAAATTACGTTGATCTTTAGAGGCACCATGACCCTTGCATCTAGCTGCGGAATGTCCAGAAAATAATGTTTCTGTGACGCACATCTGATCGAGAGCCTAGACTGGCTCGAAAACTAGTTCATTGTATAAGGGGGGCAATCAAAAATTTTCTGTTTCATGGTGTTGCTGCAGCATATATGCACCGTAGG
Source organism: Schistocerca americana (assembly GCF_021461395.2). Taxonomy (NCBI): domain Eukaryota; kingdom Metazoa; phylum Arthropoda; class Insecta; order Orthoptera; family Acrididae; genus Schistocerca; species Schistocerca americana. The sequence continues at coordinate 1,136,422,003 of NC_060119.1, forward strand.
GAGACTCCAATGCGGGTATGTACGCATCGACATATAGGCAAGAGATTTGTGTACCATTTATGTCGTTTCGACGAGAGTGCAGTAAATTCAGAAACGCGAACTATGACGACGTTACTACCAAATATGTCGAAACGGGACCAACGTGCTATTATTGTTTTTTTGGCTGCCGAAGGACAAACACAGGAAGTCATCCATCTGCAGCATGTCTGTCGAAAACCACGCTTGTGGATTGGTGCGCCAAGTTCCGTGCTGGTCGCGATTAAGATGCTGGTCGACCTGGGAGGCCAGCCTCATCCACTGATTTCAAGGAACCTGGTGTCTCCATCACTGGGGAATAGTACTGCGCAACGATGGAGAAATTGCGGCGTTCAATTAAGGCGAAATGTCCGGGAAAACTGTGACAAGGGGGTGCTCTCGCTTCATAATGACGTAGGTCCACAATCGCAAATTTCGTAACGCAGAAGTTCCGTCAACTCAAGTGGCAAATGCTCGAGCACCGACATTTAGTGCTGATCTCTTCGCATGCGTTTATCGCGCCTTCGGTACCTTAAAAAAGGCAATGAAGGATCTGTGACTCCTATCAGATGAGGATGTGGCAGGCAGTTATGGACTGTTACACGCAGCAGGACACATGGCTTACCAAACAGGTACCTTCAACCTGGTGCATCAGTGGGTTGATTACCTCAGTGCTCACCGCCGTTTTGCCTGTTCGGAATGCCGATTCTGGCCTGCAGCTTCGCCGTTGTACGTTTACGTCGCATACACTGCACACAATCAGCTCCTCCTGCTCTCTGTGTTCTGTTTGCCCCTCTCTCTGCTCAGATGTGCCTCTCCGTTCGCATGTCGCCTGGAACGCAATACGAAGCTACTGACACGACACGCTGGTCCTTCACGACAGCCGAGATGCCAGGTGCTACCGATCTTTTCCATTCCTACCCCCGCACCCAACCAAAGAGATAGAGAAGATATCAAGTTAATATTGCATTGTTATACAGTTCTGAGGTATGTTTAAAGTTTAAAGTTATTGGAAAGTTAGTTTAAAATCAACTGTACAATTTGTACCAAAAAGCAACCTATTGAAAACAGTTTTTGATTTTGCTGAGCAACAGTCATATAACATTTTTGAAAGGAACAGCCGCCATTTGACTATTCTATTGTTTATTTGAGTACAGTCCAGGTTTCCACCTCTTATGCCATTTTAAAGTATTTGATTATATATCTTTAAAATGTATATTGCAGGACACTTCACATGTTGTCAAGTTCAATTTATGGCCAACTTTGAGGCTGACTTAAAAATAGCATAAAAGGCCAAAACCTGGATAGTACTTAAATAAACAATAAAACAGTCAAATGGCGGTTGTTCTTTTAAACACTAATAAAAACTGGTTAAAACAGACTAATTTTTTTGCCTGTCAATCGCTGTTTATTTCAAAACGACCGGTTTTGGGCGACATTGCTCATTTTCAGATCATATGTCGCATATACGAGGGGCGTTTGAAAAGTCTGTGCAAAAATAAAAACTACTTACGTGTTTGGGGTAAACCTTACTTCTTTTTCGACATAGTCTCCTTTTAGACTTATACACTTCGTCCAACGCTGTTCTAATTTGTTGATCCCTTTCCAATAATAGGTATTGTCCAAGTCTGCAAAATAGCTGTTAGTCGCTGAAATTACCTCCTTGTTTTAATAAAATCTTTGTCCTGCCAAACATTTCCTCAAATTGGGTAACAAATAATAGTCCGAGGGAGACAAGACTGGAGAATAGGGGGGGATGTGAAACGAGTTGGAATCTTATTTCCATTAATTTTACAACCACAACTGCTGAGGTGTGTGCTGGTGCATTGTCATGATGAAAAATGACTTTTTTTTGTGGTCCAATCGCCGGCGTTTTTCTTGCAACTCGGTTTTCAAACAGTACAATAACGAGGAATTATGTGCACCTGTAATAGTTTTCATTTGCAAGATAGTAGATGAGGCTTATCCCTTGCGAATTCCAAAAGACAGTCGCCATAACCTTTCCGGCCGAAGGAATGGTCTTCGCCTTTTTTGGTGCAGATTCTCCCTTGGTAAACCATTGTTTAGATTGTTGTTTGGTCTCAGGAGTATAGTAATGTATCCATGTTGCATCCACAGTGACAAAACGACGCTTAAAGTCCAGCGGATTCTTCCTGAACAACTGCAAACCAACCTTGCAACAGCCGGCCAGAGTGGCAGAGCGGTTCTAGGCGCTTCAGTCTGTCTCGGGCATGGATGTGTGTGATGTCCTTAGGTTAGTTAGGTTTAAGTAGTTCTAAGTTCTAGGGGACTGATGACCTCAGGTGTTAGGTTCCATAGTGCTCACAGCCATTTGAACCAACCTTGCAACACTTCACATGATTCCGTTTTTGGTCAAGCGTGAGCAAACGCGGAACCCATCTTGCGGATAGCTTTCCCATGTCCAAATGTTTATGCAAAATATTATGTACCTGTTCAATCGAGATGCCCACAGCACTAGCAATCTCGCGCACCTTAACTCTTCTGTCATCCGTCACCATATCATGGATTTCATCAATTATTTCTGGAATCGTAACCTCCACAGGGCATCCAGAACGTTCAGCATCACTTGTGCCCATATGGCCACTCTGAAAATTTTGAAACCACTTACAAACTGTTCTAATCGAAGGAGCAGAGTCACCGTAATGTTTATCAAGCTTCTCTTTAGTCTCCTGAGGCGTTTTGCCTTTCATAAGGTAATGTTTATTCACTGCACGAAATTCTTTTTCGTCCATTTTTTGACAATCACTCGACTTCCTTGATTCACACGAATGCCAAACACAAAGAAATAGACCAATGTAGCTGAAACTTGGTGAGAGTTCTTTCCAAATATGCCACTAAGTAAACATGACCTCGATACGCGCCGGTGGTGCCATCTCTCGGACTTAGCACGGACTTTTCAAATGCCCCTCGTAGAGTAATGTGTCTTAATGGAACTATCAGTTCAATATATGACAGTGAACTCTTAGTTCCATTAGGAAAGATTACTCCACAATTGCGACATGTGATCTGAAAATGATCAACAATACCGGAGATCGATCATTTTGAAAGAAATAGCGCTCGCTGTGCACCAGATCTATGATGGAAATTACTTGCCTCCTTTCAGTTTTTTTTTTTTTTAGTCATAATCTTCTTTCATGAACAGATTATTACAAATCTGTCACAGTTCCAGTGCATTTATTTTTGGCGACTAAAAGCCAGTTAATAATACAATAAACTTTACTAAATTCAAAACGCAACCGGCAATTTAAATCACAGTTGCAGTTCGTAATACACAATAGACATCACGAATGCATCGAATGCCTCCCGGAAGTCAAGGAACATGGTAGCACGTTAGTGCCAATGTCTTCTGTACATCAGTTCATTGGATCAAATAACTTTTCTAAGGAACTGTATGTTGGTGACAAGTTTCCATTAACTGCTCCATTGCACTGACGTTAGTGTCTGTACTGCAGTGTTCTGTAAAACCGACAATGGCTGTAGAAGATGTACGAGCCCTGGGCGTGGCAGTGAGGGAATGGAGGAGCTCCGGGTCTAGCCTGTAGGGGCAGTCCCTCACTCTGCCCTCCCCCCCCCCCCCTCACACACACACACACACACACACACGCACACACACACACACACACACACACACACACACATACATACATACATACGAGTTTACACTGGGCGCTGAAATACTTCAGTGGCGCTGCGGGCTCGATCGCGCCTGCCGTTTACGGCGCTCGCCGTGATGGATGCTTATTGAAAAATTGGGAAAGAAACAAAAATGGCTCGCGGAAACGTCTGACAACGGCAGTATATATCTCGCCCGCCGGCCATGAATCACGGCTTAGCGCTGCGCGCTCCGCACCGAACACGTGCTTTACGCAGGAATTTCCGGCGCGCACACAGTGGACGGCTGCTACTGGGGTGGGGGGGTGGGGGGGGGTGACGGAGGGAGGGGCCGGGGGGAATGGAAGGCGGCCACCATAAAACACGACACGACACACCGGGACCGGGGACCGACAAAAGGAGCCGCCACTTGTCGCCGACCGGCGCCTGGCCACCATACGTCGTCTACACGGCATCTGCACTTGCCATGCGCGGCCTCCGTATGGTAAGCTGGCTACTCCAATATCTAATCAGAAGCATCCGGACACGCCTATGTAATGCGGATTTCATTACATGTCACGAGGCGGACCCACAAGTGGAAATGGAGACTGGGAGTGTCGTGTCGTTAGTAGAGGGGCAGTAACAGGCGAGAGCGTCGACCCCCGTGGAGTTCAGTGACTTCGAACGTGGGTGTCACCTGAGCAACACGAATGCCGGACATTTGCCACGCCGGACACTTGCCCCTTCGCCAGGTAGCGATCCCTCAGGTAAGGGACGCCCTTCCTCGTACTACTTCTGTCCACTTTCAAACTGCCGTCTCCACATCTTACTCGATACAACCATTACATAAGGGACCTTCTTCTTCGACATCTTGGCCAAATACAGAGCTCTTTTTCCGAAATCGATATATTTATAACTTTTGGGAAACGAAAGTAATACCAACGATTATGTCATTATGTAATTAGTTCTGCCAAGTATAAATATAGATTCCTCTGTCTGTACTGTAGCTTCCTTTCACGCTTACCTATTGCGGCAGAAACAGTCCATCGCCATGGGAGCAACAAGAGAGGAACGATGTAAACAGAATGCGAATGTACGCTAATCATTTCTTTTTGATCACTGCATTTGTGCTTACTTTAATTACACAAACTGTATGCCCAAAAGACAACAAGGAAAGAAGAAATGGGTATGTGAATGTTTGAAAAGAAGAACGACATACTCCATGTTAATTTACTCTCTAAAATGCGATATCTCTTGCGGCGAAACATTAGTTAATAAAGTGTAGCTGGAAATTTTCAAAACATGACTGAAAATACGTTCACTAAATAGAGATAAGAACATCTATGATTGACATGACACCTAAAGTCGACGTACAATTTTACAGTGTTAGAAATAAGGAAATAAAGTAATACAGAATGCTATGCTAGTAACGTACGTTGTTGTTGTTCTACATTGTTTAGCTCTGGTATTTACGGGGTCACAGAGAAAACATCCTAGGTTTTGGAGGGAAAAGCCGTAATTGTAATGATCTGCACTACAACAGAAACAAGAAGCACAACTTACGGAAAAATAATGTAATGTGTGTTCCAGCTCACAAGCGACATTGAAGCAGATAGTTCCTGTGACTTAGTATGGGCAGAGGTTATATTCGACAACCGGAATAAATTAATAACTGGCTCCTTTTACCGACCCCTGGTCTCAGATGAAACAGTTCCTGAACAGTTCAAAGAAAACTTGAGTGTCATCACAAACACGTACCCCACTCATACAATTATAGTTGGCAGTGACTTCAATCTACCTTCCGCATGTTGACCGAAATACATTTTCAGACCCTATTGTAGATAGAAAACAACTTCCCACACACCCGCCAGGACCAATTCAGCTCTTCTAAGGCTGCCCAAGTCTACTGTCGGTGACGTGGATAAGCGAAGGAACGATCACAGGTAAACCAAGACCACGTAAACCTCATGTACGGACAGGGATAGTCCAGCAATACGCAGGGTGTTTCTAAAAAATCTTATGAAATCAGCGGAAGGAGCCACTCTTAAGCTCCAAAGTGATACCAACAGCGCAGCTAGCGCAACGGCTGTATGTACAGAGTTAAGGGGCTCCGGAAAGGCTCAAAATCATGAAAAGTTCAATTTTTACTTTTTTGCGTTTTCTGAATCTGCAGACTATTACCTTTTAATAGATATATAATTTATTCAATTCCGAAGACTACAACTATTTTTAAATTTTTTTTGAAATGTGTTCTACATGGGCGTGACCCACTGTGGCGCTGTTAAACTGCTGTCAAATGGTGTTATTATTAACGTCCGTGTTCATCAGGTACATTTTAGTGATGTGAGATAAAGTATGTGTTGTGGCTAACCTGTGATGGTTCAATATATATCGCTGGTGTGATTGTCGATTGTTTCAAGTTTATTTACTCTGTCGTTATCTCGAAAATATTCGTAATTAATTCTGTTTCTTGAGTCTCTGTTTTGTTGAAGTATAATAATGAGTAAAAGTAAAGTTATTAGAAATCCTCTGAAGGCTTTTAAGAAAAGAAGAGATGTTGGAAAGCCTCTCAAGTACACCTGCCCATAGCAGTCAAAGTGGGAAAGAAAATACTTCACAGAAGAAGCTTGGTTCAATGAGTGAAAACTATGAATGTTTTATGGGCGAATCGGATGTGAATGAAATATTTGATATGTCGGTTCATTGTAGTGAAGTTGGTCTGGAACTCTCCATAATAAAGCACGTAGGAATTGCTAGTGAAATACAACTGAAATGTGATAAGTGTTCATACATGACCACCTTTTGGAACAGTGTTGCAGTAACTGCAACTGAAGAAAATGGAAGCAAAATCTACGAACACAACAACGAGCGATGCTTGCTGTAGACAAGGAACGCCTTCGGGCTGCAGACAGGGCTGTAAAGAGTCTAGAAATACAAGCAAGAGTAAACAGGAGGAGGAACAAGAGGAAGCTGGAGGAGGAGTTTGCAGAGGATGAAGATAATCCATCCTATGGACCTGGAATGCACTAAAAAGTTAATCCAATCTTTGTCGCTCGATTCCCAAAACTTTTATTTTCTCATACTAATTACATGTTTTCTAAGGATCTTCCAAACATATTTGTTTAAAACTTTCAGTAAATGTTACACAGTACCTTCTGCATAATTTAACACAGCCTTTTTCCAAAAAACTGTATATTTTTGAATATATAAATAAAAAATTGCAAAAAAATGTTGTGAATTTTCATTACAATTGAAAAAAAATCATCTTTAATAACTGAACTAAAATTTTGTAAAATCCCTGTGTTAAGTTGTAGCCCATATTCCAATAAATAATCTGTAAAAAGTTCAACTTCCTACCTCAAATACTTTGTGAGGAAAGATGTAATTTATAAGCGTTATTTTAACATTGCAAGTATAGGGCGTTCCGGAGCCCCTTAAGAAGAATAGGGTACAAAGATCGAGCAGCTGCTTACAAGCCACACATCTATAAAGTCGATGCTAAGTGGTGCTTGAGGTGGTCTAAACCAGGAGAGCATGAGCGGTCGCGATCGCGCTCGCTTGCGGCATGGATAGTGAGCGCTCGCGGTAAGAAGAGGTGGTCTGAAATCATTACTTAGAGCACGGGAAGTGCAAACTGTGGGCTGTCTTCCGAAGAATGATCATGAGTAAGGTTCCCCGTAGCATCAGACACAAGCATAAGAAGGCTCTTCAAAAAGTAAGGTGACTTTTCAAATTGCGGGGCCAACTTACATTGGATTATCGATCTTTTCTTTCTGTTATGTTGGTACACATGTCCCGAACGTGTGTCCACAGTCTCAAGTGTACAGCATACTTCGTTTGTTTTTGACAGATAGAAAGGTTAGATGTGTTTTAGTGTGCTCGTCGATTTTCGATTGTTATGAAACATGAAGCAAAGAATTGGCATCAAATTTTGTGTGAAAAATTGAATCAAGTGCTCTAAAACACTTGAAATGTTGACAGTTCTGCGTAAAAAAAAAATTGTTTCCAAGTGGTACAAGCTCTTCCAAGATGGCCGGGAATATGCCAATGACGAACCTCGCTCTGGACGCCCCAGCACACCAACAGATGATAACGTCGAAGCTGTGAAGAAAATTGTTTTGGAAAATCGTCGAATTACCGTAAGAGAAGTTGCTGAGGATGTTGGCATATTGGCCGGCCGGTGTGGCCAAGCGGTTCAAGGCGCTTGAGTCTGAAACCGCGCGACCGCTACGGCCGCAGGTTCAAATCCTGCCTCGGGCATGGATGTGTGTGCTGTCCTTAGGTTAGTTAGGTTTAAGCAGTTCTAAGTTCTAGGGGACTGATGACCTCAGATGTTAAGTCCCATAGTGCTCAGAGCCATTTGAACCATTTTGTTGGCATATTAGTCGGCTCGTGTCATGCAGTTTTTTCGGATGTTTTGGGCACGAGACGTGTGTCAGCGAAGTTTGTTTCAAAACTTCTCAATTTTGATCAGAAGAGCCGTCACATGAGCATCGCTCAGGTGCTCTCGGATGACGTCAATGATGATTCTGATTTGCTCAAAAGAGTCATAACTGGTGACGAAACATGGGTTTACGGTTAAGACGTCGAAAGCAAAACCCAATCGTCCCAATGGAAGCATCCTGGCGAGCCAAGAGCGAAAAAAGCACTCCAAGTTCGATCAATTGTCAAAGTTTTGCTCATTTTTTTCAATTACGGTGCCGCAGTGTATCATGAATATTTGCCTCAAGTTCGTACGGTCAATAAGGAGTACTACCTCGACGTTATGCGCCGTTTGCGAGAAGCAATACGCAAAAAACGCCCGAAATTATGGAAAAACAATTCATGGCTTTTGCATCAAGACAATGCACTTACTCATTTATCGTTGCTTGTGAGAGATTTTTTGGGCAAAAACAACGCGACAATCACGCCTCAGCCACCATATTGACCGGATTTGGCTCCCTGCGACTTCTTCCTCTTCCCAAAAGTGAAGAGACCTATGAAAAAACGAAGATTTTCGATTGAGGAAATAGAAACTACATCGCTGGAAGTACTAAAAGCTGTACCAAAAAGTGCTTATGAGAGGTGCTTCGAGGATTGGAAGAAGCGTTGGCACAAGTTTATTGTATCTGAGGGGCATTACTTTGAAGGGGACAACATTAATAGTGATGAATATTAATATATTTTTGTCATAAAAATATAAAGTCGCCTTACTTTTTGAACACACCTCGTATATGCTTACGGCGCCATGCTTAAAGTGAAGAGCAACTTCGTTTAAATCTACGAAAATCATTATGATGGCTGCGTAAGGGAATTCAAAACCAAGGACAGACACATCATCATTTTTTTCCTTAGTTTGTATTATGGACGGCATTGGAGTACGGTAGTCCACGTTGCTGTGTTACATGTAATGCTGTGGTGGTGTAACAGCTGGCACACCTGCCTTGTTAGCACGCAGACCAAGATTCAAGTCCTGGCCATTGCATAAATTTTAATTAATTTCTTCAGCTTCGATCATTACCGTAAATAAAGATGAGACTCAAATGCTTCAACGAAAATTTGACTGTATCAGATCTATGAAACATCATCAATAATTTATTATTAAAATTTTCGTCAACAAAGTTCTACTACGTTACGAGATTTCTCTGTGATTGTGTCCGTGTCACTGCAAGTTTGAACGAAGTAAGAAAGGCAGACAATCTGAAAAGGAAATGAAAGGGCTCAATATATAGTGGGGATCAGTGAAGTGAAATGAGATGAGATGACGACTTCTCGTCAGACGAATATACGGTAATATCAACAGCACTGGTACATGATACAACAGATGTAGCATTGGTTATGAATAAGGGAAGCTAGACAATCTGAAAAGAGAAGGGAAAAGTGAAATAAATAGGAAGTGCAGGGAAACTACGACGAAATGGCTCCATGAAAAATGTGAAGATACAGAACGAAATGACTGTCGGAAGGACTGACTCAGCATATAGAAAAGTCAAAACAACCTTCGGTGGCATAGAAATCGAGGGTGGTAACATTAAGAGTGCAACGGGCATTCCACTGTTAAATGCAGAGGAGACAGCGGATAGGTGGAAATACTACACTGAAGGCCTCTATGAGGGGGAAGATTTGTCTGATGACGTGATAGAAGAAGAACAGGAGTAGATATAGAAATAAATAGGGGATCCAGTATTAGGATCAGAATTTAAGGAAACTTTGGAGGACTTAAGATCAAATAAGGCAGAAGGGATAGATAAAATGCCATCAGAATTCCTAAAATCTTGGCGGTAAGTGGTAACAAAACGACTATTCACGTTGGTGTGTAGAATGTATGAATGTGGCGTTATGAATTCTAACGTTCGGAGGAATATCATCCACACAATTCCGAAGACTGCGAGAGCTGACAAGTGCGAGAATTGTCGCACAATCAGCTTGATAACTCATACATCCAAGTTGCTTACAAGAATAATCTACAGAAGAATCGAAAAGAGAATTGTGGATGTTTTAGATGACGATCAGTTTGGCTTTAGGAAAGGTAAATGCAGCAGTGAGGCAATCCTGACATTTCGGTTGATAATGGAAGCAAGACTAAAGAAAAATTAAGACACGTTGATAGGATTTGTCGACCTGTCAAATGGTGCACGATGTTCGAAATTCTGTGAAAAACAGGAATAGGCTATACGGAAGGACGGGTAGTTATACAATACGTACAAGAGCCAAGAGGGGATAATGAATGGGAGAGTGGAGGTGCCCGGACTAAAAACGGTGTAAGAAGGAATGTAGTCTTTCGCCCCTACTTTCTATCTGTACATCGAAGAAGAGATGATGGAAATAAAAGAAAGGTTCAAGAGTGGAATTACAATTCACGGTGAAAGGAATCAATGACACGATTCGCTGATGACATTTCTATCCTGAGAGAAAGTGAAGAAGTAGCACATGATCTGCTAAATGGAATGAACAGTCTAATATTCATTACACAGAATATGGATTGAGAGCAAACCGAAGAAAGACTTAACTATTGACGAGTAACAGAAGTAAGATCAGCGATAAACTTATCAAAATTGGTGGTCACGAAGTAGACGAAATTAAGGAGTGGACAGATCCGAAAATAAAGGAGTATATTCCCTGCAGAACCGACGATAAAAGGAACATACGGGGAGAACACAGCAAGGAGAAGGGACAGAATGTTACATCTGTTAAGAAATCAGGGAGTGACTTTTATGTTGCTAGAGGGTGCTGTAGAGGCTAAAACCTGTAGGGGAGGACAGAAAATAACTGAGGACAATGTATGAAAGTGGTGCTACTTTCAGATGAAGAAATTGTCGCAGGAGAGGAATCCGCAGAGGGTCGCATCAAACCAGTCACAAAGCCGACAACTCTCCATAATAATAATAATAATAATAATAATAACACTTCCCCGCCAGTGCAGGATATTTTGTATATTCCTGCCGTTGGAGCAGGGAACTTGCTTTCAGTGGGGCTATAGATTCTATGAACATGCTGATGGCGTGGCTATGAGAAACGATTCAGCGCCGTTGTAGTGAATATCCACGTGGAAAATTTTGAAAAAAAAAAGAAAAGAAAAGAAAAAGAAACATCCCTGAAGACGGCCAAGAAGAAATACACTCGTGTAAGCGCCTTGCCCTGCAGTGCATTTACGATATCTGTAATATTCGCAGAATGAAATTATCTACGTTCACACGCGCAGTGAAAATGTTCCGAGGCACTTACCCGTTCTTGTGTAGCTCTTTCTTGCTGACACAGACAGCGGTGAATGCATCTTCAAGAAGACACAGCTCCTTCTTCTTGCAGTTCAGAGGACGGCACAGGTCACCTGGAACAGGAGGAGAGCAAACAGACTGTTAAAAGTGACAGGGTGCCACAGGTGGGAATCATTGTTACAGCAAAAGAGCGACAACAAACAATTATGTCGTGAGAGCTTAATGTAGCTACACAAGATAGGTAACTCTTTTGATAATAACAATGGTCAACGACTAGTTATAGGGCTCGAGAGTTTAGACAATGTCTGCATCTGCGAGTGGTAAGGTATGGAAGAAATGTCTCAACGGACACGAAGTGTGATCGCTTGTAATAACGCAACCATCATTTGTCACTTCGCAAATAATACTAAATAGAGCGCAACAAGGGTTGTACATCCCAATTCATACCCACAGTTTCTTTTTAACAAGGTATTCCCGGTCCAAACATTTATTTTCATTTTTATTTTTGAACTTTGGGCATGATCCACTCAAGCAGCCTCCAATATATGCGATGCTTCAAATTATAGCAGGTAACACTTATTTTACTAAACAAAAGATATAGTGTGCCCCCCCCCCCTCCACACACATTCGTTGTAAATACTCTCTGTACTCTGTTTACTCTGTTTGGAAAATGACCGCGAAGTGCTAAGCAGTGTAGTAATTCGGTTGTCGCCTGGTATCGCAATGAGCAGCCGAAAATGATGTTACCGATATCATCCTCCGTCCCACAATCGCAGAGGGATGAGTCGGTCAATTGTTGCCGGTACAGTTGCAGTCGGTACCTACCAAGGAAGTACCACAGTGGCGGAGGGATGCTTCGCGGTATAGTTGCATCACGTCTTCCCCTATACTGACACGATAGGCTCCGCTTGTTGCACAAGGTTGTGATCTGCCGCCGCGTAACTTTGACAGCGTCTGTGTAAGGAGCATATTCGTACGTCTTTGTCCGTGGTGAATGGCACTCTTAACGAGAGCTTCAACAAATTTCGTTGACCATGATACTGCAGTGCCCCTTTGCTCATAGCATCAGGATTTTCTTGCACGGCGCTGTAGTTCTAATCCGGTCTATAATAAGATAAACCAAATAATTATTGGTACTATTGACGGTATGATTCTGTACGAGCATCAACGTTGATCGCGAATCAGTCAGAATAATGAGGGAGTTGGAACTGGCCACCACGGCGTGTCTGTTCGTCACAGTACGCGCTGCGCACGCCATCTGAAGTACGAGATCCATCTGTGTAGAGACGGTGCGCATTTTTAAGTTCACTTGAAGAGACCTTTCTTGCACGCTCCTATTCCACGTATGGTGTAACCCATCCGTACGAATGTCTAAATTCGTTGTCGAATTCCTGTAATCTATCTTGAGATAATGACCGTGCGACGCTGTTACATTTCGGTCGTACAGTGGTGAAATACTGCAAAACATGTAGGCTAGTGGCGGAAGTTCCTTTATAAACAAGTATCTTCTAGAGAAGCATTTCTCATCCAGTACGCATATCCCATTTCTCATCCAGTACGTATATCCTCCAAAGGATCTTGCACGAGCAGTGCGAGTCTGAGTAGGCATTTGGGGCCAATGTAATACCTCTGTGTTTGGATGATCATTAGCTTTGGCAAAAAGAGCATTCAGACAGGTTGACCGTGGAGCATCCAGACAGCACCTGCAAGCTTCATACTGGCACCCGTCAAGCGTTTGTAGAGCAGACTCAGTGGCCGAGATAGTAACGGCAACCGTGGTCCATACATTGCCGGATTAGAGTACGATATACAGGGTGTTTCCGTAATGCGTGTAGAAATGTAACAGAACGTAGATGATGCTGCACTGAACAATCTGAGGTAGCGAACCTTGGGTCAGAGAACCCACCTTCAGGAGGTAATAGGAATGAAATCATATTACTGTGTACTTTATTTTCATTACTTACAGTCATCTGCAAATACCATCACTGACACAATGAACGTATCATTTGTACCGTATCTTACAAAATGTGCTGAAACTGACCGCCTTCAACCTCAATGCAAGCGTGACATCGGCGAACAAGATTCTGTATCATTCTGACAGATATCCCTGGTGTGTATCGAATCACATCACAGGCAGCTACAATTCTGGCAACTAATTCCATCTCCGTATCCACTTGGGTCTCATACACAGGTGACTTTAGATATTCCCATAGGAAAGAATCAAGAGGATTCAGGTCACGTGACTTCGTAGGCCATGGAACAGGATCTCTTCTTCCAATCCAGCGACCAGGAAATACAGTACTGAAATGGTTGCAGAGGTCATCTGAGGCCATCAGTCCCCTAGAACTTAGAACTACTTAAACCTAACTAACCTAAGGACATCACACACATCCATGACAAAGGCAGACCGTAGCAGACGCGCGGTTCCAGACTGAAGCGCCTAGATCCGCTCTGCCACCGCTGCCGGCTATAACTCTTTGCACGAGCCTCAAGTACAGGTGCTCTTTCAGACGGCTAGGCAGATGATATGGCCCAGTGAGATTGTCACCTGCAATACCGACCCAAATATTCATAGCAAACCGTACTTGATGGTGTGACTCTACTACAGCCAATTCCAAATGTTCAAAATACCATCACGATCAAATGAGGCCTCGTAAGTAAACAGCTCGATTTGGAGGAAATCTTGTCGATCAACCCACTGATGGAACAATCACTGGAACAATGCGACCCTTGGCGCAAAGTTAGTTACAAGCATTCCGTGGACTTGTTGTGGGTGATATGGGTGTGCATCATCACTTCCTAGCAATTATGGTCGTCCACAACCTTTTCTTACTGGAAATAAGGAACGTAAATGTAAATAAACAGCACAGTACGTGTAGACTAACATGAGCGTTACCTGTGAATAAGCTGGAAAACAGTCATGTTAGACAAACGGGTAGACCAGTTTACTTCCACATCTCCATAAACTGGTTTCTCCAATCCCAGGTTCCCTAAAAAATGGTTCAAATGGCTCTGAGCACTATGGAACTCAACTTCTGAAGTCATCAGTCCCCTAGAACTTAGAACTAATTAAACCTAACTAACCTAAGGACATCACACACCTCCATGCCCGAGGCAGGATTCGAACCTGCGACCGTAGCGGTCTTGCGGTTCCAGACTGAAGCGCCTAGAACCGCACGGCCACTCAGGCCGGCCCCAGGTTCCCTATCTCAAATTGTTCAGTGGAACATTCTCTATGTCCTGTTACATTTTTGCACGCTTTTACGGAAACAATCTGTATATACATCCTCTTGTGCCGCCACCGCCCCAAAATCCCCTAACTGAATGTATAGTATCAATTGCCTTTTCGCCGCGCGGGATTAGCCGAGCGGTCTGGGGCGCTGCAGTTGTGGACTGTGTGGCCGATTCCGGCGGAGGTTCGAGTCCTCCATCGGGCACGGGTGTGTGTGTGTTTGTCCTTAGGTTAAGCAGTGTGTAAGCTTAGGGACTGATGACCTAGGAGTTAAGGGCCATAAGATTTCACACACATTTGAACTTTTTGGATTGCATTTTCAGTTTTTTGCAGAATGTATTTCATACGTGCGGACAAAGTGAGCTTGTAGTCTCAGACCCAGATGTTGGAAGGAATGTTGAGTGGATACATAATGTTTTATTTTATCTTGGACACAATTAGAGGCTATGTAGAATGCTACCCATCCACATGAAATTCGAAGAGTGTTTACTTCGTTTACCAAGTTCGCGATTCCTTGATGCCTCAGAATGTGTCATATCAACCTATCTGTAGCATTCTCATACGAATGGACGTATGAAATTGCGTGAAAAACCGTCAACAAGAATAATTATAAAGTAATATGTACATATATTATGTGTGATGCAAACTACACTGAAGAACCAAAGAAACTGGTACACCTGCCCAATATCGTGTAGAGCTCCCATGAGCACTAAGAAGTGCCGCAACACGACCTGGCATGGACTCGACTGATGTTTGAAGTACTGCTGGAGGCAACTGACACCATAAATTCTGCAGGGCTGTCGATAAATCCGTAAGAGTACGAAGGAGTGGAGATCTCTTCTGAACAGCACGTTGAAAGGCAGCCCAGATGCTCTCAATAATATTAGTGTCTGGGGAGTTTGGCGGACAGCGGATGTGTTTGAGCTCAGAAGAGTGTTCATAGAGACACACTGAGGCAATTCTGGACGTGTGGGGTGTCACCTGGTGGAATTGCCCAAGTCCGTCGGAATGCACAATGGACGTGAACGGATGGAGGTGATCAGACAGGGTGATTACATACGTCTCACCTGTCAGAGTCGCATCTAGACGTATCAGGGGTCCCATATCACTCCAACTAAACACGCCCCACACCATTACAGAGCCTTCACCAGTTTGAACAGTCCCCTGTTGCCATGCAGGGTCCACGGACTCATGAGGTTGTCTCTATGCCGTACATGTCCATCCGCTCGATACAATTTGAAACGAGACTCGTCCGACAAGATACCATGTTTCCAGTCATCAACAGTCCAATGTCGGTGTTGAAGGGCCCAGGCGAGGCGTAAAGCTTTGTGTCGTGCAGTCATCAAGGGTACACGAGTGGGCCTTCGGCTCCTAAAACCCATATCGATGATGTTTCGTTGAATGGTTTGCACGCTGACACTTGTTGATGGCCCAGCATTGAAATGTGCAGCAATTTGTGGAAGGGTTGCACTTCCGTCAAATCGAACGATTCTCTTTAGTCGTCCTTGGTTCCGTTCTTGCAGTATCTTTTTCCGGCCGCAGAGATGTCGGAGATTTGATGTTTTACCGGATTCCTGATATGCACGGTACACTCTTGAAATGGTCGTACAGGAAAACCCCCACTTAATCGCTACCTCGGAGATGCTACGTCCCATCGCTCGTGCGCCGGCTATAACACCTAACACCACGTTCAAACTTACGTAAATCTTGATAATCCGCGATTGTAGAAGCAGTAACCGAGCTAACAACTGCGCGACACTTCTTGTCTTATGTAGGCGTTGCAGGCCGCAGCTCCGTGTACAGCCTGTTTACATATGTCTGTATAATACGCATGCCTATTGCAGTTTCTTCGGCGCTTCATTGTATGTGACATTTAGAATACTCCTTTACGATAATACTAGCAACTACTATATCATATTTCGCCAACGGCCCATCAGTCGCCCAACACTTGGATAGGTCACCGTCTGGGGCTGCCAAGTGCTGTTGGCAAGAGGCGTGAAGTCAGCCCTTGTGAGGCCAATTGAGAAGATATTGGATTGAATAGTAGCGGCACCGGTCACGAAAACTGACAACGGTGTAGGGAGGGGGGAGGAAGAGCAGTGTTCTGACCACACGCCCTTCCGTACCCGCATCCGGTGACGCCTAAAGGATGAGGATGACACGGCGGCCGGTCGCTACTGTTGGGCCTTCAAAGTCTGTTCGGACGGTGTTTGCTTGTGTATCATGTACCAGAGAATAAAACATTTCTGCTCTTATGTACATGACACAAAGAACAATCAGTTATTATTATCTTATATCTTCAGGCTATTCATGTTTTTAAAGAGCGCCATTAAGAAAGTTCGCTTTCTCTGATAGTAGCTGCCTCTGTGATCGGTTGACTATGTAATTGGTACGGACTGCTATAGAACAGGAGGTGAATAAACGTTACAAATACTTTAATGTACGTATCAAAATTTGTGATGAAATTATTTAATGTGTACTGGTAATACAACATGTTCACTAATGCAGTCCTTTTCATAATTTAGTTCAGTTTGCAGGAACGGAAGGAACATCGCTGGCTAACTGCAGCCGCCGCCATTACGCAGTACATTTTAAATTATTTCAACTGCGCGAAAGACGTGCGACTTGGAGTGAAGTATTTTCTCTTCCAGCACTGCAGCGCACGGGAGTATTGTCTTTTCAAATTAGCTTCTTCAGTTAATAGATTAAAAACAGCACAGATAGTCTTGGCTAAACTTATCTAGGAGTATAGAATCTTGTTTCGAGAATTCGAACTTTTTTCTCAGTAAAACGCCTTTACGTAATGAAGTAAGATTAATAACATCAGAATTTCAAGTGTTTTCAGCTTATTTAAGAAGAGTAACAATTATTCATCTAGGATGATATGACAAGCTTTATACTTCTCCCCACCGTACGTATACTGCGCACCACGTAAAAAAATCTCTATGTGAAGGTCAGACATTTTCATTTCAAGAATTAATCCCATGCAAAGAGATAATAGTAATATCTATTTTATTCAAGTTTAAAGATTATTTTTCAAAGGATAAATTAAAAATTAAATTATATCCGGAAACAGGAGAGAGAGAATAGATCCCTTCTTTCAGTCAGTTTCTGTCGTAAATCTATTTTCTCTCCAATCCTATGTAGTACCTCCTCATGAGTTACAAGCTCTACCCATTCAATCTTCAGCATTCTTTTGTAGCACGACAACTCAAAAGCTTCTATTCTTTTCTTGTCTTAATTCTCTATCGCCCAACTTTCACTTCCAATAAGGCTTCACTCCAGACAAATATCATCAGAAGAGATTTGCGAAATTTATATGTTTTATGTTATCAACTAGAAATGATCGGTGAAAGCCTAGGACTGTAAGAGCAATGGGTTTGTTGTTTATAAAATAGCGTTTGCTGATGCCGGTCATGGTGTTTCTTTTATTTATTTATCTCCTGCACGAAAGGTTTAGGGAAACCATTCCCATTTTCGAATGCATTTTTCCGTGTGTTATAGCATTTACGCGTGATGTTTTCGATCTGTGAGTTCAAATGGCTCTGAGCACTATGGAACTTAACATCTGTGGTCATCAGTCCCCTAGAACTTAGAACTACTTAAACCTAACTAACCTAAGGACATCACACACATCCATGCCCGAGGCAGGATTCGAGCCTGCGACCGTAGCAGTCGCGTGGTTCCGGACTGAGCGCCTAGAACCGCTAGACCACCACGCCCGGCGATCTGTGAGTTGCTGCATTACTTGAAAACTACATGTGTTGTTACAGTAGAGGAAACAGAATAATGCAACACCTCAAACGTAAAAAACATTACCCGTAAGTGCCATAATAGACGAAAAACCCACCTGAAAATGGAAATCATTTCCCGAAATGCGTGATGCAGGAAATAAATAAATACATAAATAAAAGAAAAATGTGACTGGGAGCAATTTTTTAAACGAACCAATTATATTCTTTGATGACAAAATTTTGTTATAGAGAAATGTTTTTCTTGCTGTTGCCACTCTCCATTTTATACCCTCTCCATTTCGGACATGATCAGTTACAGCGCTAAGCAAATAACAGAACTCATCTAGGATTAGAGTATCAATTTGTAATCTAATTTCGTTCTAGGCGCTACGGTCTGGAGCCGCGCGACCGCTACGGTCGCAGGTTCGAATCCTGCCTCGGACATGGATGTGTGTGATGTCCTTAGGTTAGTTAGGTGTAAGTAGTTCTAAATTCTAGGGGACTGATGACCTCAGTGACCTCTGCAACCATTTCAGTACTGTATTTCCTGGTCGCTGGATTGGAAGAAGAGATCCTGTTCCATGGTTTAGTTTTGTTCATTTTATGAACTCCCTTCCTGCAGCATGCTAAAAAAGGATGGATAGGCGGGTTTAACATACTCGCCAAGTATTCGACCAACATAGGCTTAGTGTTACGCAGCTGAATTAAGTGCTACAGTGAGAGTTTTCGTGGCGTCAGACGGCTTCCAAGCGGGAGTGTGCGCCGGTAGCCGGATGGTAAGTGAAGGGGAACAGTGAAGCACTTTGCGGTTGTACGGTCAGCGGCGCTCGCTCGCAACACTCGCCGTGGGAATCGATGTCGGGAGCCGCAACTGCAACCCCGTCTCCATTCGGTACTTCGCCTTCAGCTGTTCGATGCGTCACTGGCCAATAAACGCTCAGTAAGATACTCTGAATCACGTGCAGAATTTGCGACAGAGGTGAACAATGCTCCAAAACAGTCAAAATATTGAAAAAAACTCGACTTCAGCGGTAACCTGAAATATGTCGTAATTAGCTAAAAAATTTCTACGGTAGGTAACTGTACGACATTTCGTAAAATTTCTCACTCTTCCTCTCATAACTGTTATTTGTTATCGAATGAAACACGTTCACCGTTAACAGACGCCATTTATTTATATCGACAATGCGTTTCGAAGGTTTAAATCTCCACCTTCATGTGGATTTACATGTGTTAGTACGACATGTGTGTGTGTGTTACGAGTTTGGGCTAACCTGTCGCCAGTGGTCACAGGCCCCTTCCAATGTTGTAATATATCACATGTGAACTGGCATACGATGTAAACAAAGATCATCTCTGTAAAATAGCTTCCAGACACGATCTTCGTTTACAAAGTATGACAGTTCATATATGATGTATTACAACAGAGGAAGGGGACTGTGATCACTGGAGACAGCGCGACAGGTTACCCCAAAGTCGTAACACAAAACACACAATGTCGTACTAATACATGTAAATGCACCTGATGATGGAATACTCATTTTACTAAGGGTTGAAGCTCCTCTTTTCGTTCTTCAGTGTTTACGATTTAAAAACTTGGTTGTTTTGGAAATCAGCGTTATCCAAACACAATTAGTTTATTTTTATATTTACCTAGACACGTTTCGACACCAATGTGTCATCTTCTGTGGGTCAAATTTTTATTTCTGTAGAGTACAATATCACATTTGTAATA
Organism: Schistocerca americana; assembly: GCF_021461395.2. Taxonomy (NCBI): domain Eukaryota; kingdom Metazoa; phylum Arthropoda; class Insecta; order Orthoptera; family Acrididae; genus Schistocerca; species Schistocerca americana. The sequence goes on from NC_060119.1 coordinate 1,136,442,025, forward strand.
ATTTAACTGCTGTAGGCCTAAGACATTCAATACTGCACTGGATAAATATAAAAATAAACTAATCGTGTTTGCATAAGGCTGATTTCCAAAACAGGCCACTGACGATGGAAGTTTAAATCTTCGAAATGCGTTGTGAATACATAAAAACCGACTGGTTACAGTAAACTTGTCGTTTCGTTCGATATCAATAACACTCACGCTAAAGCCTACCCTAAAATGTTCGCATTTAAAATGTAATTTAAGTGGTCAGATTTTGTTTCTATAAAATTGGTCAATGTGTTGGTTACACACCTTTGTATTTTGTATCTAAATGTTCATGATCTATTCCTCCCAAGTGTTTAGAGTATCCATGCCCTTTTATTAGATTTTCCCGCAGGCGGTTTTAAGTGTTCCACCTACCACAGCTGCGTGCAAGAACTGTGTTTGGGCCACGTGTGGCGCGCGCTCTAACTGGTCTCTATTTCTGCAGCTGTTTACGGTTTTCCTGCTGGTACAGCCAGACGATGGCTGCTGTGGCTTTCCTATGTAAATGTCTTTCACGTATTGTGTGCTCCTTTTCCTCATTTTAATACTTCTTAGGTGTTTCGTGTTTCCGTGGATAGCGGTTTTCTCACAAATTGTCGTTTTAGTAACTTCGTAGGTTCCCTATTTTATAAAATGGAACATGGAACTTTCGGTTCCAAAGACAAAATTGGGCGGAAGACAATCTTGGTTCTTTTACGCTCTATGTGCGTAATGTCCGGGCATCAGTTCACGGCTACATTCTTGTTTATGAAAGACTGCTTATGCATAGTTGTAACACATTCATTCCACCATTACAGAACATGCCAGAAGATGGAATTATATTATTCCGTTACCGGTTATCACGAATAAATTACAAATGAATCAACAGTTATTGTGGTTTTCTTACAAGGGGAGGCCACCAATTGTGAAGTTCAGATTCGATTCATACTGCGCATAATAAAATCTCATGGCCAGAGGTGTAATGTGGCAAAGCACCAAGACGCACTTCTCAGCCGTTGTCGAGAAAATCGACAGTTAAAAGAAACCGTTGCGGTGAAATACTCTCGACGATTAATAATTCTCTACAGCGTCGTGGCGCAGCGGTAAGCGCTCGGGTTCGTAATCCGAAGGTCGCCGGATCGAATCTCGCGCTATGCAACCTTTTTTTTCAGTATTTGTTTTTTATAATTAAAATATATATATATATATATATATATATATATATATATATATATATATATATATATATATAATTCCCGGCAATCAGTTGCAACAATTATGCATATAATAAGTTGTTGAATGTCGTTTGTCGTGGAAAAACTGGCGACTTCGAACATCATTATGTTTTCCGCAAACAAAGTTGTATTTCACAAATGTTATTAATTGTCTTCATAATGTCAGCCACGTGTAGTTAACGGAAGACGTAGAAACGATATTCCGAAACGAATACGTATAGCGTAAGTCAAACGTTCGAATTAGAATAGAGACCCCACGAACACAAATTTGCTGTGGCAGGTATGAAACTCCGTTACTCGCTCGTTACACTTGAACGACAGATGTTGAATGGGCCGAAACGAGCCGCCGCATAACAGCGTAGTTGCCTGCTAACTTCGAAAGAAGGTAGATGCGGTCCCTAGCGCAACTTATAACATTGTCGAAAATCAGTGCGGACGGGAGAGCTTTGGTACACCCTGTTAAAAAAAAACACAAAAAATTGAGGCGGTACAATTGGAGAGCGATCCGCCTTCACCAACATGCATAAGCAATTCATTAATACTTTATATATATATATATATATATATATATATATATATATATATATATTTGAATTACAAAAAACTAATAATAATAAAAAAAATTGCATGGCGCGTGATTCGATCCGCCGACCTTCGGATTACGAACCCGAGCGCTTACCGCTGCGCCACGACGCTGTAGGAAATTATTAATCGTCGAGAGTATTTCACCGTAACGGTTTCTTTTGTCTGTCGATTTTCTCGACAACGGCTGAGAAGTGCATCTTGGTGCTTTGCCACATTACACCTCTGGCCATGAGCTTTTATTATGCGCAGTATGAATCGAATCTGAATTTCACAATTGGCGGCCTCCCCTTGTTAGTTTGGTGAAAATAGCGGCCGTGTTGAGACTGAGTGGTGCTCAAGATTTCGTCTCAGTGTCCGTGTGGATACTTGCTTTGCTTCAAACAAGAGCGTTTCATCACTCGAGGTGCGTGACGCTGCTGAACTATCCAGCACATCCGAGCGAACAATGCCTCTCTCTGCACTGCGGTGAGTGTGGCCCTCCTGAACCGTCGAGTCTACACTCACACTAGAGTCGCGGCGTCCAGAATAATGTGATCAGCAATATGAGTATCAAGAACGATAAACCGCAGCCTCCTTCGTTCTGTTCGCCTATAACATCCACAGCGCCGTAGATATCGGTGCCCAAATAGATGTCTTGTAACTTGGCTTCAGGGAAGCATTCGATACAAATATGCATTATCGTTTAGTGAACAAATCATGAGCTTATGCAGTATCAGATCAAGCAAAATGGGACTGCAGGCGCAGACGAAGTAGTTGAATAACGATAACAAAGCCAGCGGCTGTATTTGAATCCAAACTCGTTTATTCTTTTAAAAACATGCTACCAGTTTCGAGACCAAATGATATCTTCAGGTGCGAAGCGTAACATCATCTTCAGGTCCGAAGTGTAACCTCGCATCCAAACATGTAAACAGTTGTGGATGGCAGGTTACGCTTGGGCCCTAAAGATGACAGAATTTGGTGCCGAAACCGGTAGCACGTTTTAAAAAGAATAAACGAAGTTGGATTCAAATACAGCCGCTGGTTTTCTTATCATTAGTCTAGTACACTTTGTGATTGGATTCATTTCTTTGCAGGTGTAACTCAAAACGTCGTACTTGCTGGAAGAAAACCGACAACTGTAAGGGTAATTTCGGGAGATCCCCAAGAGAGTGTTACAGGACCGGCACTATTTACAATTTATAAAAAAAAAAAAAAATGGCTCTGAGCACTATGGGACTTAACTTCTAAGGTCATCAGTCCCCTAGAACGTAGAACTACTTAAAACCTAACTAACCTAAGGACATCACACACATCCATGCCCGAGGCAGGATTCGAACCTGCGACCGTAGCGTTCGCGCGGTTCCAGACTGTAGCGCCTAGAACCGCTTGGCCACCCCGGCCGACTATAATCTATACTAATGATCTAGAGTATAACATTGGAGACTATGTGAGGCAGTGCACGGAAGATACAGGGTTAGCATCGCTAGAAGACTGTTGAGAAATTCCGGAAGGCGCGTGTAGGATCGATGAATGGTGCACGGTCTGACAGTTGCTGAAAGTGAATAAATATAAAGCATGCGCATAAACAGACTGAGAGATCCTTCACTGTGAGCTTACAGAATTGCCGGAAAACCACTGTAACTGTAACTACGGTAGAGCACGTAGGAGTTACTGTCCGGGGCGATGTGAAGCGGAATGAGCAAATACACTGAGGATCCAAAACATTATCACCACCTGCTTAACAGCTTGTTGAAATAGCTTTGGAACGCAATACATGATTGATTCTGAGTATCATCTGTTCTACAGTTCGTTGGTAAGCTTGTGAAGGTACAGGGTGTTTCAAAAATGACCGGTATATTTGAAACGGCAATACAAACTAAACGAGCAGCGATAGAAATACACCGTTTGTTGCAATATGCTTGGGACAACAGTACATTTTCAGGCAGACAAACTTTCGAAATTACAGTAGTTACAATTTTCAACAACAGATGGCGCTGCGGTCTGGGAAACTCTATAGTACGATATTTTCCACATATCCACCATGCGTAGCAATAATATGGCGTAGTCTCTGAATGAAATTACCCGAAACCTTTGACAACGTGTCTGGCGGAATGGCTTCACATGCAGATGAGATGTACTGCTTCAGCTGTTCAATTGTTTCTGGATTCTGGCGGTACACCTGGTCTTTCAAGTGTCCCCACAGAAAGAAGTCACAGGGGTTCAGTCTGGCGAATAGGGAGGCCAATCCACGCCGCCTCCTGTATGTTTCGGATAGCCCAAAGCAATCACACGATCATCGAAATATTCATTCAGGAAATTAAAGACGTCGGCCGTGCGATGTGGCCGGGCACCATCTTACATAAACCACGAGGTGTTCGCAGTGTCGTCTAAGGCAGTTTGTACCGCCACAAATTCACGAAGAATGTCCAGATAGCGTGATGCAGTAATCATCGTTTCGGATCTGAAAAATGGGCCAATGATTCCTTTGGAAGAAATGGCGGCCCAGACCAGTACTTTTTGAGGATGCAGGGACGATGGGATTGCAACATGGGGCTTTTCGGTTCCCCATATGCGCCAGTTCTGTTTATTGACGAAGCTGTCCAGGTAAAAATAAGCTTCGTCAGTAAACCAAATGCTGCCCACATGCATATCGCCGTCATCAATCCTGTGCACTATATCGTTAGAGAATGTCTCTCGTGCAGCAATGGTAGCGGCGCTGAGGGGTTGCCGCGTTTGAATTTTGTATGGATAGAGGTGTAAACTCTGGCGCATGAGACGATACGTGGATGTTGGCGTCATGTGGACCGCAGCTGCAACACGGCGAATGGAAACCCGAGGCCGCTGTTGGATCACCTGCTGCACTAGCTGCGCGTTGCCCTCTGTGGTTGCCGTACGCGGTCGCCCTACCTTTCCAGCACGTTCATCCGTCACGTTCCCAGTCCGTTGAAATTTTTCAAACAGATCCTTTATTGTATCGCTTTTCGGTCCTTTGGTTACATTAGACCTCCGTTGAAAACTTCGTCTTGTTGCAACAACACTGTGTTCTAGGCGGTGGAATTCCTACACCAGAAAAATCCTCTGTTCTAAGGAATAAACCATGTTGTCTACAGCACACTTGCACGTTGTGAACAGCACACGCTTACAGCAGAAAGACGACGTACAGAATGGCGCACCCACAGACTGCGTTGTCGTCTATATCTTTCACATCACTTGCGGCGCCATCTGTTGTTGAAAATTGTAACTACTGTAATTTCGAAAGTTTGTCCACCTGAAAATGTACTGTTGTCCCAAGCATATTGCAACAAACGGTGTATTTCTATCGCTGCTCGTTTAGTTTTTATTGCCGTTTCAAATATACCGGTCATTTTTGAAACACCCTGTATGTGACAGCGGCTGTCTGAGAACAAGTCACGTAATTCCTGTACATAACGGGTCGCTGATTTGCGTACGCCGTGACGGCGTTCTACTATAGCGACCGAGATGGGTTCCATCGGATTCACATCAAGCATATTTGGTGGTCAAGACATCAACTTGAGTTCAAAATCATTCTCCTCGAATCACTGTAGCACGATTATGGCTTTGGGACACGGACAGTTACACTACTGAAAAATGATATCGCCATCGGTAAAAACATTACGGATGAAGAGGTGCAGGTGGTCCGCAACCGTCTTTGTATCTTCGATTACTACCCCATGCATGCACAGAAGACTGTCTGTCATACCATAATACTGTTCCCACCAGAAGGCGTCGTGGGGCGCTGCAAGTTTCTAGTCGCCGTTCATCTCGATGACTTTAGATAGTACACTTGCTGCCAACTTCAGGTTTGTTTACTGCAGGTTTGACGGTTAGTGGTGTCTAATACACTATGTGATCAAAAGTATCCGGTCACCCCCAAAAACATATGTTTTTCATATTAGGTGCATTGTGCTGCCACCTGCTGCCAGGTACTCCGTATCAGCGACCTCAGTAGTCATTAGACATCATGAGAGAACAGTATTGGGTGCTCCGCGGAACTCACGGACTTGAAACTGGGACAGGTGATTGGGTGTAACCTGTGTGACACGTCTGTACGCGAGATTTTCACACTCCTAAACATCCCTAGGCCCACTGTTTACGATGTGATAGTGAAGTGGAAACGTGAAGGAACACGTACAGCACAAAAGCGTACAGGCCGACCTCGTCTGTTGACTGACAGAGACCGCCGACAATTGAAGACCGTCGTAATGCGTGATAGGCAGACATCTATCCAGACCATTACACAGGAATTCCAAACTGCATCAGGATTCACTGCAAGTACTCTGACAGTTAGGCGGGAGGTGAGAAAACTAGGATTTCATGGCCGAGCGGCTGCTCACAAGCCACACATCACGCAGATAAATGCCAAACGACGCCTCGCTTGGTGTAAGGAGCATAAACATTGGACGATTGAACAGTGGAAAAACCCTTGCGTGGAGTGACGGATCACGGTATACAATGTGGCGACCCGATGGCAGGGTGTGGGTAGGGCGAGTGCCCGGTGAACGTCATCTGCCAGCGTGTGTAGTGCCAACAGCAAAATTCGGAGGAGATGGTGTTATGGCGCGGTCGCGTTTTTCATGGAGGGGCTTGCACCCCTTGTTATTTTGCGTGGCACTATCACAGCACAGGCCTACATTGATGTTTTAAGCATCTTCTTGCTTCCCACTGTTGAAAAGCAATTTTGGGATGTGGACTGCATCTTTCAACACAATCGAGCACCTGTTCATAATGCATAGCCTGTGGCGGAGTGGTTACATCACTGTAATGGACTGGCCTGCACAGAGTCCTGACCTGAACCCTATAGAACACTTTTAGGATGTTTTGGAACGCCGACTTCTTGCCAGGCCTCACAGACCGACATCGATACCTCTCCTCAGTGCAGCACTCCATGATGAATGAGCTGCCATTCCGCAAGAAGCCTTCCAGCACCTGATTGAACGTATGCCTGTGGGAGTGGAATCTGTGATCAAGGCTAAGGGTGGGCCAACACCATATTGAATTCTAGCATTACAGATGGAGCCAGGTGTCCGGATACTTTTGATCACATAGTGTATATGAGACGGCTGAATTATTACTAAATCAATGCTAAATTAAATGAAGATCATAAGTAAGTGACATAACTGGAAGTAAAACGCTGCGCGTATGAGGCGGTGACATTTGATAGTTACAGAGCAACAGAACATCCTCAGGACTACTTCAACGCACAGAAGGTGTTACCAGGAAGCTGAATCAGGCTATCGGTGACAGTAAACTGACATGCCGTCAAACTGACAGCACCTTGTGAAGGAACACGTGCTTATCTCGCCAAAATGGGACCCTTGGCTTTTCACTGGGCGGCTACGGGATAACGTGGCAGGGTGCGTACAACAGTGGGAGCGACAGAGTGCGCTCACGGGTGGATGTCGCTCCGTCTGCTTGCCGCGGCTCCCCTCGCCTGTAATTGAATTGTTGCAATCACTCGCGGCGATTTGGCTGAGGGCCACGCCGTTCCCCTGGCAGACTAGCTCGGTGTGGCGGAAGATACGGCCAGAAAGTGGGCACCGGGTCCATTTCACGGACGAGCGGTCGCGCTCACCTCCCCCAGTCACCGCGACGCCACGTCTGGCGGTCGGGCACCCATGTCTCTGTCTCTGTCCCTGCCCCTGCCCCTCCCTCCCTGTCTCCCGAGCGGCTTCGCGTCCCACGAAAACTCCGGTAAATTAATAACAAAAAAATGGTTCAAAAAATGGTTCAAATGGCTCTGAGCACTATGGGACTTAACATCTATGGTCATCAGTCCCCTAGAACTTAGAACTACTTAAACCTAACTAACCTAAGGACAGCACACAGCACCCATCCATCACGAGGCAGAGAAAATCCCTGACCCCGCCGGGAATCGAACCCGGGAACCCGGGCGTGGGAAGCGAGAACGCTACCGCACGACCACAAGATGCGGGCAATTAATAACAATCGTCACAGAACCACGATACGTTCCTGCTTCAATAAAAACTTTTGTACCACGGTAACTAACAGTCTCCATCATACACATCATCAGCTTTAAAGGGGGACAGTATGTCCCACTTCCATAGATTTTGATGTGCAATTTCTGTTACAACTTCTTGCCAGCAGCTAAATGCTCATAAACTTTCGTATCGTTGTAACTTAACTGCCCAACGAATGGTGAAGGAAAACAAGTGAATTGAACGACCAAGTTTGCAAGTATGTCCATCTGCCGCCAGAGAGTAGTGTACTGGCGCAAAGTGTCGCCAAAGACAGACTCGCAAGCAACGCGCCGCCAACGCCCTCTCGACCGCAAGTATTTAGGTCGCCACTGCTGACCGGAGGGCTCAGTCTCAGTCATAGTCACTAGCTCAGTCACTATTCTAGCTGGTGTCTGTCATTACATTGCAACCAGATTAGAGTACATAGCGGAACTTGTACTTCACCAGCAGTGAGGATAAAAGAAGTGCTTGTACCGCAAAACATGGAACCTTAAAGTTAAGTAGCAGCTATCTGTTCAACTAAATAAAGAACCGCGTTAATATATTTGTGCAGTTGTGTTGTAGAAAGAGGATACTGGCCACCAAAGAACATCTTCTACCTTGATTCCTATGTCCAAGACTCTACAATGTCAAGGAGGATACAAAAAATACTGTAGTGTCAAAGCCTCTGGGTGCCATTGTAACTTATTTTGGTCTTAAGGGATGTTTAGAGAGGTTGCTTTGAGACACAGGATGGTCACTCTTTTGAGTCAAAAATCTTCTGACTGGTTTCATGTCGTGTGCCACGAATTCCTCTCCTGCCCGACTTTTTCATCTCAGAGGAGCACTTGCAACCTACGTACTCAATTATTTTCCAATACAGTTTTTGCCCTCTATAGCTCCCTCTCGTACCATTCAAGTTATGCCATGATGTCCTACGACCCTGTTCCTTCTCCTTGTCACTCTTTTCTATTCTGTGAACAATCTGCTCCTTTCTTACCATACCAAACCACCTAATTTTCAATATTATCCTGCAGCACCACATCTCAAACCTTTCGATTCCAGTTTTCCCACAGTCCATGTTTCACTACTACACAATGCTGTGCCCCAAACGTACATCCTCAGAAATTTCTTCCACAAATTAAGGCCTATGTTTGGTACTAGTAGAATTCTTTAGTCAGGAATGCCATTGTTACCACTGCTAGTCTACTTTTTATGTCCTCATCGCTCATCTGTCTTGAGTTATCTTGTTGCCTAGGTAGCAGAATTCCTCAACTTCATCTATCACGTGATCACCAATTTTGGTGAAAAGTTTCTCTGTATTCCCATTTCTGCTACTTCTCATTATCTTCCTCTTTCTTCGATTTACTCCCAGTCCATATTCTGCACTCATTATACTGTCCATTCCATTCGACACATCCTGCAATTCTTCTCACTTTCACTCAGGATAGCAATGTCATCAGCGAATCGTATTATTGATATCCTGTCACTTCGAATTTTTAACCCACTCCATCGTTACTTCTTTCATCCATAGACTGAACAGTAGGGGTGAAAGACTACATCCCTGTCTTAAAACCTTTTTCATTCGAGCACTTCGTTCTTGGTCTTCCAGTCTTATTGTTCCCCCTTGGATCTTGTATATATTGTATATTACCCATCTTTCCCTATAGCTTAACCTTATTTTTCTCAGAAGGCTGCAGTGTATGTAGATATTTATTCCGGTCTTCTATTACCCAATCTGCTGCTCCACCCCTCTCCATCCATGTCATCCACCCTCACTCTGTCCATCTGCTCCTCCCCTTCTCTCTCAACCTCCTTCTGCCCCCTCTCATTGTCCATCTCCTCCTCTCCCCTCTCTGTCCATGTCCTCCACCCCCTCTCTCTGTCCATGTCGTCCTTCTCCCTATCTGTTCCTCCCCCATCCCACATTATCATACTGACGCAGCTTATATTTCTTTCCAGATCGTAAGTAATGTGTTCACCAAATTTGGTTGAAATAGTTGCAAGGGATTAAAACAGCTTTTACACGTGGCTTTGCACACGTATGCAGATGTCAAACATATTTCACATATATTTAACACATTTCACACGTATTGTACACATACGTCACTCGTATCTCTAGTGAATTTCCCAATGCAGTTTCATTTTCATTGAGCTCAATGTTTATGACGTCGTATCTCCTGAACTATTTGTCGTCAGATGATATAATTTTGCTGGTGCATCCAGTGGCATATGTGGCTACTGCCTGCGGAATGTATTGTTATTAGGGTTGGTGGCAAAGAAGCAAAAAATTAAAGCGTCATACAGGATGCCACAGTTTTTCACGCATCTCAGCATTTGACATTATATCTCTGGAACAGCAGTAAGCAAGTTATAAATCAAAACGTCATGCCTGGTGGGGCAATTTTACTGAATGAAAAGCGAAAATGTAGTAAGCGATAACCTTTCTCTCTTTCCATCAATTTTAGGGGTCTGTTAGAGATAAAAAGTGTCTAATGGGTTTGAAGTTATGCGTAATGTTCGTTTTAGGTCACTAAGTGTTCTCGTTCTCACATACTGAGTGACTAAAGTCTGCTACACTGATGTTTCAGCCCCCCCCCCCCCATTTCTTTTGATAGATACGCTGTTCCTAATCCCACAACAATTCTCTCCGGATATGTGTACCACGTATGGTAAAAATCGATGCAGCGGTTTAGGAGGAGATCTGGAACCTACAGACATATAAAGGTACACCTATTTTTATAATATGTGTGGACTCTAAGGAAGTGTCAGCGGTAACTTGTGTGCGCTTTGGGTGATTTACTTGTGCCAAACTAATGCACCATCAGTTCGATATTTTGCCATAAACAACGTCCGCTTGAAACCGACTGAGTTTGCACTCGCTTAGAAGTGTGTGGTTTAGCAAAAGGGAACATGTAATAACTCATTATTCATTGCTAAATTCATTCAGGCGACTAAGCGATGCAAAAGATTCAAGGCTGGTTCTCTACCTTAAATGATTTGTGATAGTTTTTAGGGTGCCTGACTGTTGTTGTTTTACTGTTTTAGACCTCTGCAATTTAGTTCTTTTGCTTTTATCTGTGTAAAAAGCAGCAGAGTAACCTGCTGGGACCGATATGGAACGTAAAAGCAAGCTTCTGGCGCTACGTTCTCAGGGCGCTTCCTCGGCATTCATCAGTTACTATTTGAGGATTTTTGTATAATACAAATATTGCAATTTAACTCGTCAGTGGAAGCCTGTTGCGCTTAAGTTGGTGGAGGAGGGAGGGGGAATTAGTGTTTAACGTCCCGTCGACAACGAGGGCATTAGACACGGAGCTGAGGCTCGGAATAGGGACCGATTGGGAAGGAAATCGGCCGTGTCTTTCAATCCCGGCATTTACCTGGAGCGATTTCGGGAAATCACGAAAAACCTAAATCAGGATGGCCGGAGACGGGTTTGAACCGTCGCTCTCCCGAAAGTGAGACCAGTGTGCTAACCAATGCACCACCTCGCTCCGTGCGCGTAAGTTGGTCCTTGGCGCTTTTGATGTTAAATAATTCTTAGTTATCATTGGTGTCTTTAAAATAAATTTTTCGTGTTAATGCCCAACGGCGCCTCTGAACTGTACTGACAACTAGCTTAGTGCCCTATGCTTCGCTCGCGTAGCATGTGTTGCTTGCAGAGATTTTTTGTTTTGTTTTTATTTAATCGAATTTTTGTGTTGTTCACAAACTGCAACACCTTGTAAGCTTTTCACGCTAATTAAGGCCATACAAGTGTGGTCTTTTCCGAATGTACTTCTGACCAAAAAAGCGATTCTGGCAGCTGGATTCTAAAGTTTTTGTTAATCATGCCTTTTGCGTTATTGTGGAGATATTTCCGAACCAACTTCCATCTCCTAAGAAGTATTTCTTTATACCTAACCGAGAAATGAAATACCAGTTTTCATAAATGTAGATTTAAATTTTTTTTAATGTAACGAAATATTTTCTTAAAAATTTTCAACCACTGTTGCACTCCCTTAGGGACTGAATTTCCAAAAATAGTGAAACACGTATTTCTTCCAGCTCTAACTGAAAAGCCAAACACAAATTTTCAAATATTGAGCTTTAAAAATGCTTTCACAATGAAATATTTTCATAAAACGTCCCACCCTCTATTTCACATGCTTAGGGGTCGAATTTCCAAAAACAGTAACATACGTATGTTTTATTTATAACAGAGAAGCCATAGATCTAGCTTCAAAAATGCTTGCACATTGAAATATTTCCACAAAAACTTTCATCCCCCGTTTTATCCCCAAAGGTGTCGAGTTTCCAAAATCTGTGAAACATCTTTTTTTTATTTGTAACCGAGAAATCAAATACCAAAGTTCATAGGTGTAGGTTTACAAATAGTTTAGCACGTCTCTAATAATGACATACTTTCAAAAAAAGCTCTCACCCACTATTTCATTCCCACAAGGTTAAATTCTAAAAAATGATGAAACACATAGCTCTTTATTTCTGACCGAGAAACCAAATACCAATTTTCGTACGTTTAGCTTCAAAATTGCCTTAATTGCAACATTTTTCAAAAAACCATTTATCCCCTATTTCATCCTGTTTCGAAAAATTCCTTCTCAACCAATGCCTACAGTATAAGATCCACGCCTTCTCCAAAATTTCAAGTTTGTATCCTTAGCGGTTTGGCCTGAGCGATGATGAGTGAGTCACTCAGTGAGGGCATTGTCTTATATATAGAGAGAGAGATTTAATATTGGCGCCTTTAAGGTTTTGAAGTTCAGTGCGTTTTAATTGAATCCTTAGCGCCTTCCTTTCTGAAAGTTCATTGTTTTTCAATTATTTCGGATGGCACTTGTAAATGACTTTTGACGTGACATTGTTTAATTGAATTCTTAGCGCCTCTCATTTGTTTTGGAAGTGCGTAGACTCATTTATTTCGGTGGCACTTTCAATTATTATTTTGTGTCCTTGTGTAACAGCAGTGCGACATTTTGTCTTAAATACTGTAACGTAGCAGATTATTCCGAGTCTCTACACCTTACAGTGAAGTAGGTGATCTTAGATTGTGTACTGCCGTATAGTCGGAGAGAGAGGGCAGTTTCTTTGTTCTCACAGCGCTGCTGTCTCTGACAGCTGGAGCAGCGTGAGTTAGCCTGACGTGCGTATGAGTTCGTTATGCTCGTTTCCCGTGAGTCAAAAGATGTAGTATTAAATCTTATTCGACATTTTTCACGCTCCACATACAGACTTGTATTGATAGCACAACTATACTGTAAAAATCTCAGTTCAGTATCTGCATTGCTTTTCGAAATATAAAATTGTATCTAAAACTTTTCTAGTATTACAAAACAAAGTAAAAGCTTGTAATATATACATTTATATTATTAGTTGAAACTATAACTAAAACTATTTAAATAAAAATGAAACAGTCATAATAGTTGTTGTGTTCTTCAGTCCTGAGACTGGTTTGATGCAGCTCTCCATGCTACTCTATCCTGTGCAAGCTTCTTCATCTCCCAGTACCTACTGCAACCTACATCCTTCTGAATCTGCTTAGTGTATTCGTCTCTTGGTCTCCCTCTACGTTTTTTACCCCTCCCCTCCAATACTAAATTGCTGATCCTTTGGTGTTTCAATACGTGTTCTATCAACTGATCCCTTCTTTTGGTCAAATTGATCCTTTGGTGTTTCAATACGTGTTCTATCAACTGATCCCCTCTTTTGGTCAAATTGTGCCGCAAATTTCTTGTCTCTCTCTATTCAGTACCTCCCAATCAGTTACGTGATCTACCCATCTAATCTTGAGCATTCTTCTGTAGCACAAGATTTCAAAAGCTTCTGTTCTCTTTTTGTGTATACTGTTTACCGCCGATGTTTCACTTCCATACATGGCTACACTGCAGACAAATACATTCTGAAAAGGCTCCCTAACATTTAAACCTATATTCGATGTTAACAAATGTCTTCTTAAAAATGGTCTTCTTGCCATTGACAGTCTGCAATTTATATCCTCTCTACTTCAGACATCAACAGTTATTTTTCTGCCCAAATAGCAAAACTCATCTACTACTTCAAGTGTCTAGTTTCCTAATCTCATTCCATTAGCAACACCACTATTTTATGTATTTGTGACTGGCCTAGAGCTTTGGTAGCCGGCACAGTGAACTTCATTAGACAGTGTTACAGAATCTGACGATGCCTAAACACGGCGAAACGCGTTATATTTAAATAAAAATAACTGTGCAACCGTTATTTTTTATTTTTATTTTTTTATGTAACCATGAAAACCGCCTACCATATCAATCAGCCAACGATGGACTGGAATGAATACTAAAAAGATTCAGTTCATAGAAATTATTTTTTCAAAATTTTCTTTACTTTCGTAACAAGAGATTTTTGATGCTATAACAAACAACCACTGTAAAAATTATTACTTGACTATGTTTTGTTACGTGAATATTGTGTACAGATAGAGAGTGTATGGAGGGCGTTAATTACAGTGTGGATGTTTTATTTCACCAAGAACTACGTAAAATGTATGCGTGGGAAAGTTCTTGCGCAATCAGTGCGACGTTTATCCTAGTGTGCATGCTTTCGATAAAAAGCCGCCAGAAACGTTAGATGTTAAATCAGTAATTTTTGTATTTCTGGGGATAGCTCGTATTTTGCTTTATTTAAATTACATTTGGTTTCGTAACTACAGAATTTCTTTTATAGACTGCTCTCTGTGATTCTATTCCGTGACTTATGAATAACCGCGAGTATTTGAGGGCTGAGGGCTGCCTGAAGCATCAGCCAATAGGAAATAAGCAGGTTCTGCGCTTTGAGCAGAGATTTGTGATACAGCTCTGCGCCTCGAGGAATCGCTCAGGAACCGTATTTCTATACACATCAATGTTAAGCCACGGTACACAAATTTATGCTAAGATGAAGGAAATTTATTTAATTTATGAAAAAAATGAATAAGCTGCAACATTTTAAACTTCATATTTAGAAAAAAACACAAATTTTATAGGTTAATTATCTCAATTTTTAGCACAGTTTTTAATACGTTTTGAAAATTCTAGAGTTTCATACACCTGTAACTTTAGTTTCTATGCAGTGCAAAATTCATCGAAGAATCTCTCTAAATCGCTCTTACTTATGAAGAAAACTGTGCCTGTAGCAACTAATGCAGCTAATAATAATTGAAAAAAATGATGAAGTTTCACATGTAAAAAAATATTTTCCTATGTTTTTGAACTTCTACTGCTGTGAGTGTGAATCCTGAATCTTTCCTGGTCGTGCTGACAAAGTTTTATGAATTTATTTGTAAAACTATAGACAGTGGAAATTAAAATGTCCTGTGGTGCCTCTCCTCCTCCAAGTCCACCCGTTTGACGTCCTATCCCCCCCCCCCCCCCTCCCCCTTAATTTTCCTGTAACGAAGTCTTACAATTCGGCTACACATTTTCCACGAAAAACTTCTAGAGGTATGTTCTCATACCGCTCATGTCCGATGTAATAAAAAGGGAGTGAACGAACTTGCTAAACAAGGCTAATCCTGAATTACACAAGTTTTCAGCGAGTCGCAGAAATAGCGGAACTTAACAACGAGGCTTTAATTTGCGAATTAGCGGCGCATTCAGTGCAATCAGTGAGTTGCGCACGCACACGCACCGCGCTGCGCTACGCAGTTCCGTTCACGGCTCAACTATTTAAAACCGGTGGGCCGGATCTGTATCGCCAATAATTTGCAGCCGCCGCCCTGAAGCTCAATCGGATGGGAAGTGACCAATTACAAAGTTTGCAGCGCAGACAACTGCCAACGCATGCTTTATCGCCGGTCGACGCCTGTAATTAACCGCTCGTGGGCAGGGCAACCCGTGCACGGCGGTGGCATTTTACGGGTAATCGCTTCCAATGACGTGTAGCGAGAGTTTCATACGTCACACGCAGTGCGAAATCCTTCCCGTACAGTGTCCGCAGTGAGTGAAAAGCGAAAAATTCTGTCAGCGTGCACACAGATTAGACTGATATTGCCAGACTGTAAGAGAGGCTTCTGTTTCAGGCTGTTGAACGTCAATGGCCAAAAGCGGAATTACTGACTTACGAACCCAGAAGTACGGCCGATACCCAGTAGATTACTTATTTTTTTATTCTGTATGACAGAGGTTCAGCGTCCAGTCATACTGGTATGGAAGTGCATTCGTAACAAACAATACTCTGCAGGAAAAACAGACTCTTGTCAATTTTTACTATTACGTAATTTTGTCTTTTTTCTGTTTATTTCGCTGTAAAATTTAAACAAAAATATCAGTATCAATTATAATGGAAAATTCGAACGCTTCTAGCTCGCTAACTGCAATGGATAGAAATTTGATTTGTTCTACATCTACATCGATACTCCGCAAAGTCGATTTAAGTGCCTGGCACAGGGTTCATTAAACCACCTTCAAAATTCTCAATTATTCAATCTCGTATGGTGCGTGGAAAGAACGAACATCTACTGTATATCATTCCGTGCGAGCTCTGTTTCCCCTATTTTATCATGGTGATCGTTTCTCCCTACGCAGGTCAAAAAAATATTTTCGCATTCGGAGGAGAAAGTCGGTGATAGGAATTTCGTGAGAAGATTCCTCCGCAACGAAAAACGCCTTTGTTTTAATGATGTCCAGCCCAAAACCTGTACCATTTCAGTGACACTGTCTCCTCTCTCTCGCGATAATACAAAACGTGCTGCCCTTCTTTGAACTTCTTCGATGTACTCCATTAATCCAACCTGGTAAGGATCCCACACCGCGCAGCAGTATTGCAAAAGAGGACGGACAAGCGTGGTGTAGACAGTCTCTTTAACAGAACCATTACATTTTCAAAGTGTCCTGCCAATAAAACGCAGTCTTTGGTTAGCCTTCCCCACAACATTTTCCATGTGTTCCTTCCAATTTAAGTTGTTCGTAATTGTAATTCCTAGGTATTTCGTGGAGTTTACGGCTTTTAGATTTGACTGATCTATCGTGTAACCGAAGTTTAACAGCTTCCATTTAGCACTCATGTGGATGACTTCACACTTTTCGTTATTTAGGGTCAACTGCCAATTTTCGCACCATACAGATATCTTTTGAAAATAGTTTTCCAATTTGTTTTGATCTTCCGATGACTTTACTAATCGATAAACGACAGCGTCATCTGCAAACAACCAAAGACGGCTGCTGAGACTGTCTCGTTTATATAGAAAGGAACGGCAGAGGGCCTATAATACTATCTCGAGGAACTCCAGAAATCACTTCTGTTTTACTCGATGACTTTCCATCAATTACTACGAACTGTGACCTCTCTGACAGGAAATCATGAATCCAGTCACATAACTGAAACGATATTCCATAAGCACGCAATTTCACTACAAGCTGCTTGTGTGGTACAGTGTCAAAAGCCTTCCGGAAATCTATCAGAAATCTCTTGTCAATAGCACTCAACACTTCATGCGAGTGAAGTGAACGATGTTTTCTAAATCCGTGTTGTCTATGTGTCAATAGACAGTTTTCTTCGAAGTAATTCATAATGTTCGAACACAACATATGTTCCAAAATCCTGGTGCATATTGACGTGTCACATAATCCTTTAATTTAGTGGATTACTCCTACTACCTTTCTTTAATATTGGTGTAACCTGTGCTCCAGTCTTTGGGTACGGATCTTTCGTCGAGCGAACGGTTGTATATGAGTGTGAAGTATTTTTGTGGCTACTGTTCTATTTTTTAATAAAATTATGACGGATTGCTGCAACTCCTTGGAAAATAATGAAGTAAATATTAGTTTCACATTTTCTTAAGTTATGGAGAATACCTTACCTGTTCACGACCAGTGAAACAGGAGATTGGAAAGTGACCCGATCATCAAACTTACTTTACCTCTGCTGTGTCTGAGCGTATAGCCCAGCAACATAACAGCACAGCGCCACGGGTTGCCTACACACGAGAGCCCAGGTGTCACGAGACTGGCAACCCAACAGCTTGCGTCCTTACAACAACAACAACAACAACAACAACGGGGGTGTTATTGAGAACAATTCTGGACGCTACCACTGTGACTCATGGCGCTTGCTTCGCAGGCAGGTGGCAGTATAACTGCTCCTAGGAACTGCGTGGACCTATTCGCTTCCGCTACATCACATGGTTGCAAATCCATCCGCCGTCAGGTACTTAACATGTTCACGCCAGCGTATACCACTAGCAGCCCATGCTAGATCCTGCCTTGGGGCAGCTGCACCACTGGTGGTTCTTGGGGTACTCTACTATGGTACCAGCAGTACACTAACGTATGGTGTATTGCCTACCAGCCAGGTGCAATTAACAGCCGTGAATATACACTACTGGTCATTAAAATTGCTACACCACGAAGGTGACGTGCTACAGACGCGAAATTTAACCGACAGGAAGAAGATGCTGTGATATCCAAATGATTAGCTTTTCAAAGCATTCACACAAGGTTCGCGCCGGCGGCGACACCTACAACGTGCTGACATCAGGAAAGTTTCCACCCGATTTCTCATACACAAACAGCAGTTGACCGCCGTTGCCTGGTGAAACGTTGTTGTGATGCCTCGTGTAAGGAGGAGAAATGCGTACCATCACGTTTCCCACTTCGATAAAGGTCGGATTGTAGCCTATCGCGATTGCGGTTTATCGTACAGCGACATTGCTGCTCGCGTTGGTCGAGATCCAATGACTGTCAGCAGAATATGGAATCGGTGGGTTCAGGAGGGTCATACGGAACGCCGTGCTGGATCCCAACGGCCTCGTATGACTAGAGTCGAGATGACAGGCATCTTATCCGCATGGCTGTAACGGGTCGTGCAGCCACGTCTCGATCCCTGAGTCAACAGATGGGAACGTTTGCAAGACAACAACCATCTGCACGAACAGTTTGACGTCGTTTGCAGCAGCATTGACTATCATCTCGGAGACCACGGTTGCGGTTAGACTTGACGCTGCATCACAGACAGGAGCGGCTGCGATGGTGTACTTAACGACGAACCTGGTTGCACGAATGGCAAAACGTCATTTTTTCGGATGAATCCAGGTTCTGTTTACAGCATCATGATGGTCGCATCCGTGTTTGGCGACATCGCGGTGAACGCGCATTGGACGCGTGTATACGTCATCGCCATACTGAACTATCACCCAGCGTGATGGTATGGGGTGCCACTGGTTACACGTCTCGGTCACCTCTTGTTCGTATTGACGGCACTTTGAACAGTGGACGTTACATTTCAGATGTTTTACGACCCGTGGCTCTACCCTTCATTCGACACCTGCGAAGCCGTACATTTCAGGACGATAATGCACGACTGCATGTTACAGGTCCTGTACGGGCCTTTCTGGATACAGAAAATGTCCTAAGCGCTTCAGTTTGGAACCGCGCGACCGCTACGGTCGCAGGTTCGAATCCTGCCTCGGGCAGGGATTTGTGTGATGTCCTTAGGTTAGTTCGGTTTAAGTAGTTCAAAGTTCTACGGGGCTGATGACCTCAGATGTTAAGTCCCATAGTGCTTAGAGCCATTTTTGAGCCACAGAAAATGTTCGACTGCTGCCCTGGCCAGCACATTCTCCAGGTCTCTCACCAATTGAAAATGTCTGATCAATGGTGGCCGAGCAACTGGCTCGTCACAATACGCCAGTCACTTCTCTTGATGAACTGTGGTATTGTGTTGAAGTTGCATGGGCAGCTGTACCTGTACACGCCATCCAGGCTCTGTTTGACTCAATGCCCGGGCGTATCAAGGTCGTTATTACGGCCAGAGGTCGTTGTTCTGGGTACTGACTTCTCAGGATCTATGCACCCAAATTACGGAAAAATGTAATCACATGTCAGCTCTAGTATAATATATTTGTCCAATGAATACCCGTTTATCATCTGCATTTCTTCTCGGTGTAGCAATTTTAATGGCCAGTAGTGTAATTCTTTGTGACCCTTTCCACGAGAGAGCTCTCTCAATAAATGAGATAGCCCATAATTTGTGATTAATTTAGTGTACATTTATTCTATGTGATCTTTCGATGTTTTAAACCAGGGTCAGCCACGGTGTGTGGGCTGTGTACGTGTCAAGGCTCGATGTATCTCGCTTCACCTGTTCCTTCTCGGAAATTTCCGGTACAGTGCGAATTTCATTTAGTATTGCTGTGTGCCACTTTTCAGTCGGCACAACTCTCTTCAGTTTGGTAGAATTGCGACGTCTGCGCTGTTTACCCTCCGGTACTTGTTCGTGCTATGAAGGACGTTCACAGGTTCACTGGCTATTTGCACAAAAACAGAGTCTAGAGATCAATCGTCACAAGCCTTTAAAATAAATGGGAGTCACAGAAGAGAGGGATGAGAATTCTCAGTTTGTATGAGACACATAATTGACCGGTACTGCAGATGAGCTATGAAACAATAATACAAATAGCATGCAGAAACAAGTTACTGATTTACTTGACAAAGAAAGAGCAAAAGATTTCAACGATCGATAGACGGAAGTCATTGTTCTATACACCAAGAAACACTCTATTTTAAATTTGGAAGCGTACAGCACGTGAAGAAATTGGTGGCACGAATAGTAACATTTCTGAGGGCGCACGTATTATTCCACTGTCAGTTGCAAAAGTTTTGTATGGAATTGAATTAAACGTATGGAGACTTCATAATATTACTATGTTGCTTAAGTCGAGGGTCATAATTGGAACGAATTTTCGTGTTAAAGCTCACTACTGTAGAATTCATGAAGGAAAATGTAGTGCTGGAACGAAAGTTAGAACATCTGGAATGGACTAAAGACCTCGCATTTTAAGTGGAGTTGACTGCGCGCTGTCCACAGTAAGACACAGCAAGATAAGGAAATTTCTTTCTGATTTCATGGAGATGCATTTAAAAAGAGAAACGGGATGTACAAGGTCCAGTCACATTAATGTTACCACCACGTATGTTCGACGTCAAGTGCGGTAGGTGGCAGCACAAGCAGTGGAGGGTATGAAACGAGTCGGGACACAGACACACACACACACACACACACACACACACACACAAGTGGAAAACGGTGCAGTCGCGTCGTATTGCCGAAATGGAGCAATTTACCTGACGTCAAAAAGGGCATGATCATTGTCTTTCGGGTCAAGGATGGAAGCATTTTATAAATGGCTAAGTTTGTAAACCGCGTACCGCTATGGTTAAAGAATACCGTGCACATGTGTGGTTCGTAGAAAATCAGGATCAGTTTACCGTATTTCACTGTTCTCAAAACTCCCCGGATTGAAACCCATTCGAGAATATATGGGATCACCTCGATCGGGTTTTTGCGCCACGGATCGTCAACCGAGAAACGTAGCGCAGATGTTATCGGCACTAGAGTTGACATCGGTCCACATCTCTGTCGGTGTGTTCCAGAGCCTCATTGACACACATCCCGCTCGTCTCTCAGCAGTGCACGCTGCAAAAGGTGGTCATTCACGTTTTTGACACGTGGTGTCATTAACAGTGGCAGGACGGTGTAGAAAGGCTACATTCTAATACATTCCAGCATCAATGAAACACAGTCCAGTTCAGTTAGTTCACTGTCGTTACAGAAGAATTTCTGGTGACCATGAAAGAATTAAAACAATATTTTCCTAAACGTTTTGAGGACGATGTCAATCTTATATCTCTTTTTGAGAACGTTAGCCATTTTAGTTGAAAGCCCCCCTGTGCATGTGAAAACGTAACTGATTGATCTGCAAGGTAATTCCTATTTTAATGACAAATCCTTTCATACAAAATTCTCCTCTTGCAACCTGCGACGTTTGTTCGCTGCAGCACGGGAAGCCATGATGTTTTGTTGTGTTTGTGTAATTCTATAGCTTCCCTGAACAAGTGGGAGTGATAGCTCTTCTCTGCAGCCAATCAGACCATGAATCAACATTAGGATCACAGAACATAAGCGATATTGCAGACTGGGGCAGGTGGAGAAGTCCACCGTGGTAGAGCACGCGCTGTGCGAGGCCGACCACGAAGTAAAATTCGCCGACACGAAAGTTCTGGCTGTAGAGAAGAGCAATCACACCCGCTTGTTTAGAGAAGCTATAGAAACACACACACACGGGAACATACTCAACAAGGAAGAAGAAAGCTTCAACAAAAACGGATCCTGGATTCCCGTGCTGCGGCGAACAACCGTTGCAGGTAGCAAGAGGCGAACCGCACCGAAAATGACCGCGGAAAAGCCCTTGAACGATGGCGCGGCAGGTACATATAGTCTGTGGCCCGCGAGCTCGGCTCCAGTCCACCACCAGGAATGGAGGGTGAAGCTTTGACAATGCGAGCCACTCGTGCCGACGAAACGTCAAAAAAATCATCAGACGAACGTCGGCTGAAGAACCCGAGACAGAAGTCAACAGGCAGTTTGTCAAATTCTTTTACGTTACAATTGTGCAGGAGGTCTACATTGCTTTCTCAGTAAGAGTTTCCGCGTCTCCATAATGAGGTGGCAAAAGTGCTACAATATTTCGATCAACGTATTAGCGTTATCATTTGACATTGATGGCTAGGGGTTTCCACCTGGGGAAGTTTGACTGGCAAAGTGCAAGTCTTTCATGATAAGCCGGCCGCTGTAGCCGAGCGGTTCTAGGCGCTTCAGTCCGGAACCACCTGGCGGCTACGGTCGCAGGTTCGAATCCTGCCTTGAGCATGGATGTGTGTGATGTCCTTAGGTTAGTTAGGTTTAAGTAGATCTAAGTCTAGGGGACTGATGACCTCAGATGTTAAGTCCCATAGTGCTTAGAGCCATTTGAACCATTTTTCACGATGATGAGGACAACGGAACACTCAGCCCACAAGTGGTGAAAAATCTTTGACCCAACCGGGAACTAAACCCTAGCCCGCTGCATAGCAGTCAGATGTGCTGACCATTCAGCTCAGGGGGTGGACGATATATTTGTGTGAAAGACGTTTTCGATTATGAAACTAAACAAGTCACAGTTAAGTGGCCATCTGAGTGTGAAATTCTGTGAAATTACCTATGTCTGACAGTTTGCACATGGCAGAAATTGTTGTATCTCTTCGGTGTGTCAAAAATACTTAAAACACACTAAAAATATCGTTATGTGAAATATAAACTAAGTCGTGTGTAGTGCGACTACACCGCCATTTAAATGTGCCGCGTTCACAGCTTCCCCCTCATCGCGCTCGAACAGTTGCAAAAACTTCCAGTATGTAACTAGAGTTTACTTTCTGAGATAGACTAGCAGTTGTATTAAGATTTCTAGTCACTAAGGAAACATTACAGTCGTTGGCCTTTGGAGCAAAAATTCCAGCAAATAAAGTCCGCAATATTCTAGAAAAGGTGAAAAAATGGAAAGAAGTGGACGCGAATCTGCTGCTTGTCTCTTCACAGTTCACGACGCCATCGACTACGCTTCGGATTCAGCAAAGCAGCCAGGCCTCCATATATGGTATACACTGTCTAAAGATTGCATCTGTAGGTGTCATTACTTGATATTTAACTAACACGAACTGTACCAGATGACGCTCTTGATAGATCATAATTGTGCCTTAGCAATGAAACGGTGTATTTTCATTGCACACGAATTATAACTCTAAGCCGTCCGGGGTGGCCGAGCGGTTCTAGGCGCTACAGTCTGAAAGCGGGAGACCGATACGGTCGTAGGTTCGAATCCTGCATCGGGCATGGATGTTTGTGATGTCCTTAGGTTATTTAGGTTTACGTAGTTCTAAGTCTAGGGGGCTGATGACCTCAGCTGTTAAGTCCCATAGTGCTTAGAACCATTTGAACCATTTGAAGCTTATCACGTGTAACTCCGGCCCCGCCCCCTTTTCTACAGTACATAAGTCGCTCTCGGGCGTGTGTCCCGTCAGTCGGCAAAATTCAACGGAGGAGTAGCGCCTCTGAAGATGTTCTGCGCAGGTCTGGATTAAACGTTAGGGACAGAGGAGTTTCGTGGACCACGACCTTATACCTCGAAAGGTTTACCACCATGAATGTCATCCGGTCGTGAAAGCCTTCTACCAAAAATCTGAGACGTTAGTTTCTTCATTTTACGCTGCGTAGAGTAGCGGAATGCAGAATACCACGCTGCGACGCCAGCACGTTCGCTTGCATGTCCCGTGAGATGACGGCTTAGGAATGAGAACAATCGCGTCCGACATTTGGGAGTATCGAACTGACGCAACCCCTGATACCCGCGCCGCTGCCTGACGTGGGTCCTGAAGAATGGATGTCTCACAACTGCCGCCTCTCTGCGCGGTGCACCTTTAATGGACAGCCCAGCACCGGCTGCGGATCCTGTGAGCTGGTGACGGTCCCTATTTCGGGGACGGGGCCACCAGCGCGCGCAGATCGCAGGGCAGCAGCTGTCCCGCGACGCATTAAACCTGCAGCGAGACACGGGGGAGGCGGCCACCCCCTCCCTCTCACCCACTGTGCAACTTCCTACGACCGCCCACGCGACACGGGCTCCGTGACGTCAGAGGAGCTCCCGGTATTCTGGGAGCCAACCTGTAGGGACAGGCGCGGATACACCGGGCCTCTCGAGTTTTCAGTCGGCTCACTCCATTATTCACGTACTCTGACAGATCGATGCCGCGAAGCTGGCTCGAAACTTCTCGCCGCTGGCGTCATTGTTTCAAATTTTATTTTTGATCATACAGAGCAGGCTTTAACGGCCGTTATTTGCATCCTTGATGCTATTAGACTGCGGTGTAAGCCGTGATCCTGCGCCCAGCGTTTCGTCTCCGAATCATGGACACATCGTCAGGGGCCCTTTTAAAGACGGGGATATTACGAGTGCGTGCTGAAAAGTAATACGTTCGATTTTTGATTCTGTCGTCAGTATTGGGTGGGATATTGCATGTCATGCATATTACTCGGCCGACTTTCCCACTTCCCTTACGCAATTTAAAACCCTCTGCCACTAGAAGTCTCCGAATCGTAGGGTGGAACACGGCGGTGTGTAACGTAAATACACTATGTGATCAAAAGTATCCGGACACCTTGTTACATGTTCGTGCCGCCCTCCATCGGGAATGCTGGAATTCAGTATGGTGTTGGACCACTCTTTGCCTCGATGACAGCTTCCACTCTCGCAGGCAACCGTTCAATCAGGTGCCGGTAGGTTTCTTGGGGAATGACAGCCCATTCTTCAGGGAGTGCTGCACTGAGGACAGGTATCTATGCCGGTCGGTGAGGCCTGCCACGAAGTCGGCGTTCCAAAAGATCCCAAAGGTGTTCTATAGGATACAGGTCAGGACTCTGTGCAGGCCAGTCCATTACAGGAATGTTATTGTTCTGTAACCACTCCGACACAGGCCGTGCATTATGAACAGGTGCTCGTTCGTGTTGAAAGATGCAATGCCCTTCCCCGAATTGCTCTTCAACGCTGGGAAACAAGAAGGTGCTTAAAACATCAATGTAGCCCTGTGCTGCGATAGTGTCACGCAAAACAACAAGGGGTGCAAGCCCCATCCGTAAAAAACACGACCACACCATAACATTACCGCCTCAGCATTTTACTTTTCGGATTACACACGCTGGCAGATGACTTTCACAGGGCATTCGCCATACCCACACCCTGCCATCGGATCGCCACATTGTGTACCGTGATTCGTCACTTCAAACAATGTTTTTCCACTCTTCAATCGTCCAATGTTTACGCTCCTTACACCAAGCGAGGCGTCGTTGGCATTTACCGGCGGGATGTTTGGCTTATGAGAAGCCGCTCGACCATGAAATCCACGTTTTCTCACCTCCCTCCTAACTGTCGTAGTGCTTGCAATGGATCCTGATGCAATTTGGAATTCCTGTGTGATGGTCCGGATAGCTGTCTGCCTTTTACACATAACGACCCTCTTCAACTGTCGGCGGTCTCTGTCAGTCAACAGACGAGGTAGGCCTGTACGCTTTTGTGCTGTACGTGTCCCTTCACGTTTATACTTCACTGTGACATCAGAAACAGTGGACTTAGGGATGTACAGGAGTGTGGAAATCTCGTGAACAGACGTATGACGCAAGTGAACCCAATCACCTGACCACGTTCGAAGTCCGTGAGTTGCGCGGAGCGCCCCTTTCTGCTCCTGCACGATGTCTGATGACTACTGAGGTTGCTGATATGGAGTACCTGGCAGTACGTGGCAGCACAGTGCACGTAATATGAAGAAAGGTATGTTTTTGGGGGTGTCCGGATACTTTTGATCGAATACTGTATATCGGCGGGCGAGAAACAGCGTACTGTATTCGTGCTTCTAGCCGCAGAAAACGTGTCTCCAGAATGAAATCCACAGAAGAATGAAAGCTCTGTACGATGACGATTTGTATCGACATCAGTAACATGCGAAGTTGTGTTGTTCGCCCTCATAATGAAGGAAATGGTGGTGCTAACCTTGACGTGTGAGGCAGAGCTCGGGGTGGACGACTGCGTACGGCAACCGACAAGAATCGTGAGAATCGGGTCGATGAACTCATCAAGTTCCACCACAGAGGATTACTGACGCTAAAAACGTTCCAAGACCATGCCATCAGTAAGCAAAGTAATTCTCACAGTGTTCTGCGATGATCAAGTGGTGGTGCATTTGGAATTGATGCCTACACTCTGCAAGGTACCGCAAGACCCTCAGAAAACAAAGCACGAATTCGAAGAGTTCATCTACACGTGGGTCACCCTCTTCTTTCACATGACAATGGCAGACATCTGCAACAATCCGTAGCCTTTGGTTCAGTGTCAACGATCATCATCCACGCAATCTTGATATGGCCTCATCTGATTTTCACCTGTTTCCGAAACTTCACTCCAAGGACTTCCCATTGGTAGTGGGTTGGGCTGTTTGGGGGGAGGAAAGCAGACAGCGAGGTCATCGGTCTCATCGGATTAGGGAAAGACAAGCAAGGAAGTTGGCCATGTCCTTTCGAAGGAAACATCCCGGCATTTGCCTGGAGCGATTTAGGGAAATCACGGAAAACCTAAATCAGGATGGCCGGACGCGGGATTGAACCGTCGTCCTCCTGAACGCGAGTCCAGTGTGCTAGCCACTGCGCCACCTCGCTCGGTGTTTGATAGTGATGAAGCGGTGAGGTTCCGTCAACAAAGTCAAACGTTCTACAGTGATCGTATCAACAAACTCGTCCCTCGTTGAGAGAAATGTGTCCATCGTGAGTTGACTGTGTTGAGAAATAAATATGCAGACACGAATCAGAAAGATGAAGAATGTTAAAAAACATTTTCACAAAGAATTCGGACACATTACTTTTCATCAGGCCCTAGTAGTTTCAGACAAAGCCAACTGTTCATACATACCTACGCAATGGTCGACGTCGGGCGCTGACGTCACCATGTGGCTGCCTGAGTTCGCGGAGTCGCGCCGACGTGTATTAAGCAGTCTATAGTGCGGAAGAGGCGGCGCCCACTGCTTTGTTTAGCAGTAAGGCCCACAACTTGTTTTCTGATAGTTTCTATGTTTCTGAGACTGTAATGCCTCTCTCTGCATCTCAGCGTAACAATGACGGAACACTGATGAAACCTAACTCGAAGATGATGATTGACGAAACTGCCACCGTTTTTCCGCAACTTCGCTACTGCAGCGCCGCCAAGCGTCTAGCATGTAAAAAACACACTGCAAAACGATTGTATATTGCGTAAATGGAGCGGAGAAGTACATTCAGAATCCAAATTAGGTCCTACGTGGGAGTTTATTTTGGCGCTAAAAACTGTAGCAGCTTCAACTGGATTTGGCGTACCAAGCGTCTAGCACATATAAACACTCTGCGAAACAATTGTGTGTTGTGTATATGCGGCGGAGAAGCATATTCAAAATGCAGATTAGGTCCTGTTTGGGAGTTTATTTTGACGCTGTAAATATTAGCAGCTTCAGTTGGATTTGGCGTACGTGACACTGTTTATCAAGGACACAAAATTAGCACAATACCACTAACTGATGATACAGCAGTGCACAAGTTGGAAGACTAAACGTAACAGCCGGTAAAAGAGAACCTTGGAGAGAGATACATATTTTGAGAATGGGAAGCTGAACTGATCAACATGATATGTATAGTGGTACACGCAAGGCATAGAAGCAAGGACCAAAGGGCCAAAAGTGCGGTTATAAGAAGAACTAGAGCGTAATAATCGTTCCTAATTTTGAATGTATTAAAATGAGTCTGATATCCGTAAGGAAACTTGTGAAACGAACTACAATCGGTGCAAAGCATCAGAAAGTACGTGGCGAGTACGTAGATATACTTTATAATTTGTACATCTTGATCTTAAACTCATCACGTCACAATGCAGTCTCAATTCAGTTCCTATGTTAAAGGATACGATTACAACCCTACTACTGGGAACCGTATATAGGCCGAGATTTTATTATTACATGTTGATTTTAACTGAAGCCGGGATATTACAGTAATTACATTTTGCTATCAGTATTAGAGAAATCACCGCCACTTTTAGTGAATTCGAAATATGGAAGTAACACCATTGAGAATAGCAAGTTTTCAGTTTAGGTGATGCCATCCTTCTGTTACTGTATGTTGACCGCTTGGGGCGCTTGAAACGTCAAAAGAGTAATTTTTTTTTGCTCTTTAGTATGTGTTTGTGTGTGTGTGTGTGTGTGTGTGTGTGCATGTGTGTTTTAGTTACCCTACGGAGTTTCTTTCGCATCTGTTCTACACTGTAATAAGACTACGGAAAAACCAGAGCCTTCGATACCAACTGTTGACTTTTACCAACAACGTTCTAACGAGCTCCATACAACACAAACACGATTTCAAAATGGCGACCAGTATCGTTAGCCGGCGCCGATATAAACATTAAATACGGAATCGCACATATTCTTAATAGTTAATATTCAAGCTAACAGTACAAGCGCGTGAAATTGGGGGTTTTGGGCGGGGATAGACGCAAGTAACAACTTTAAAATCACAATAATAGCAAAATATGCAAAACGGGAGAACCAGGGCAACATAATGCTAAAATGCTAGCGTTAAAAAAATGGCGAGATCCAAGTTTTAACATGTATCGAAAACATCGGAAAATGCCTTCCGTACATTAGGTTTAGGTTGTCCTTTACATTAATACTTGTTCCATAGATCATGAATAGCACACTTCGTAATGATGTCTGTAACGCGTCACTTAAACATAATTTTTCGTAACAATGTTTTGTTTACAGTTACTACTTCGTATCAAAAAAATCATCTATTGAGTAGAAGGAGTTGTCATTCAAAACTTCTTTTAATGTTTTTTTTTAGATTTTGGTTGGATATCTGTCAGAATTGTAATATTATTTGGCAAATTATCAAAGATTTTTGTGGCAGCATAATTCACCCCTTTCTGTGCCAAAGTCAGATTTAACCAAGAATAGGAAAGAACATCCTTTCTTATAGTGTTGTAGCTATGCACTTCACTGTTACTTTTGAATTGGGATGGATTATTAGCAACAGATTTCATAAGTAATTATATGCATTGCGAAGGTACTGTGAATATTCCGAGTTCTTGAAGTGTCTGCAAGGCGATCTTTGATGGGCTCCATCTATTATTCCAATCACGCGCTATTGTGCAATGAATACTTGATTTCTTAGTGATGAATGGCGCTAAAATATGGTGCCATATGAAAGCAGTGAATGAAAATAGGCATGGTAGTATAATTTACTGATGTATTTATCACCAAATTTTGCGGTAACAGTAATAGCATACGTAGCTGAACCTAAACGTTTCCGTGATAATAATGGCAGTCAGTAAACGGTTTCTATCTGGTGTCTCTTTGGATTCCATCCGATTTTTCCAGATGACGAGTCTCTATTTGAAAGGAAATCAGCTAAATTTCGATTACGCGATAAGTCACACGAATCTGAAGACTGTAAATTCAGCTAAATACTTAGGGAATACAATTACAAATAACCTAAATGGGAACGACCATATAGATAATATTGTGGGTATAGCAAACCAAAGACTGCAATTCATTGGCAGAACACTTAGAAGGTGCAACAGGTCTACTAAAGAGACTGCTTACACCACGCTTGACCGCCCTATTCTGGAGTATTGCTGTGCGGTGTGAGATCCGCATCAGGTGGGACTGGCGGATGACATGGAAAAAGTACAAAGAAGGGTAGCTCGTTTTGTATTATCGCGAAATAGGGGAAATAGTGTCACAGACATGATACGTGAATTGGAGTGGCAATCATTAAAACAAAGTCGTTTTTCGTTGCGACAGGGTCTTATCATGAAATTTTAATCACCAGTTTTCTCCTGCGATTGCGAAAACATTCTGTTGACACCCACCTACATAGGGATAAATGATCATCACGATAAAATAAGAGAAATCAGGGCTCACACAGAAAAATTTAGGTGCTCGTTTTTCCTGCGTCCCGTTCGAGAGTGGAGCGATAGAGAGACAGCTTGAAGGTGGTCCATTGAACCCTCTGCCAGGTACTTTATTGTGAATAGCAGCGTAATCACGTAGATTTAGATGTAGAATTCAGCTGCCACAGCCTCCTCGGCTATTTCTGTTTCCTGCGGCTGTACTGTCCGTGTTAGACGTAGCGCTCACCGGGTCTATGGTGGCTTACGGAAATCTGTCTCCCTTCCACATCTTTCTCGAGGGCCTCCACGTCACAAGGGCGCGGGCCCTGTCTGTTAGTGTAGGGAGCACCGAACCCTTCGGCGCCGGGCGGCGGCGGCATTCGCAGCGGTAACGATCGGGAAGCTCTGCACGCTGTTTCATTTACAGCGCTCACCAGTCTCATTACGTATTAATTTCAATTTCACGTCAGCGAAAACGCTCGATGCTCGTACATTTTTCAGCCTGGTGTAAATGCGTAACATTGCGCCAGAGCGTATTACAGGATCGCCCCAATTCAAAAGCGCGTTCTGTCAGCGAAGGACACAGAATAGTCTCAAATGGTGTTAAGTTAAAAGGAGAAACCACTGGACTTTCTTACTATACTGGACTCGGTTACTACCGAGCGGCCCGTTGACACTAGCTTTTGGGAGTTCATTAATATGACTTTCTATAAATACATAAAGTCCGGGAACACTTTCAAGTATTTATTGCGCAATAACCAAACATTGTATAGATATCATACATATGTCATTTTGAAGAGAAACCCTGAAAGCTTTTTTTTTTCGTGTATACCGCCACAGCGTAGTTTGGTAATTTGCCGACAGTCAGCGCTAGTCGCAAACATGGCGAGTTCAGATGCGGAGCGAGCTTTCTGTGTGTTGGAGTTCGACACACTTCAGCTGTTCAACGGATGTTTAGAACCAAGTAAGGTAAAAAGCCACCTACAGGGAAGGCCATTTACCACTGGCACAAGAAATTCGTTATGACGGGCTGCTTGTGCCCGGCAAAGAGAAGCGAACGTCCTAGTGTGAGTAAAGTGAGTGTGGAGAGCGTACGAGAGACATTCGTAAGGAGTCCAAAGAAATCGGTTCGTCGTGCATCCCGAGAACTGGAAATCGCTCCAGTGACAGTGTGGGAAGTCTTGCGACAGAAGCTGTCTATGAAATCATTCAAATTGGAGCTAGTGCAGAAGCTGAATGACGACGACAAAGACAAGCGTTTTGAGTTTTGTTCGCAGTTGCAACAACTGAATGCGGATGGGGATGGCATTGTCGATCGCTTAATTCTTAGCGACCAAGCCACTTTTCACAGTAATGGGACAGTGAACAGGCATAACTGTCGAATCTGGGGTACAAAGCATCCACACGAATACACTGAATCTGAGCGTGATTCACCAAAGGTAAATGTTTTTTGTGCCTTGTCACGTCGAAAACTGCACGGGTCATTCTTCCACGCCTAGAGCACTGTCACTGTATATTCCTACTTGGACATGTTGCAGCAATGGCTGACGCCTCAAATGCAATCGGAATCTCCGTTCATCTTTCAGCAGGACGGGGCTCCGCTCCATTTTCATCGTGAAGTTCGTGGGTACCTGAACACTGAGCTACCGCATCGATGGATCGGCCGTGCTACAGTTGGGCAGCTGTTTCATGAAATAGCTTCCCCGATCATCAGATCTCACTCCGTGTGACTTTTTTCTGTGGGGTCACATTAAAGATGTGGTGTATGTACCGTGATGTAGCAGAGCTCCGGGAGAGAATACGGGAAGCGACTGCCACAGTAGATGATGCCGTGCTGGGACGGGTATGGCAAGTATTCCATTACCGTATTGACATCTGTCGGGTCACTCAAGATAAGCATGTCGAATGTTTGTAAAAAAAAAAAAAAAATAACTAAAACACCTCCCAGAGTTTCTCTTCAAAATGCAATATGTATGACACTCGTAGAATGTCTAGTTCTTGTGCAATAAATAATTGAAAGTTTTCCCGAACATTATGTACACCCTGTATTTAGCGGTTGTGGGGCACCGTTAACATAACATTTCATCAGTTACTTGATTTTCAAACAAATTTATCAATTACATTAAATGCGATTTTTGTTAACATTTCATTGTATTCTCCAAGGTACAGTGGACTGTTTGAGATCCAGGCCACTGTAGTATCTACGCAGAGCAATAAAATTAAAGGATCACTTTTCTAAAATCTGTATGTTTCCCATTGCAACGTATAAGTTTGAAATTTGGGTGCAAGGTGCTTGCAACCTTCCTCTGTAATGGTGGAAAAGAGTGGCGCCCAACGACGGTTAGAACAGCAAGGTATCGTGAAATGCGAAAAAAATAATACAGCTCAGGAGTACATGTGACGTGTAAAGTGGGTTAATGATGTCACACTGGCACCAAATTTCGCCAAAATTACGTCCAACGTCACCACGGACGTGTTACACGATAGTAAGGTCGTCACTCCACCTTTCCAGCACATTTCACCCCTTCTTTTGCCACCTCTGCGATGGAGGTAAGAACCGCGACGCACAGAGTTACAGTCAAGTGGTTTTCTTACCCAAGCCAGAGGGAAATATTTCAGACACCGTTCAGAATCGAAACTTGAACGCCTCAGGGGATGGCATAAAAGGCGACAATGAATCCACCTCTTCCATTAGGATGCTGATTCCCACACATTTAGGTGTCGAAAACGACGGTTTGCAGTGCGATTACCAACAGGGTGACGTTCTTGACTACTGTCGACACAGCTACCACCCACTGGGCTTTCAACCGCACTCTAAAGACAATGTGGGGCAGCAGTCCCAATGAACTTGATCTGACCCCTTTTAGTGCGACCACAATTTTTCCTCTGGTATAAGGGTGAAACCACAGAGACCATTCAAAACCATTCGACGAAAGAAGAGTGTTTATTCTTTCTCATTCCTCCCTTTTCACAACCTCCCCTGGCGTGTACATGGAGGAGTGCGATATTGACATACATGTGAATGAAATGGCAAATGGTCCTCCAAGACCCCCCAATTCCATAACATCCTCGATGCCACTCACGCAGCTTTGTTAAGCACTTTAAAAATTTACCTGCTAGAAACCTCGACACCGATTCAGCATCAAGGCCATCTAACGCCTGAGGGTTAGGCAGCCCCTTCAGCACCCCTTAAGGTGGGGTTTGCCTACCTTCAGGGTTACTGTGGGGTGTCTTAATTCTTCCTATAAGCTTACACTAGTCAATCATTTTCAGTAACTAATATTTATTATTCACTCTAAGTTATTGCTTTTGATTTCATTCACAGTTTAAATCAGACATTTACCATTATTACTTTACAAGTATTGTGCTGCTGGAAAGGTGTGTGCAAACCTTGTGTTGAAAGTTCCTGGCAGATTAAAACTGTGTGCCGGAACGAGACTGGAATTCGGGACCTTTGCCTCTCGCAGGAAAGTACTCTAACAACTGAGCTACCCAAGCACGACTCACGCCTGTCCTCACAGCTTTACTTCCGCCCGTCCTCACAGCTTTACTTCCGCCAGTACTTCGTCTCCTACCTTCCAAATTTCACCTGAGCTCTCCTGCGGAAGAGACTAAAATGTATCCCATAGATCGTGTCCCCGGAAGTGTTTCCGGCACTGAAAAAAGCTCTAGCGTAAGTCTGTAGTAGTTAATGGGGACTACAGTCAAAGGAAAAACGATTAAAATCCTTAAGATTCTTGCAATGGACTTCAGATTGGAATCTGGTTTTTCTGCAAGTAGTGGTTTCATTTCAGACCGCTCGGGACTCATACTGCTAGGTATTTTACAGCTGTTACTATTTCCAGTCGAGAATATTTAAATCTAATTATAATGATTCTTTCCCATCTTAATACGAAATATGTTGTTATGTTGCGGTGGCACATGCAGACACCGTTCCTTAGACAGCTGCATTTGTCACTAGTACGTCAGGGACGTACATTGATGAAGCCCCCAACACAGCCACTATTCTATACTGTGAGGGCTGTTCGGTACGTACACAATGGACTCGCTCGTCACACACAGCTGCGTTAGGGGTCGGGAGGGGGTGCGCTACTCCGATTCAACCCAATTTGCGCCCTCTGTACGTAGCTTTGCAGTGACGCCGCTGAGACGTCCCTTTGATCATTTCCGGATTGTTACCCAAACAATGGGAATGCCTATGTTCCGAAACACATTGTCTTCGTGAGTTGGTAATGCTGATCAATCGTGTGCTGTACTGTCGTTTATTACGGCAATGACGGAAGTTAAGAGTGCAGCTGGTGTTAGGTCCTCGGCCGCAAATTATCTGGATGTTGTCCAGTGAGAATCTGAGATGTCATTGTCCATCAGCAAAGGCTGCTACCAAACCTGTAACAGTTGCACCAGAGAATACCGGGAACCTTTGTCCAAGATGGCGACGATGCAAAATTCATGCAGCGGACAACAGTAGTGTCCACATTTAGCAGAGCTGTCACGAAAAACACACAAGATGAAAAACACCAGCTGAAAAATGCTCCTGCAGAAGCACAAGAATAGGCGAATAAGCTCCTCTTTAAGAGAGACTGACAGAAAAAGAATTCTCATTCCGCTTTCCTCACCAAAATTTTGGCATTCGAATATATTAGCGGTCTTTTAATACAGAACATTCTACACCCTTTTACCCAGTTTCTTTTTATAGTCAAGTCATCTACATAGACACCGTACCGCGCGTGGCGGAGGGTACCCTGTACCATTACTAATTTTTTTCGCCACAAACGTTTCTGTCGGAGCAACATTTGCAAGTCAGCATTATACCAGAGGTTGAAAATACTGCTACAGTTGTAAGGTTTTTTCACTTAGAACACGACAGATTTCCTGTATACTGAG
Organism: Schistocerca americana; assembly: GCF_021461395.2. Lineage (NCBI taxonomy): Eukaryota > Metazoa > Arthropoda > Insecta > Orthoptera > Acrididae > Schistocerca > Schistocerca americana. Next base: position 1,136,476,974 of record NC_060119.1, read on the forward strand.
TCTGTCCTTCCGACAATCATATCTTTTTCGATGTCTTCACATTTTTCCTGCAGCCATTTCGTCTTAGCTTCCCTGCACTTCCTATGCCTACTGACCTCCATATCTTTGAACACTGAACACTCACCAGTCAAAGTTATTACGAAAATACTCCTTTCTCATGTGGGTCTTTTCAAGCTTTGCTTCGGCCCTGACTTCGTCTTTATTGAGGGAAATGCTGCACCGCATCGAACAGCGCAGGGGAGGACTCTTGGAACTAGAGGATATTCGGGGAATAGACTAGCCTGCCCGTTTCCTCGACTTAAAGCCAATGGAGTATTTGTTAAAATTTTCCGGTCTACAGGTCAAAAACCGTCCCCAAGGACATGGCTGGAGAAGAGACGATGAGAGAGAGATCAGACTCTGAGCGAGAAAGAAAAAGTCAGTGTGAATGGGAGAGAAAAATTCGCAGTTGGACAGAGAGATAGTGAAAGTGGCGGAGGAGGAGACGATGGTAGGGAATAGCGAGAGAAAGGGATGAAGACCTTGACAATGGGAGAGACAGAGCGTATAGAAAGTGCCAAAGGGGGAAAAACGGGACGTGGCAGAGAGAGGGAGAGGTGAGGGAGATGGAGATGATGTTTGGTTTGTGGGGCACCCGTACAAAGTCTCAGTCTTTTCACAGTGCAATTTTTGTTTCACAATCCAATCTGTCCACTGTCGCGAAAGATGACGATACGCCCATATTCAGGTGTCGTAACTTGGTGACCCCGAGCGCCGCGGTGGACGAGTACCAGACGTAATGGTTCAAATGGCTCTGAGCACTATGGGACTTAACATCTGTGGTCATCAGTCCCCTAGAACTTAGAACTACTTAAACCTAACTAACCTAAGGACATCACACACATCCATGCCCGAGGCAGGATTCGAACCTGCGACCGTAGCAGTCGCGCGGTTCCGGACTGCGCGCCTAGAACCGCTAGACCACCGCGGCCGGCACCAGACGTAATAGCACACCGAATCTTCTACTGGTCCACCGCGGCGTTCGGGGTCACAGCACCAAGTTACGTCACCTGAAGATGGGCATATAAGAGCCCGAAAACGGTAGTGTTCTAAGTCCAAGAAACGTGCAACTGTAGCGGTATTTCCAACCTCTGAACGAATTTTTTCCTATCCTATTCCACTAGCAAATAAAGCGAGGCGAAAATGACTATCTATATGCCTCAGTACGAGCCCTAATTTCTAGTCTCTTGGAGATCTTTATGCGCAATGTATATTAACGGCAGTAGAATTGTTCTATAGTCATCTTCAAATGCCAGTTCTCTAAATTTTCTCAATAGTGTTCCTCGAAAAGAACGTCGCCTTCCCTCCATGGAATCTTATTTGAATCGTCGAAACATCTCTGGAACATTTGCGTGTTGTTAGAATATGCCGGTAAGAAATCCAGCAGCCCGGTTCTCAAGTCTTCCTTTAATCCGACCTGCTTGCATACTGCCTTCATACTCTGGATCTCCAGCTCATGACTGCAGCTCGTGGTCTAGTGGTGCTGGCACGGTAGCTCAGCGTGTTCGGTCAGAGAGGCGCTGGCCCTCTGTAATAAAAAAAAAAACTGAGTCAAGGAATCAACGATCAACTTGAACGGATGTTCTGTGACGTCCGCCCAGACCAAACGCAACGAACATTACCGAACGAAAAAAAGGAAAAGTGACTAGCGTTGCTACCTATGGATCACGGGGTCCCGGGTTCGATTCCCACCCGGGTTGGTGATTTTCTCTGCACGGGAACTGGGTGTTTGTATTGTCCTCATCATTTCATCATCGTCATCTTTCGCGACAGTGGACAGATTGGATTGTGAAACAAAAATTGCACTGTGAAAAGACTGAGACTTTGTACGGGTGCCCCACAAACCAAACATCATCTCCATCTCCCTCACCTCTCCCTCTCTCTACCACGTCCCGTTTTTCCCCCTTTGGCACTTTCTATACGCTCTGTCTCTCCCATTGTCAAGGTCTTCATCCCTTTCTCTCGCTATTCCCTACCATCGTCTCCTCCTCCGCCACATTCACTATCTCTCTGTCCAACTGCGAATTTTTCTCTCCCATTCACACTGACTTTTTCTTTCTCGCTCAGAGTCTGATCTCTCTCTCATCGTCTCTTCTCCAGCCATGTCCTTGGGGACGGTTTTTGACCTGTAGACCGGAAAATTTTAACAAATACTCCTTTGGCTTTAAGTCGAGGAAACGGGCAGGCTAGTCTATTCCCCGAATATCCTCTAGTTCCAAGTCCTCCCCTGCGCTGTTCGATGCGGTGCAGCATTGCCCTCAATAAAGACGAAGTCAGGACCGAAGCAAAGCTTGAAAAGACCCACATGAGAAAGGAGTATTTTCGTAATAACTTTGACTGGTGAGTGTTCAGTGTTCAAAGATATGGAGGTCAGTAGGCATAGGAAGTGCAGGGAAGCTAAGACGACATGGCTGCAGGAAAAATGTGAAGACATCGGAAAAGATATGACTGTCGGAAGGACAGATTCAGTATACAGGAAAGTCAAAACAGCCTTTGGTGGCATTAAAAGCAACGGTGGTAACACTAAGAGTGCAACGGGAATTCCACTGTTAAATGCAGAGGAGAGAGCAGATAGGTGGAAAGAATACATTGAAAGCCTCTATGAGGGTGAAGATTTGTCTGATGTGATAGAAGAAGAAACAGGAGTCGATTTAGAAGAGATAGGGGATCCAGTATTAGAATCGGAATTTAAAAGAGCTTCGGAGGACTTACGGTCAAATAAGGAAGAAGGGATAGATAACATTCCATCAGAATTTCTAAAATCATTGGGGGAAGTGGCAACAAAACGACTATTCACGTTGGTGTGTAGAATATATGAGTCTGGCGATATACCATCTGACTTTCGGAAAAGCATCATCCACACAATTCCGAAGAAGGCAAGAGCTGAAAAGTGCGAGAATTATTGCACAATCAGCTTAACAGCTCATGCATCGAAGCTGCTTACAAGAATAATATACAGAAGAATGGAAAAGAAAATTGAGAATGCGCTAGGTGACGATCAGTTTGGCTTTAGGAAAAGTAAAGGGGACGGGAGAGGCAATTCTGACGTTACGGCTAATAATGGAAGCAAGGCTAAAGAAAAATCAAGACACTTTCATAGGATTTGTCGACCTGGAAAAAGCGTTCGACAATATAAAATGGCGCAAGCTGTTCGAGATTCTGAAAAAAGTAGGGATAAGCTATAGGGAGAGACGGATCATATACAATATGTACAACAACCAAGAGGGAATAATAAGAGTGGACGATCAAGAACGAAGTGCTCGTATTAAGAAGGGTGTAAGACAAGGCTGTAGCCTTTCGCCCCTACTCTTCAATCTGTACATCGAGGAAGCAATGATGGAAATAAAAGAAAGGTTCAGGAGTGGAATTAAAATACAAGGTGAAAGGATATCAATGATAAGATTCGCTGATGACATTGCTATCCTAAGTGAAAGTGAAGAAGAATTAAATGATCTGCTGAACGTAATGAACAGTCTAACGAGTACACAGTATGGTTTGAGAGTAAATCGGAGAAAGACGAAGGTAATGAGAAGTAGTAGAAATGAGAACAGCGAGAAACTTAACATCAGGATTGATGGTCACGAAGTCAATGAAGTTAAGGAATTCTGCTACCTAGGCAGTAAAATAACCAATGATGGACGGAGCAAGGAGGACATCAAAAGCAGACTCGCTATGGCAAAAAAGGCATTTCTGGCTAAGAGAAGTATACTAATATCAAATACCGGCCTTCATTTGAGGAAGAAATTTCTGAGGATGTACGTCTGGAGTACAGCATTGTATGGTAGTGAAACATGGACTGTGGGAAAACCGGAACAGAAGAGAATCGAAGCATTTGAGATGTGGTGCTATAGACGAATGTTGAAAATTAGGTGGAGTGATAAGGTAAGGAATGAGGAGGTTCTACGCAGAATCGGAGAGGAAAGGAATATGTGGAAAACACTGATAAGGAGAAGGGACAGGATGATAGGACATCTGCTAAGACATGAGGGAATGACTCCCATGGTGCTAGAGGGAGCTGTAGAGGGCAAAAACTGTAGAGGAAGACAGAGATTGGAATACGTCAAGCAAATAATTGAGGACGTAGGTTGCAAGTGCTACTCTGAGATGAAGAGGTTAGCACAGGAAAGGAATTCGTGGCGGGCCGCATCAAACCAGTCAGTAGACTGATGACCAAAAAAAAAAAGGCCCTTGCAACATTTTGTCTCACCACACTGTGACCCTTCTACAGCCAAAACGATCGTGTTTGACGATTCTGGACGTACCTTCATTTTATGGTGAGAGGTGAGAACACGTAATGGACATGCGAACATAGTCCATCACTGTCGTTTTTAGGGCCCTCTGGTTCGGTGTGAGGAGATATAATGTCGCACGAGCGTGCTAACCTCTGAATCTTTGGACAATAGTACATCCACCGGTCAATGGTATTGCGACACAGTACCTTTTCCGCTTGTGCGTTTTTCAGGGATGTATTCGGTCCTGACTTCATTTTTATGGGTAACAATGCCTCACCGCATTACAGGTGGAGGAGCTCTTGGAACGAGACAATGCTCTGCCCTGCCCCTTCCCTCGACTTCAAACCCATCGAGAACATTTGCAAGACGGTAGGGTGACGTATTGCAGCACGTCCTCATGCACGCAGTAGTCAGCAACGCTGGTGGAGGAATGGAGTGCTTTATTTATTTTATTTTTTATTTATTGTTCCGTGGGACCAAATTAAGGAGAAGTCTCCATGGTCATGGAACGAGTCAATACATGAAATTATAACACGATATTAGAAACAGATAAAATGAAATATAAAAAAACATATTCAGGTGACAAGTCGTAAGTTTAAATGAAGAAAATCAACAATGTAACACTGGAATTTGCTTAATTTTTTAGCTCTTCCAGGAGCTGCTCGACAGAATAGAAGGAGTGAGCCATGAGGAAACTCATCAGTTTAGACTTAAAAGAGTTTGGGCTACTGCTAAGATTTTTGAGTTCTTGTGGTAGCTTATTGAAAATGGATGCAGCAGAATACTGCACTCCTTTCTGCACAAGAGTCAAGGAAGTGCATTCTACATGCAGATTTGATTTCTGCTTAGTATTAACTGAGTGAAAGCTGCTAACTCTTGGGAATAGGCTAATATTGCTAACAACAAATGACATTAAAGAAAATATATACTGTGAGGGCAATGTCAGAATTCCCAGATTTTTGAATAGGAGTCGACAAGAGGTTCTCGAACTTACACCACATATAGCTCGAACAGCCCGTTTTTGAGACAAAAATACCCTTTTTGAATCAGAAGAATTACCCCAAAAAATAATACCATGCGACATAAGCGTGTGAAAATATGCGAAGCAGACTACTTTTCGTATTGAAGTGTCACTTATTTCAGATACTGTTCTAATGGTAAATAAAGCAGCATTTAGCTTCTGAACAAGATCCTGGACAAGGACTTTCCACAACAGCTTACTATCTATCCGAACGCCTAGGAACTTGAACTGTTCCGTCTCGCTTATAATATGCCTATTCTGTCTGATCAAAATATCGGTTCTTGTTGAATTGTGAGTTAGAAACTGTAAAAACTGAGTCTTACCGTGATTTAGCATCAAATTATTTTCCACAAGCCACGAACTTATTTCATGAACTACATTATTTGTTGTTTCAATATTACACACGAGATCCTTCACTATCAAGCTGGTGTCATCAACAAACAGAAATATTTTTGAATCACCTGGAATACTAGAAGGCATATCATTTATATAAATAAGAAACAGCAGTGGCCCCAGCACCGACCCTTGGGGAACGCCCCACTTAACAGTGCCCCATTGGGACTGAACATCACTACCACTCTCAATATTGCGGAGAATTACCCTCTGCTTTCTGTTCTTAAAGTAAGAGGCGAACCAATTGTAAGCTACTCCCCTTACTCCATAACGGTCCAACTTCTGGAGTAATATTTTGTGGTCAACACAGTCAAAAGCCTTCGTTAAATCAAAGAAAACACCTAGCGTTCGCAACCTTTTATTTAATCCGTCCAAAACCTCACAGAGAAAAGAGAATATAGCATTTTCAGTTGTTAAAATGGTTCAAATGGCTCTGAGCGCTATGGGACTCAACTGCTGTGGTCTTAAGTCCCTAGAACTTAGAACTACTTAAACCTAACTAACCTAAGGACATCACACACATCCATGCCCGAGGCAGGATTCGAACCTGCGACCGTAGCGGTCGTGCGGTTCCAGACTGTAGCGCCTTTAACCGCTCGGCCACTCCGGCCGGCAGTTGTTAAACCATTTCTAAAACCAAACTGAACATTTGACAGCAAATTATGTGAATTTAAATGCTCCAGTAACCTTGTATATACAGCCTTCTCGATAACTTTAGCAAACACCGATGGCATAGAAATAGGTCTAAAATTGTCAACATTATCAATGTCTCCCTTTTTATAAAGTGGCTTCACTACCGAGTACTTTAATCGGTCAGGAAACCGACCACTCCTAAAGGAAAAGTTACAGATAACGCAAGAATACTTTACCAACCTTGCGGCCAGCATGGCAGCACGTTGCAGAGCAAGCATCGCCACCTATGGTGGTCACATACTCTATGAAGACCCATGTCCCGCCTTTCGTAATGTCGAGGGGACCATCATGAATCGCTGTGACTAAATGTAATTACTGTCTTTGAATAAAAGTGTCATTTCTGTTCGTCTCACTGAGTATTTCTTTCGCTTATCTTCTGTACCATATTGTAGCAGCTCTCTCTCTATCTTCTTCTTCTTTTGCTACTGCCTGTATCCCGCATTGGGCGCAGGGTCGGCAGGGTTAAGTATGGATGTGGCACGGTGAATTTTAAAGGGTGGTCGGATGCCCTTCCTGCCGCCACCCCATACCCCCCAGGACGGAATTAGTGTACCCTAGCTGTCTGCGTCGAGTGTAAGTCGTGAAATAGTGTGAATGTGTTTCAAATGTCTGCGAGTCGTGTAACTGAGGTGGGACGTGGGTACCAGCCCAGTATTCACCTAGTAGGATGTGGAAAACCGCCTAAAACCACATCCAGGATGGCCAGCACACCGGCCGTCGTCGTTAATCCGCCGGGCGCATTCGATTCGGGGCCGGCGCGGCTACCTGAGTCCGGGAAGCAGAGCGTTAGCGCTCGCGGCTATCCTGGCGGGTGTAGCAGTTCTCTCTATGTATGGTACAAAATTACTTGGCGGTTAATTTCGTGACTTAAGTTTTAGGCACCAGTATATAGTCACTAACTGAGACACTAAATGTCGCTGACAAGTGCGATATTTATTGCACAATTAGCGTAACAACTCATGCATCCAAGCTGCTGACAAGAATGATATACAGAATAATGGAAAAGAAAACTGAGGACGTGTTAGATGACGATCAGTTTGGCTTTAGGAAAGGTAAAGACACCAGAGAGGCAACTCTGACGTTGCGGTTGATAGTGGAAGCAAGACTAAAGAAAAATCGATACCTTCGTAGGATTTGTCGACCTGGAAAAAGCCTTTGACAATGTAAAATGCTGAAAGATGTTCGAAATTCTGACGAAAATCAGGGTAAGGGGTAAGCTATAGGGAGAGACGGGTAATATACAATATGAATAATAGGGAATAATAAGAGTGGAGGCTCAAGAACGAAGTACTCGGATTGAAAAGAGTGTAAAACAGGGATGTAGCCTTTCCACCCTACTGTTCAATCTGTACACCAAAGTAGCAATAATGGAAATTAAAGAAAGCTTCTCGAGCGGAACTGAAATTCAAGGTGAAAGGATATGAATAATGCGATTCGCTAATAACATTGCTAGCCTGTGTTAAAATGAACTAGAATTGCACGATCTATTGAATGGAATGAACAATCTAGTGAGTTCAGAATATGGACTGAGAGTAAATTGAGGAAAGATGGAAGTAATGAGAAGTAGCAAAAGTGAGAACAGCGAGAGACTTAACATAAGGATTGGTGGTTACGAAGTAGATCAAGATAAAGAATTCTGCTACCTAGGCAACAAAACAACCCATGACCGACGGAGTAAAGAGGACATCAAAAGCAGACTAGCAATGGCAAAAAGGGCATTCCTGGGAAAGAGAAGTCTACTGGTATCGATCATAGGCCTTAATTTAAGAAAGAAATTTCTGAGAATGTACATTTGGAGCGCAACATGAAACATGGACTGTTTGAAAACTGGAACAGAAGAGAATCTAAGCATTTGAGATGTGGTGCTACAGACGAATGTTGGAAATTAGGTGGACTGATAAGGTAAGGAACGAGGAGGTTCTGCGGAGAATCAGGAGGAAAGTAATGTGTGGACCATGAATCGCTGTATATTTCACAATAAATATAAATGACCTAGCAGATAGTGTCGGAAGCTCCATGCGGCTTTTCGCGGATGATGCTGTAGTATACAGAGAAGTTGCAGCATTAGAAAATTGTAGCGAAATGCAGGAAGATCTGCAGCGGATAGGCACTTGGTGCAGGAAGTGGCAACTGACCCTTAACATAGACAAATGTAATGTATTGCGAATACATAGAAAGAAGGATCCTTTATTGTATGATTATATGATAGCGGAACGAACACTGGTAGCAGTTACTTCTGTAAAATATCTGGGAGTATGCGTGCGGAACGATTTGAAGTGGAATGATCATATAAAATTAATTGTTGGTAAGGCGGGTGCCAGGTTGAGATTCATTGGGAGAGTCCTTAGAAAATGTAGTCCATCAACAAAGGAGGTGGCTTACAAAACACTCGTTCGACCTATACTTGAATATTGCTCATCAGTGTGGGATACGTACCAGGTCGGGTTGACAGAGGAGACAGAGAAGATCCAAAGTAGAGCGGCGCGTTTCGTCACAGGGTTATTTGGTAACCGTGATAGCGTTACGGAGATGTTTAGCAAACTCAAGTGGCAGACTCTGCAAGAGAGGCGCTCTGCATCACGGTGTAGCTTGCTGTCCAGGTTTCGAGAGGGTGCGTTTCTGGATAAGGTATCGAATTATATTGCTTCCCCCGACTTATACCACCCGAGGAGATCACGAATGTAAAATGAGAGAGATTCGAGCGCGCACAGAGGTTTTCCGGCAGTCGTTCCTCCCCACCATACGCGACTGGTACAGTAAAGGGAGGTAATGACAGTGGCACGTAAAGTGCCCTCCGCCACACACCATTGGGTGGCTTGCGGAGTATAAGTGTAGATGTAGATGTAGATGTGTTAAAGACTGACAAGAAGAAGGCACAGGATGATAGGACATCTGTTAAGACATCCGGGAATTACTTCCATGGTACTAGAAGGAGCTGCAGAGAGCAAAAAGTATAAAGACAGGGATTGGAATACATCCCGCAAGTAATTGAGGATGTAGGTAGCAAGCGCTACTCTCGGATGAAGAGGTTGGCACAGGAGAGGAATTCGTGGCGGGCCGCATCAAACCAGTCAGAAGACTGAAGACTCAAAAAATGTCGCAAGTAGTTATAGCAGCTGGTACAATATGAGAGATGCACAACCGAAAACAAACGCTGAGCATTCTTTAAATAGTCTTTAACGCCTGAGTGAAATGATCTTTTGGATAGGGTGGATAGTAATGTGCGACTGTTTGCTGATGATGCTGTGGAGTACGGGAAGATGTCGTCGTTGAGTGACTGTAGGAGGATACAAGATGACTTGGACAGGGTTTGTGATTGGTGTAAAGAATGGCAGCTAACTCTAAATACAAATAAATGTAAATTAATGCAGATGAATAGGAAAAAGAATCCTGTAATGTTTGAATACTCCATTAGTAGTGTAGCGCTTGACACAGTCACGTCGATTAAATATTTGGGCGTAACATTGCAGAGCGATATGAAGTGGGACAAGCATGTAATGGCAGTTTTGGGGAAGGCGGATAGTCGCCTTCGGTTCATTGGTAGAATTTTGGGAAGATGTGGTCCATCTGTAAAGGAGACCGCTTATAAAACACTAATGCGACCTATTCTTGAGTACTGCTCGAGCGTTTGGGATCCCTGTCAGGTCGGATTGAGGGAGGACATAGAAGCAATTCAGAGGCGGGCTGCTAGATTTGTTACTGGAAGGTTTGATCATCACGCGAGTGTTGCGGATATGCTTCAGGAACTCGGGTGGGAGTCTCTAGAGGAAAGGAGGCGTTCTTTTCGTGAATCGCTACTGAGGAAATTTAGAGAACCAGCATTTGAGGCTGACTGCAGTACAATTTTACTGCCGCCAACTTATATTTCGCGGAAAGACCACAAAGATAAGAGAGATTAGGGCTCGTACGGAGGCATATAGGCAGTCATTTTTTCCCTCGTTCTGTTTGGGAGTGGAACGGAGAGAGAAGATGCTAGTTATGGTACGAGGTACCCTCCGCCACGCACCGTATGGTGGATTGCGGAGTATGTATGTAGATGTAGAACTGTCTGCCGCACCTTTGGCCATTTCTGTTAAATCCCGCTCGAGTCTTGGTAGCCGCTCCACGCCGGTACCGCGCCCTTGCTGCATGCAGAGGAGATGGGCGGCCACGCGTAGCGATTAATTTCCCCGGCAACCGTCGGCCCGCGTCATGAATCGCGCAGAATTGCCGTGGCGAGCCGGCGGGGGTGCGATTAGGCGAGTCGTAAAAGCCGTCAAGCTTTTAACGTACACCCTCCACCACTATTCGAGGGAACTACGCGAAAGCACATTCGAGGCCCCGCGATTTCGCCGAGTGGGAGCTCACAAGGGAAGGACCCTAAAGTAAGAAAGAGAAATAATGGGGAGGGGCCATTTTGCAGAGAAAACATGGCGCCCGGCGGCCAATGGGCTTCCCTCCCTGTCCCTAAATCGCGAGGACCGTAGCGCAGCGGCCTCATTAAGCGAGCTTAGCGGCGGAGGACCTTTGACGAATGCTTACTAATAAACACAGTGGTGGGGGCCGCGCAGAGTTAGCAACCCTCCCCGTTCCTTTCCTGCACCCCGCCCCGCTGTACCCTCTCGGCGAAATGGTTTCTCCGCGGAAATTGGAAGGACCCCCTCGCGCCCTTTCGTTCTTAACTGGAAACGGCGGCACAAGAGCCGAAGGGCCGCCTGACGTCTCAGAGGACACAAGGGCTTGCTTCTGAGCAGACGGCCGGCGCGTTCCTTGACAAAAAGCGCTGCGTAGCGTCTTGGAGCTGAAGTCTCGCCGCACAGGCACTGTGACATCACACAGAGTGGAAAAGTAGCCCACCAGGAAAACGTCTGATCTCCACGTCTGATTATGACGTCGTAAAGAGTTAAGGAATTTAAATATCCACACTTCGCAAACAGCCGTTACCGCGGGCCTGTGAAAACATTGCTAAATATTCTGAGCGGTAGTAATTTTTCTTTCCTTATCTCTGTTTACGTCACTGCAATATGGAAACATATACATAGCTTTGCCATTTCGACGTGTTTTGCTCTATAATTGAAAAAAAGCATAACCGTTCGTTACGTTTATAAGGTTAGTAGCGAAGCCGTCAATGCTTCGCAAGTGCTCAATATGTGGAAACCGAATATGTATCCTAAATCCTTTGTTTCTCTCTCACTGCCCATCTTCTCATCCCCCCTTCCCCCTTCTCTCTCTCTCTCTCTCTCTCTCTCTCTCTCTCTCTCTCTCTCTCTCTGTGTGTGTGTGTGTGTGTGTGTGTGTGTGTGTGTGTGTGTGTGTGTGTGTACACATATCCCCTCCTCTCCGCTTCCCCCCTCTCTTTGTGCATAACTTTCTCCCTTCGTCCAAGTGTTTCGCCCCTCACCCTTCACCCCGCCACCCCCTATATGGCCATTTTCGTTTGAATTTTCAGCAGCGTGTCGTTTAAAAACATGTAGTAAGTCGATCAAGAACTTTTCGAGATTTCAAGTAACAACGTCTCCGCTTTACGTATTACATATATATTTCCATATGTAATATGTTACAAAAATGTACAGCGTATGTCCGTCCCAAAGTTGATTAGAGTACCATGAAAAAATTGGAAGTAAATAGGTCAAGAACTTTTCGAGATATGTGGTAACAACGTTTGCCCCTTTTTTTGTCATGGAAACATGTGACAGCAGAACCGTCAGACTGAATGCAGTTCTTTAAAATTTTCTTTTTCGTACCAAAAATGCCATTACTATCCATAAAGAAGGAGAAAAGAGGTACATCAATCGAGCCGTTCCTACGTCATGATCCTTCATAATTCATTTTAATTTCCGTCTTTTCCGGTGGATTTTCCACAAATTTTCTTTCATAAAAACTTTGTTCTTACAATTACGAACACAACAAAGACAAAAATCAGACAAATCTGTCGAGCGTTTCTTAATTAACGATATTTCATACATCCGGCAACTGACGCTAATTTCCTACTTTTCCTTTAGATTTTCCAAAAATTTTCTTTCTTACAAACCTTGTCCTGACAATAACGAACACCACAACAAGAAATCAATCAAACCGGTGAAGCCGTTCTTAGGTGATGATCTTCCATACATGTGGCAATTGATTTTTATTTATATAGATACTATGCATTTAATATTAACATTTTCATTTTTGTGTTAGCAAACTTTTACTCTTACGTACGTTTACTTAATGGAAGCTGTAAAATGCATCTGCTATACGAGAAGAGAGACCGAATATACATAGATAATCAAATGGTTCAAATGGCTCTGAGCATTATGGGACTCAACTGCTGAGGTCATTAGTCCCCTAGAACTTAGAACCAGTTAAACCTAACTAACATAAGGACATCACAAACATCCATGCCCGAGGCAGGATTCGAACCTGCGACCGTAGCGGTCTTGCGGTTCCAGACTACAGCGCCTTTAACCGCACGGCCACTTCGGCCGGCTACATAGATAATCGAAAGAGTGAGTGTGTGTGTGTGTGTGTGTGTGTGTGTGTGTGTGCGTGTGTGCGTGTGTGTGTGAGAGAGAGAGAGAGAGAGAGAGAGAGTATTCCTGTTAACGTAGAGATGATAGTAGGGTGGCAGCGACGTGTCGAAATGCGAAGCATCCTAATTACTACCGATCAATCACATGACGAATACTTTGTGGACTTAACACTTGTGTCACTTTCAAACCTCCCACATTGTAAAGGGCCAGGAAAGAAAAGAAAAAAATTCAGTAACCAAACTGCGCCCTATGCTAGAGTTACTTAATAACGATCAGTACACCTTACACGTAAACCATCTGTAGCACGAACAGTATCTAGTCTGTATTCAGTTTCTTGCCATGTTCTTCCTAACGTGTACTCCGACACTGTTGCCCTTGCATCAGTGATACGTCTTAACATAACGTCCACTTTGGGCGCATACACGTGGTCCTTCACGAATGCTCACAAGGAGAAATCCTACGCGGTAATGTCGCGATAACGTGATGGGCAGGCAGTGGTTCCTCCGCATCCGATTCAGCGATTGGGAAATTTCGTATCCAGGAACTTGAGAACAGCTGTTTATCAATGCGGTAGAGCTCCATTTTGTTAAAAGACGATGCCGGGTTGCAAGTCTTGTATCTGATGTATACAAACTGCTCCAACATGCCCAGATACATTCACCCATTCACGGTGTTTTTTGCATAAAGAACGGTCCAACGATCATGTACATTAGACTACGCCAGACGTTCAGTTTAGGGTTATATCCAACATTTTCAATGATAGCGTGCGGATGTTGCGAGCGTCAATTCCGACCGTTATGTCGATCAACCGTTCCTGACACAGGAAAGGCGGCCTCTTCTGAGAATAAACATCTTTCCAGCTGGCATTCATGTCAATACGCTGCAGCATATCCGTAGCACATTGTCGTCGGCGTGGTTTGTCGTCCTGCAACAGATGTTGCCAAATTTGCACTTTGTATGCATGCAAGCGAGGATGTTAGTTTACTACACGAAGCAATTTGCTCGAGGTAGTCTGACATTAAGTTCCCTAGATACCTGTTGAACTGTGGGCTTCTGAGAAACGCTTGCCTGACGTCGTGCACTGTTTGTTCCGAAACACTGCGACATGCAATGCCAAAATGTTTCGGAAAACTTCCAGTTGCCAGAAAGCTACGACAACATTCCTTAACTGCTTTCATAGCAGGCGAATTACATCCATACAACCTATGATAATTTCTTTGCACAGTAATCAGCGATTTTGTTTGCGCAAAACCCACTGCTGCTTGCGCGCACTTACCTCACCTCATGCAGTCATGTTACACGTCTGACGCGGAGGTATAAATTCTCTGAATGCTCTAACAAATAGTACTATTTCATTATAATATCTACCGTATACAATCATGAACACCGTGCGAAGGAAGTATAATTCGAATAGTGTGAGACGCGATATGTTACCGGCCATGTTGACAACGTAAGTCGGGTGTACCATTATTGTTGTTTGGCTGAACTGAATTCGCTGCTTTGATGTCTACATCTACATCGATACTCTGCAAATCATAATTAAGTGCCTGGCAAAGGGTTCATCGAACCACCTTCACCATAATTTTCTATTATTCCAATCCCGTAAAGCGCGCGTAAAAAACGACCACCTATATCTTTACGTGCCGAACTCGGATTTCCCTTATTTTATTATGGCGATGTAGGTCGGCGCCAACAAAACATCTTCTCATTCGGAGGAGAAAGTTAGTGATTGCCGGCCGCTGTGGTCGAGCAGTTCTAGGCGCTGTAGTTCGGAACCGCGCTGCTGCTACGGTCGCAGGTTCGAATCCTGCCGCGGGCGTCGATGTGTGTGATGTCCTTAGGTTGGTTAGATTTAAGTAGTTCTACGTTCTACGGGGCTGATGACTTCAGATGTTAAGTCCCAGAGTGCTCAGAGCCATTTGAAACATTTGAAAGTTGGTTTTAGCGATGTTCACCCCAAATTCTGTACGATGTCAGTGACATTCTCTCCCCCTTTTTTTTTGGTCATCAGTCTACTGACTGGTTTGATGCGGCCCGCCACGAATTCCTTTCCTGCGCTAACCTCTTCATCTCAGAGTAGCGCTTGCAACCTACGTCCTCAATTATTTGCTTGATGTATTCCAATATCTGTCTTCCTCTACAGTTTTTGCCCTCTACAGCTCCCTCTAGAACCATGGGAGTCATTCCCTCATGTCTTAGCAGATGTCCTATCATCCTGTCCCTTCTCCTTATCAGTGTTTTCCACATATTCCTTTCCTCTCCGATTCTGCGTAGAACCTCCTCATTCCTTACCTTATCACTCCACCTAATTTTCAGCATTCGTCTATAGCACCACATCTCAAATGCTTCGATTCTCTTCTGTTCCGGTTTTCCCACAGTCCATGTTTCACTACCACACAATGCTGTACTCCAGACGTACATCCTCAGAAATTTCTTCCTCAAATTAAGGCCAGTATTTGATATTAGTAGACTTCTCTTGGCCAGAAATGCCTTTTTTGCCATAGCGAGTCTGCTTTTGATGTCCTCCTTGCTCCGTCCGTCATTGGTTATTTTACTGCCTAGGTAGCAAAATTCCTTAACTTCATTGACTTCGTGACCATCAATCCTGATGTTAAGTTTCTCGCTGTTCTCATTTCTACTACTTCTCATTACCTTCGTCTTTCTCCGAATTACTCTCAAACCATACTGTATACTCATGAGACTGTTCATTCCGTTCAGCAGATCATTTAATTCTTCTTCACTTTCACTCAGGATAGCAATGTCATCAGCGAATCTTATCATTGATATCCTTTCACCTTGTATTTTAATTCCACTCCTGAACATTTCTTTTATTTCCATCATTGCTCCCTATTTCGCGATAATACAAAACATGCTGCCCTTCCTTGAACTTTCTCGATGTACTCCAGTAATCCTACCTGGTAAGCATCCCACACTGCGCAGCATACTCCAAAAGAGGACGGATAAGAGTAGTGTAGGCAGTCTCCTTAGTAGATGTTACATTTTCTGTGTCCTCCCAATAAAACGCAATCTTTGGTTAGCCTTGCCCACAACATTTTCTGTGAATTCCTTCCAATTTAAGTTGTTCGTAACAGTAATTTCTAGACATTTAGTTAAATTTACGGCCTTTATATTTGACTGATTTATAGCGTAACCAAAGTTCAACGGATTCCTTTTAGCAGTCATTTGGATGACTTCACTCTTCTCGTTATTTATGGTCAATTGCCAATTTTCGCATCATGCAGATATCTTTTCTAAATCATTTTACAATTTGTTTTGATCTTCTGATGACTTTACTAGTCGATAAACGACAGCGTCATGTGCAAACAACCTAAGACGGCTGCTCAGTTTGTCTCGTTTACATACACAAGGAACAGCAGAGAGCCTGTAACACTACCTTGGGAAACGCCAGAAATCACTTCTGTCTTACTCGATGACTTTCCCTCAATTACTACGAACTGTGACCTCTGTGAGAGGAAATCACGAATCCGATCACGTAACTGAGACGATATTCCACAAGCACGCAATTTCACTTCAAGCCGCTGGTGTGGTACAGTGTCAAAAGCCTTGTGGAAATCTAGAAACACGGGATCAGTTTGAAATCCCTTGTAAACATCACTCAACACTTCATGCGAGTAATTTCGCCACTGCCGCCATATCCTAGAGGGTAACGATAGGGATGACGTCTTCCATCCCGCACACAGAACTAACTTTATAATTTTGTACTGCCATACATCTCCGCTTCCGTAAAGACACTGGAAGCCATGCAAACAATTTCTAAAGAAGTTTCATTTGATTGAATATGTGTTTTTCAATAAATGTAGTTCTGTAGTAACTAGACTCGATTATCTATATTTTCTACGTTAACCATATCAATTCCATGACATTACTGTTTACTTTGCGTCCTTTTGCTTTTCTTTGACGTTATACATGTCTTAACTCTTTATTGCACCACTTTGTTTTCGGAACACTATGTCAGTGAAAAAATATCTGGAGGTAAGGTCTGCCTTACAAAATCCTATGTAACAGGTTGGACATAGAAATTTTGATTTATTTAGTATTTTAGGTATGTTGGCATAGGACAACAAAGTGAAAATATTGATTAAATACTAATCGTTTAGTTACAGAGTCGTGGCAATATAATCAAAAATGGCTCTAAGCTCTATGGGACTTAACATCTGAGGTCATCAGTCCCCTAGAACTTAGAACAACTTAAACCTAACTAACCTAAGGACATCACTCACATCCATGCCAGAGGCAGGATTCGAACCTGCGACCGTAGCAGTCGCGCAGTTCCGGACTGAAGCGCCTAGAACCGCTTGGCCACCGCGGCCGGCGGCAACATAATCTGTGCTACCATTAATAATCATTTTACATATCTTAAAAATCCAACTGGGTATCATCTAGGTAGCAGAAATAATTCACTCTTTCAGCAGCTTTAGCGTGTATTTAAGTACACTCGAACTTCAGCACAGATTATCGGTTTTGAACTGTTTCTGCCAACATAGAGACAGTAAACATAGTCTAGCTCGATGCAGCCATACGGCATCATCACGCCTATACCAGTGGTTTCCTAAATGTGAGCTACGGTCGCAGTTTCGAATCCTGGCTCGGGCATGGATGTGTGTGATGTCCTTAGGTTAGTTAGGTTTAATTAGCTCTAACTTCTAGGCGACTGATGACCTCAGACGTTAAGTCGCATAGTGCTTAGAGCCATTTGAACCTAAATGTGACGCGTAAATTTACTGTTTGTTGCCAAATGACAACACCAAGCAACAGAGACTTAACGTGTCTTTTAGGGGATGTAATCCGGCGTGTGTGTTTGTGTGTGTGTGTGTGTGTGTGTGTGTGTGTGTGTGTGTGTGTGTGTGTGTTTGGTAATTATTTTTAGAGTATTTTACTTACTGAAGTATTACGTTTTGTAAAGTGTTCGCGCGCTTTGGCATCTGCCATGAAACTTCTGGCTCCAACCTGTCGGAATAAAGTAGGTTATTTCTCATTGGTGCAAGGTCTACATAAAGTGAGTACTTAAAAAACTGACAGCTGTACGATGTTAGTAACTTACGTTTACCGTCTGTAACTCCTCATAATGCAACATTCTCGGCATCGGGGAGCGAGCTTGCTTACTTTTGCAATTATCTTTTGGGCATTAATAGCATTTGTTTGGCATATTTTACAAAATTAATCATGTACTTTTGTAATTTACAGATTTGTTTACTACTAGCGGATGTGGTTGTAATTTTGATAATGAAACGAATTTTTGTCGTTCGCAAGTGATTAAATGTTGCTTCAGTACGATTTTGAGTTAAATATTTAGGCGAATCGTGGTCAAAATTCGACATTTCACTCTGTTCAGAGCCGCTTCGTCACAAGCCATAAATAGTACTCCTAGTTTTTTGTCCCAGTAGGCTACTGGTGGAAACTTCACGTCTTTCCTGAGCTTTTTAAAAATAAAATTGTAATTTAGCTGTTTCCCTAGCTGATCTTGTGGATCAGATTGTTTGGTTGTCGTGAAACATTTAACAATTAGAGTGTGCTCCCTGCCGCCGTTGGATAAGCAGCTGAGCAGCAAGTCGTATACTCCTAGGTCACTCATTTGTTACATAGTTTAATTCTTAATTTCTTTGCGTGTTTTTGGTACTTGCATTGTTTAATTCATAAATTTCGGGCGTATTATAGTATTTGAGAGTTGTAGCATCGCGTTTTAGTACCTGAATAGTGTAAATTCGCGTAGTCGTTTGTCTTCTGTTTTTGTTTTGAACGGCCAGTGTCGGTTGGTCACCGTCAGTGTGCTCCCTGCCGCCGTTGGATAAGCAGCTGAGCAGCAAGTCGTATACTCCTAGCTCACTCATTTGTTACATAGTTTAATTCTTAATTTCTTTGCGTGTTTTTGGTACTTGCATTGTTTAATTCATAAATTTCGGGCATATTATAGTATTTGAGAGTTGTAGCATCGCGTTTTAGTACCTGAATAGTGTAAATTTGCGTAGTCTCCTTCCGCCGCCGAGCAGTGTCAGCAGTGCGCAAGTAGCAGCATTACTGCATTTACTAGGCAATCTTGTATTTTAATAACCGTTTAAATTTTGTTTATTTGTTTGCGCTCTCTGTAGATTAGTTCAGACGTTCTTTGCAAAACAGTTTTTAGCATGGATAGGGACTGCAACTGCTGTGTTCGGATGCAGGCTGAGTTGGCATCCCTTCGTTCCCAGCTTCAGGCAGTGTTGGCTTCGGTCACACAGCTCGAGGCTGTTGCCAATGGGCATCACTGTGGGGGTCCGGATGGGGGTTTGTCGGGGACGGCCAGCTCGTCCCACGCATCCACTGATCGGACTACGACTGTGGTTGCCCGGGATACTGCCCGCATTGAGGCTGATCCCTCACCTGTGGTAGAGTGGGAGGTCGTCTCAAGGTGTGGCAGGGGGCGAAAGACATTCCGGAGGGCTGAACGGAAAGCCTCTCCAGTTTGTCTGACGAACCGGTTTCAGGCTCTGTCTCAGGCTGATACTGATCTTCGGCCTGACATGGCTGCTTGTCCTGTTCCAGAGGCTGCCCCTCAGTCTGCAAGATCCGGGCAGTCGCAGAGGGTGGGCTTACTGGTAGTTGGGAGCTCCAACGTCAGGCGCGTAATGGGGGCCCTTAGGGAAATGGCAGCAAGAGAGGGGAAGAAAACCAATGTGCACTCCGTGTGCATACCGGGGGGAGTCATTCCAGATGTGGAAAGGGTCCTTCCGGATGCCATGAAGGGTACAGGGTGCACCCATCTGCAGGTGGTCGCTCATGTCGGCACCAATGATGTGTGTCGCTATGGATCGGAGGAAATCCTCTGTGGCTTCCGGCGGCTATCTGATTTGGTGAAGACTGTCAGTCTCGCTAGTGGGATGAAAGCAGAGCTCACCATCTGCAGCATCGTCGACAGGACTGACTGCGGACCTTTGGTACAGAGCCGAGTGGAGGGTCTGAATCAGAGGCTGAGACGGTTCTGCGACCGTGTGGGCTGCAGATTCCTCGACTTGCGCCATAGGGTGGTGGGGTTTCGGGTTCTGCTGGATAGGTCAGGAGTCCACTACACGTAGCAAGGGGCTACACGGGTAGCAGGGGTTGTGTGGCGTGGGCTGGGCGGTTTTTTAGGTTAGATGGCCTTGGGCAAGTACAGAAAGGGCAACAGCCTCAACGGGTGCGGGGCAAAGTCAGGACATGCGGGGACCAAGCAGCAATCGGTATTGTAATTGTCAACTGTCGAAGCTGCGTTGGTAAAGTACCAGAACTTCAAGCGCTGATAGAAAGCACCGAAGCTGAAATCGTTATAGGTACAGAAAGCTGGCTTAAGCCAGAGATAAATTCTGCCGAAATTTTTACAAAGGTACAGACGGTGTTTAGAAAGGATAGATTGCATGCAACCGGTGGTGGAGTGTTCGTCGCTGTTAGTAGTAGTTTATCCTGTAGTGAATTAGAAGTGGATAGTTCCTGTGAATTATTATGGGTGGAGGTTACACTCAACAACCGAACTAGGTTAATAATTGGCTCCTTTTACCGACCTCCCGACTCAGCAGCATTAGTGGCAGAACAACTGAGAGAAAATTTGGAATACATTTCACATAAATTTTCTCAGCATGTTATAGTCTTAGGTGGAGATTTCAATTTACCAGATATAGACTGGGACACTCAGATGTTTAGGACGGGTGGTAGGGACAGAGCATCGAGTGACATTATACTGAGGGCACTATCCGAAAATTACCTCGAGCAATTAAACAGAGAACCGACTCGTGGAGATAACATCATGGACCTACTGATAACAAACAGACCCGAACTTTTCGACTCTGTATGTACAGAACAGGGAATCAGTGATCATAAGGCCGTTGCAGCATCCCTGAATATGGAAGTTAATAGGAATATAAAAAAAGGGAGGAAGGTTTATCTGTTTAGCAAGAGTAATAGAAGGCAGATTTCAGACTACCTAACAGATCGAAACGAAAATTTCTGTTCCGACACTGACAATGTTGAGTGTTTATGGAAAAAGTTCAAGGCAATCGTAAAATGCGTTTTAGACAGGTACGTGCCGAGTAAAACTGTGAGGGACGGGAAAAACCCACCGTGGTACAACAACAAAGTTAGGAAACTACTGCGAAAGCAAAGAGAGCTCCACTCCAAGTTTAAACGCAGCCAAAACCTCTCAGACAAACAGAAGCTAAACGATGTCAAAGTTAGCGTAAGGAGGGCTATGCATGAAGCGTTCAGTGAATTCGAAAGTAAAATTCTATGTACCGACCTGACAGAAAATCCTAGGAAGTTCTGGTCTTACGTTAAATCAGTAAGTGGCTCGAAACAGCATATCCAGACACTACGGGATGATGATGGCATTGAAACAGAGGATGACACGCGTAAAGCTGAAATACTAAACACCTTTTTCCAAAGCTGTTTCACAGAGGAAGACCACACTGCAGTTCATTCTCTAAATCCTCGCACAAACGAAAAAATGGCTGACATCGAAATAAGTGTCCAAGGAACAGAAAAGCAACTGGAATCACTCAATAGAGGAAAGTCCACTGCACCTGATGGGATACCAATTCGATTCTACACAGAGTACGCGAAAGAACTTGCCCCCCTTCTAACAGCCGTGTACCGCAAGTCTCTAGAGGAACGGAGGGTTCCAAATGATTGGAAAAGAGCACAGATAGTCCCAGTCTTCAAGAAGGGTCGTCGAGCAGATGCGCAAAACTATAGACCTATATCTCTGACGTCGATCTGTTGTAGAATTTTAGAACATGTTTTTTGCTCTAGTATCATGTCGTTTTTGGAAACCCAGAATCTACTATGTAGGAATCAACATGGATTCCGGAAACAGCAATCGTGTGAGACCCAACTCGCTTTATTTGTTCATGAGACCCAGAAAATATTAGATACAGGCTCCCAGGTAGATGCTATTTTTCTTGACTTCCGGAAGGCGTTCGATACAATTCCGCACTGTCGCCTGATAAACAAAGTAGGAGCCTACGGAATATCAGACCAGCTGTGTGGCTGGATTGAAGAGTTTTTGGCAAACAGAACACAGCATGTTGTTATCAATGGAGAGACGTCTACAGACGTTAAAGTAACCTCTGACGTGCCACAGGGGAGTGTTATGGGACCATTGCTTTTCACAATATATATAAATGACCTAGTAGATAGTGTCGGAAGTTCCATGCAGCTTTTCGCGGATGATGCTGTAGTATACAGAGAAGTTGCAGCATTAGAAAATTGTAGCGAAATGCAGGAAGATCTGCAGCGGATAGGCACTTGGTGCAGGGAGTGGCAACTGACCCTTAACATAGACAAATGTAATGTATTGCGAATACATAGAAAGAAGGATCCTTTATTGTATGATTATATGATAGCGGAACAAACACTGGTAGCAGTTACTTCTGTAAAATATCTGGGAGTATGCGTGCGGAACGATTTGAAGTGGAATGATCATATAAAATTAATTGTTGGTAAGGCGGGTACCAGGTTGAGATTCATTGGGAGAGTGCTTAGAAAATGTAGTCCGTCAACAAAGGAGGTGGCTTACAAAACACTGGTTCGACCTATACTTGAGTATTGCTCATCAGTGTGGGATCCGTACCAGATCGGTCTGACGGAGGATATAGAGAAGATCCAAAGAAGAGCGGCGCGTTTCGTCACAGGGTTATTTGGTAACCGTGATAGCGTTACGGAGATGTTTAATAAACTCAAGTGGCAGACTCTGCAAGAGAGGCGCTCTGCATCGCGGTGTAGCTTGCTCGCCAGGTTTCGAGAGGGTGCGTTTCTGGATGAGGTATCGAATATATTGCTTCCGCCTACTTATACCTCCCGAGGAGATCACGAATGTAAAATTAGAGAGATTAGAGCGCGCACGGAGGCTTTCAGACAGTCGTTCTCCCCGCGAACCATACGCGACTGGAACAGGAAAGGGAGGTAATGACAGTGGCACGTAAAGTGTCCTCCGCCACACACCGTTGGGTGGCTTGCGGAGTATAAATGTAGATGTAGATGTAGATGTCATAAGTTAATGTTAAAATGGCTCCAAGCACTATGGGACTTAACATCTGAGGTCATCAGTCCCCTGGACTTAGAACTACTTAAACCTAACTAACCTAAAGACAACACACAAGTTAATGAATCAAGCATCCATCTTTAAGGCACATATGCAATTCTGTATTTTATGCTTCAAATTTTTTCAAATTTTCATAGTAGTTTTAACGTAAAGACTTCTACATTATTAACTTGTTAATCTCTCAGGATTATATACACTCCTGGAAATGGAAAAAAGAACACATTGACACCGGTGTGTCAGACCCACCATACTTGCTCCGGACACTGCGAGAGGGCTGTACAAGCAATGATCACACGCACGGCACAGCGGACACACCAGGAACCGCGGTGTTGGCCGTCGAATGGCGCTAGCTGCGCAGCATTTGTGCACCGCCGCCGTCAGTGTCAGCCAGTTTGCGGTGGCATACGGAGCTCCATCGCAGTCTTTAACACTGGTAGCATGCCGCGACAGCGTGGACGTGAACCGTATGTGCAGTTGACGGACTTTGAGCGAGGGCGTATAGTGGGCATGCGGGAGGCCGGGTGGACGTACCGCCGAATTGCTCAACACGTGGGGCGTGAGGTCTCCACAGTACATCGATGTTGTCGCCAGTGGTCGGCGGAAGGTGCACGTGCCCGTCGACCTGGGACCGGACCGCAGCGACGCACGGATGCACGCCTAGACCGTAGGATCCTACGCAGTGCCGTAGGGGACCGCACCGCCACTTCCCAGCAAATTAGGGACACTGTTGCTCCTGGGGTATCGGCGAGGACCATTCGCAACCGTCTCCATGAAGCTGGCCTACGGTCCCGCACACCATTAGGCCGTCTTCCGCTCGCGCCCCAACATCGTGCAGCCCGCCTCCAGTGGTGTCGCGACAGGCGTGAATGGAGGGACGAATGGAGACGTGTCGTCTTCAGCGATGAGAGTCGCTTCTGCCTTGGTGCCAATGATGGTCGTATGCGTGTTTGGCGCCGTGCAGGTGAGCGCCACAATCAGCACTGCATACGACCGAGGCACACGGGGCCAACACCCGGCATCATGGTGTGGGGAGCGATCTCCTACACTGGCCGTACACCACTGGTGATCGTCGAGGGGACACTGAATAGTGCACGGTACATCCACACCGTCATCGAAACCATCGTTCTACCATTCCTAGACCGGCAAGGGAACTTGCTGTTCCAACAGGACAATGCACGTCCGCATGTATCCCGTGCCACCCAACGTGCTCTAGAAGGTGTAAGTCAACTACCCTGGCCAGCAAGATCTCCGGATCTGTCCCCCATTGAGCATGTTTGGGACTGGATGCAGCGTCGTCTCACGCGGTCTGCACGTCCAGCACGAACGCTGGTCCAACTGAGGCGCCAGGTGGAAATGGCATGGCAAGCCGTTCCACAGGACTACATCCAGCATCTCTACGATCGTCTCCATGGGAGGATAGCAGCCTGCATTGCTGCGAAAGGTGGATATACACTGTACTAGTGCCGACATTGTGCATGCTCTGTTGCCTGTGTCTATGTGCCTGTGGTTCTGTCAGTGTGATCATGTGATGTATCTGACCCCAGGAATGTGTCAATAAAGTTTCCCCTTCCTGGGACAATGAATTCACGGTGTTCTTATTTCAATTTCCAGGAGTGTATATTGATTGGTTTAAAAATTTATCTTCCAATTTTGAGTAAACGAGACCAGCTAGAAGAAATATTATAACTATGGTCTGTAATGTTTAATGATCAGTAAATCAGCTGTGAATTATTGTAAAATACATTGAACACAGATAGCTCAGTTGTGCCACTACCCTTTTCTTCGTTATCAATAAGTGAGGGCATCGACAGCCTACACAGTCCACACTTGGGAGATCTCTGTGGATACCGTGGCTGTCGAACTGTTTTTGTTGACACTGAATCGCGGTGCTACCTCTTATATTGTGTGTGCTGGTACACACACTAGATCCTGCATTTGATACCCCTCAACAGCTCAGTCCAAACAAGACCTCAGAGATGGATTACTTCATATTTTTTGCATTATACTCTACTTTCTACATAGACAACAACAACAAAGTCCTATTTATCCGAAAGTGTTTTTTAGTAACCATTATTACATCAGAATAAAAAAACCTTGTTATACCAGACATAAAAAATAGCAAATGTAGCAATTTCAGATGACAACATTTATACACTCACCAGTAACTACACGTAGAAAGAAACATTTTCAACTTCCCCCTGCTGGGAAGCACACTGCCAAAGTGAAGTGGTCCTCATAGCTATTCTGAAATGGTGTCATTTCACTATCTCCTTTACCTTCGACCACATCGTGATGTTCAAATGGCTCTGAGCACTATGGGACTTGGCATCTGAGGTCGTCAGTCCCCTCGACTTAGAATTACTTAAGCCTAACTAACCTAAGGACACCACACGCATCCATTCCCGAGGCAGGATTCGAACCTGCGACCGTAACAGCAGCGCGGTTACGGACTGAAGCGCCTAGAAGCGCTCGGTCACAACGGCCCGCTACATCGTGATGTTTCTGTTCCTCAATGTCCATGCCCTAGTTCATCATTCTGTAGTTGGTACGTTACGTGTGGTGTCTAAACAGGAAATACCGTACCGCAACTAGATGTTCTTTGCTGGTGTACTGCCAGTCATGTATGTGCTACTGTTTTTCTGAAATCTAACATCTGCCACGTGGCGAGCTCAGCTATCCCACACACCGACATCACTATATCTATACTCCGAAAGCCATCTTATAGTCCGTGGCGGAGGATATTTCTGATACGACTACCTGATTCCCACCCTTTCTTGTTCCATTCACGAAAGGCACACGGGAAAGCGCCGTATGTTCCACTTTCATTTTCTCGTCATGGTAATTTCGCAAGACGTATGTAGGGGGGGGGGGGGGGGGGGGGAAGTAATATGTTGTCCGTCTCTTCTTGGAACGTAAGCTTTCGAAATTTCAGCAGAAAATATACTCTGTGAAGGAAAACGCCTCTGCTCTAGCGTCGCCATTGGAATCGGGCGCCTTCATAACGCTCTTCCGATGAGTAATCGGTCCCGTGATGAAAAGCGCCGCTGTTTATTGCATCTTCTCTATCTCTTGTACTAATGCTAGCTGATAAGGTTCCCATAGTGACTAACAGTACTAAGGAATCGGTAGAAAGAATGTTTTGCAAGCCACTTCTTTCATGGATAAATCATATTTCTCTAATCTTCTCCCAATGAACCTCAACCTGTCATCTGTATTTCCTTCTATTCGTTTTATGTGGTCATCAGGTCTTCCTGTATTTCGGTACTGTGTTCTCTCGTTCAGCCTTCCTATGGTCAACAGCACCACCCTTGAATAGCCTCACGGAGTCTCCAACGTTATCAAATGATTCAAATGGCTCTGAGCACTATGGGAATTAACATCTGAGGTCATCAGTCCCCCAGAACTTAGGACTACTTAAACCTAACTAACCTAAGGACATGACACGCATCCATTCCCGAGGTAGGATTCGAAGCTGCGACCGTAGCAGTTGCGCGGTTCCGGACTGAAGCGCCTAGAACCACTCGGCCACCACGGCCGGCCCAACGTTATCCACTAGAATATTAACATGAACTGTAAACAGGTCCTACAACGCTACCTTGTTGTACACCCAAAATTACCTTTACAGTTGTCTATTTCGTTCCGATAACTGTCGAGTTCTATCTGCAAGTCCTGTTTAGAATCACAAATCTGATTAGCTTGTACTCTGAATGTCTTCTAGCAGTCCAGGAACTCGCCGTTGGGGGCGCTTTCGCTGCTCCTAATTCCTCATCGCCGTACGAGTATCTCTCTTCACAGCTGATCAGTTGTCTCCTTTCTTCTCTCGCTCTTTTACTTTGGATTTTATGCAATTCGCAACCTGTCGAAACCTCACGAGTGACCACTGCCACATGTCGTGCTCCACGCCCAACTACTGAATTCCCTATGCGACAGGAGCGCTCTTGCAAGAGTACGGCGGGTACCTCTCTACTTCAGGTCTCGCCAGCGTGAGAGTTCGGACATTCAATGTTCCCGTCTGCGCGGCTACCCGGCTCTCTGCTAATTCTTTTATCCGGGGCTTAATTCAATCGGCAGGCTCCTGGGACCTCAGAAAGGGCCACCGACCACCGCCAGCCGGCCATTGGCTGGTCAGTGGCCGTAGCCAGCTAAGCGCTGAGCCGTGAAACTCGGGCGGCCACCACACCGACCCCCAGCGGAATATAAAGTGGTAATCTGGCGCACAAGGGCGGCCCCCCAGTGTCCTCCAAGGGTGGGCCGAAGGCTCCAATCTCACGCGCTGCCGCTTTGCTTGCCGTGGCGTCTCGTTCCCATTTCGGTGCCGGCTTTCTCAAGGCAAGCGGTCTTTTCAAGGCGGGCAGTCTCAGGCACTTAGCAGGGGCAAGGGCAGCTACCCGCGTCACAAGTCAAAATCTTACGAAGTATTTAAACGACTTTACTTTGCTTTATCTATACTCTCTCTCTCTCTCTCTCTCTCTCTCTCTCTCTCTCTCTCTCTCTCTCACACACACACACACACACACACACACACACACACAGAGAGAGAGAGAGAGAGAGAGAGAACAGAGACACAGGTGGGCAACTTTAGTTTTCGTCATACTTATAGTCTGGGAAACACAATGATTATTTTATTTTTCAGCCAATTCCGATGTTACTCTTGGTCCAAAGGTATAGAATTTCACGAACTTCCAGCATGCTGGAGTAGATGCGCGTTAATATTTTCTGTTAATCAGTAGAACGAAAAGCCACTCCAAAATTGCAAATTTTATTTGTTTTATTCAATCGATGACTAGTTTTGGCCCGAGATCCACTTTCAAATCACTGTACCATAGTCAAAAATTCCGAAGACGTGAAAAGCATGTCAAAAATGTACAACGAACAGTTATCGCGCATACAGTTCGTTGGTCTGTTTTGACATCTTTGGCATTTTTGACTATGTTACAGTGATTTGAAAATGGATCTCGGCCCAAAACTAGTCATCGAGTGAATTAAAAAAAAGTAAAATTTGCCAACTTTGGCCTGGTTTCTCGTTGTACTTATCCAATTCCAGTCCGCAGACCGCCTTTCTTTATTTTCAAATTACCGGTTTCGGGCTAGCTGCCTATCTTCAGATTATTTGTTTCAGTTACATGCGAACTCGTCCATACAGAACTGCAAGTTCACTGCCATATTTTTTTGCGCAAATCTGTATAACTTTTCTTATAATTTCGGTTTTATTTTCTGATGGCTTACATTGTAAGTGCGTCTTTACTAATGAAATCAAACAATAAAAAATAATTTTAACCTCAATAATTCAGAATTTTATATTTTTGTAATTTTTGCTGCACATCAAATGAGGTAAAACCAAAAACTGATGATTTCCTGACTCCTTCATATGTGCTGTTTTTGTCAGTTTCTGAAACATTACAATAGCCATATCCCATTTACAGACCTGAAATTTATACGATTTCATCAAATTCTTGTAAGCCTAAAAAATGCGCTATTTGATCATATTCATGACAAGAACTAATTTTCTCAAACCAAATTATTTTTTAAATTTTTAAAATTTAAAAATGGGGATTTTACCCATTGAAAAAATTATCTGTCGCTTCCTATTTGTTAATAAGTGTGCCATACCATGACGATATTGCAATGGTAGCATGCTGAATGGAATTTCATTTTGCTGTAGTCTTATTTGTTTTTTACCATTCAAGGTTGCCATTACAACCTACTAATAAGTCGGAGTCCCACATACAACATGTGCGATGCTGCACTTACTGGTGAAATAAAATTATTTCATTATGTTACCAATGGAATACCATCCTAATATTTGGTACACGGATTAACAAAACAAAGATGAATTCTAATTGTCCAATTTTAAGAAAAAAAAATTGGTTTAAGAAAATTTGGATTTTTATGAATATAGTCAGTAAATATTCTGAAAGCTTAAATGAAGCTGAATAAAATGGTACGATTTCAACTTTACTCATATAGTTCTTGAGGTATGGATATTTTAAGATTTCAAAATGTGACAAAAAACGCAAAATTTTGGACACTTAAAAAAATCAGTTACTCAAACATTTGAAGTCTGAAAAGATTTTAATATGGGATTTTTCAAGTAAATGACTCCTAATGTAACTGTACAAAATAGTATCAAATTACTCCTGTCAGGAACAAGACTACTGGTTAATTTCACGTGGACCGACCGAAACATGTTCTTTACTTTTGTGGCTTTTGGTTATTCTTTACTGTTATGTTGAAAATGATAGCATAACTGTCAGTCACATTACATTTATTGACATTATTCTCGTACGTATGCTAGTGCACGAAAAATTGCAATTTATTTGATGCATAAAAGTAAAGATCACAACAAATTGCAACATTTTTGCTACGATTTGTTGTACAAAAGCAAACGTCGGCAGGTGAAACGTTTTCCAGTTGACTTTAAGCGTCGTAACTTATAAGAAGATTTGTCAGGGGATCTTGGTAATGACAACGCTGAAAGGTTACAGTTACTGTCTTCCATTGTAGGTTGTTCATGTTTTGTTTCAAATATCACTTCTGATTAACATATACATATAAATTTTTTCAAACACACACAGTACAACACGTGCTCAAACCTCACAAAAATCACCGTCAGTCTGACAGCAACATGTATCCATCTCTAATAATAGTAACCCCACTCTGACGCTATCTGACGGACCTGGCGTGAAAACATCATATATGCCTTATAGATCAAGGTTCCACAACCTTCAGAAACAGGTATAATTAGTATTAACGGGCCTTTGGAATATAAATTGTGTATCAATTTTAGTTTATATATTGTCTTCTGAAAATATTTATGTAATTGAAGATTTATAGGTCTAACGATTAATAACAAAGGTTGCAGATTTTGAAAATATAAAAAAAAAACAGAAGTTTCCCATTATTTTCTGAAATCTATTACATTGTTGTTGTTGTCTTCAGTCCTGAGACTGGTTTGATGCACCTCTCCATTACATTATCGATTGCAAAATTAGAATAATTGTAAATGAAGAAAGACATTTTGCTTGCATAGGAATTAAGGACTAAAAATATTGTCTCAGATGTAAGCTTATTTTCATATCATGTAAGTTAATTATTATGGCCAATAACTTATATTGTTTAATATCGATACTAAAAATACGTCGATATAAATAATAAAACTATATTTACAGCAAAACAGTTTTTCGACAATCAGAAACATCCATAAATAACTACAGATGAGAAATATTTAAGTAAGAAAATTAACCCAAATCCGGCCAAACATTTTTATGGAATCGAACATTTCAGTTCAAATGCGAAAGTTCCAAAAGCACGAGGCTCATTACACCCTGATTAATTTCTCATTCATGTGACATCCAGTGTCCAGTCCACTTTCGAAGCCACATAGAGTGTATAAAAGTTATTTAAAACTGCTACATTTGAAATTTTGTCTAACTGATATGAAAAGGTTATTTGTAATTCTGATGTAATAATGGCTACTCAAAAACGTTGTCGTATGAAAAATGATATTTTGTTGTTGTTTATTGTATAACTAGAGTACGTTGGGAAAAAAACCTGAAGTACTTCATCTATGAAGTGTTGTAAGCACGGAGCTGTTGAGAGGTATCAAATGCAAGACCAAGCGGGTGTACCAGCACACGGAATATAATAGGTAGCTCCACGACTCAGTGTCAACAAAAACAGTTGAGCAGCCACGTCATACACAGAGATCTCGTAAGTGTGGAATGTGTAGGTTGTCGATGCCCTCACTTACTGATAGGGGTAGTGGAACAACTAGGCTATCTGTGTGCAATGTATTTTACAATAATTCAGAACTGGTATACTGATCATTAAACATTACAAAGCATAATTAAAATATTTGTGCCAGTTGGTCTTGCTTACTGAAAATTGGAAGTTAAATTTTTAAACAAATCAAAATATGGAATCCTGAGAGAATAAGTTCGTTTACCAATGTAGAACTCTTTGACACTTAAACTACACTCCTGGAAATTGAAATAAGAACACCGTGAATTCATTGTCCCAGGAAGGGGAAACTTTATTGACACATTCCTGGGGTCAGATACATCACATGATCACACTGACAGCACCACAAGCACATAGACACAGGCAACAGAGCATGCACAATGTCGGCACTAGTACAGTGTATATCCACCTTTCGCAGCAATGCAGGCTGCTATTCTCCCATGGAGACGATCGTAGAGATGCTGGATGTAGTCCTGTGGAACGGCTTGCCATGCCATTTCCACCTGGCGCCTCAGTTGGACCAGCGTTCGTGCTGGACGTGCAGACCGCGTGAGACGACGCTTCATCCAGTCCCAAACATGCTCAATGGGGGACAGATCCGGAGATCTTGCTGGCCAGGGTAGTTGACTTACACCTTCTAGAGCACGTTGGGTGGCACGGGATACATGCGGATGTGCGTTGTCCTGTTGGAACAGCAAGTTCCCTTGCCGGTCTAGGAATGGTAGAACGATGGGTTCGATGACGGTTTGGATGTACCGTGCACTATTCAGTGTCCCCTCGACGATCACCAGTGGTGTACGGCCAGTGTAGGAGATCGCTCCCCACACCATGATGCCGGGTGTTGGCCCTGTGTGCCTCGGTCGTATGCAGTCCTGATTGTGGCGCTCACCTGCACGGCGCCAAACACGCATACAACCATCATTGGCACCAAGGCAGAAGCGACTCTCATCGCTGAAGACGACACGTCTCCATTCGTCCCTCCATTCACGCCTGTCGCGACACCACTGGAGGCGGGCTGCACGATGTTGGGGCGCGAGCGGAAGACGGCCTAATGGTGTGCGGGACCGTAGGCCAGCTTCATGGAGACGGTTGCGAATGGTCCTCGCCGATACCCCAGGAGCAACAGTGTCCCTAATTTGCTGGGAAGTGGCGGTGCGGTCCCCTACGGCACTGCGTAGGATCCTACGGTCTAGGCGTGCATCCGTGCGTCGCTGCGGTCCGGTCCCAGGTCGACGGGCACGTGCACCTTCCGCCGACCACTGGCGACAACATCGATGTACTGTGGAGACCTCACGCCCCACGTGTTGAGCAATTCGGCGGTACGTCCACCCGGCCTCCCGCATGCCCACTATACGCCCTCGCTCAAAGTCCGTCAACTGCACATACGGTTCACGTCCACGCTGTCGCGGCATGCTACCAGTGTTAAAGACTGCGATGGAGCTCCGTATGCCACCGCAAACTGGCTGACACTGACGGCGGCGGTGCACAAATGCTGCGCAGCTAGCGCCATTCGACGGCCAACACCGCGGTTCCTGGTGTGTCCGCTGTGCCGTGCGTGTGATCATTGCTTGTACAGCCCTCTCGCAGTGTCCGGAGCAAGTATGGTGGGTCTGACACACCGGTGTCAATGTGTTCTTTTTTCCATTTCCAGGAGTGTATTATGAAAGTTTGAAAAAATCTTTTGAACTGTAAAATACAGAATTACACATTCGCCTTAAAAATGACTACTTGATTCGCTAACTGGTGACTAATTATTAAATTTTTCAGGACAGAAAAACCATCATATGCACAAGATCAGCTACAGCAACAGCTTGGTTAAAATTTTATAAAAAAATCAGGAAAGACATGTTTCCACCAACCGAATACTGAAGCAATAAACTACTATTTAAGGCTGATCGACTCATTCTTCTGTTACTCCTTTTCTATTGACAACACAATACTCGCCGCCTCTAAATCAGATAGAGTACGTAGTGTATAACTGACCAAGCTATCATTCCTTGCATGCCACCTCCAAGTGGTCATCAATGTGTTTCGACGGGAGCTCTTACCAACAGCAAGAAATAAGCAAAATTTCGCACTCTATCGGAACTTTCACAGGACGTAACACGACCTGCAATCGAAAGAAATTCGCGCCTGTCAGATAGCTAGCAACGGCGAGCGTCCGTTAGACAGAGACAGACGATCAGCGGACTGAGTACTGTGCCCTTGAGTACTGTGCCCTGAGGGAAATGAGTTGAATACCCCCCCATGACCCATGTGGCGGGAGCGTTGTGACCGACCAGCCACTGGCATCGCAAACAGGGGGGGGGGGGGGGGGGATGGACGGACGCTGCGGTGTAGGGTGACGTGGGGTGGTCGGCAGTGGGGGCGGCGGCGGGGGCGGTGGTGTCCACCGCAAACACGGTACGTGGAGAGGCGGCGGCTCGGATGCCCCTGCAGGCGGGCAACACGCGGTGCGGGCCGGGCCCGTCGACCGCAGATTCTCGCGGTCTGCCCGCAGCGCTCGTGCTGTGCTGTGCTGTGCTGTGGCGCGCTGGTCGGCGGTCGATGAGCGGTGCGCGCGTCAGAATGAACGGTTCGTGTCAGCTCTGTCGGCCTGCGTCACCGCCCACCGCGACGGCAATAATTCGCGTCCAACGCCTGTCCGACCCACACACAATTCCGCCAACGGAAAGGACATCAATAACTGCAGGGGTTTAAAGAATGTCGTGGACACCAAGGTATGCTGCTGATTTGACGACCACCAACACCACATCAATCCAGCAAACGCAACATTAATAACACCAATGTCTTTATTTATTCATCGAACGGCTTTATGAAACATTGGAAAAAAAGAAAAAAAATACGTTCAGTGAAAGTATATGTACAACTTAAAACTGTAAACAAACGTCTAAATATTTATTCACTGAGGCGACAAAGAAGCTGCTATAAGCATGCGTATACAAACATGTTGTTGTGGTCTTCAGTCCAGAGACTGGTTTGATGCAGCTCTCCATGCTACCCTATCCCGTGCTTCTTCATCTCCCAGTACCTACTGCAACCTACATCCTTCTGAATCTGCTTAGTGTATTCATCTCTTGGTCTCCCTCTACGATTTTTACCCTCCACGCTGCCCTCCAATACTAAATTGGTGATCCCTTGATTCCGCAGATCATGTCCTACCTACCGATCCCTCCTTCTAGTCAAGTTGTGCCACAAATTTCTCTTCTCCCCAATTCTAATCTCCTCATTAGTTATGTGATCTACCCATCTCATCTTCAGCATTCTTCTGTAGCGCCACATTTCGAAAGCTTCTATTCTCTTCTTGTCCATGCTATTTATCGTCCATGTTTCACTTCCATACATGGCTACACTCCATACAAATACTTTCAGAAACGACTTGCTAACACTTAAATCTATACTCGATGTTAACAAATTTCTCTTCTTCAGAAACGCCAGTCTACATTTTATATCATCTCTACTTCGACCATCATCAGTTATTTAGCTCCCCAAATAGCAAAACTCTTAAGCGTCTCATTTCCTAATCTAATTCCCTCAGTATCACCTGATTTAATTCGACTACATTCCATTATCCTCGTTTTGCTTTTGTTGATGTTCATCCTACTTTCAAGACACCGTCCATTCCGTTCAGCTGCTCTTCCAGGTCCTTTGCTGTCTCTGACAGAATTACAATGTCATCGGCGAACCTCAAGGTTTTTATTTCTTCTCCATGGATTTTAATACCTACTCCAAATTTTTCTTTAGTTTCCTTTACTGCTTGCTCAATAAACAGATTGAATGACATCGGGGAAAGGCTACAACCCTGTCTCATTCCCTTCCCAACCACTGCTTCCCTTTCATGCCCCTCGACTCTTATAACTGCAATCTGGTTTATGTACAAATTGTAAATAGCCTTTCGCTCCCTGTACTTTACCCCTTCCACCTTCAGAATTCGAAAGAGAGTATTCCAGTCAACATTGTCAAAAGCTTTCTATAAGTCTACAAATGCTAGAAACGTAGGTTTGCCTTTCCTTAATCTATCTTCTAAGATAAGTCGTACGGTCAGTATTGCCTCACATGTTCCAATATTTCTACGGAATCCAAACTGATCTTCCCCGAGGTCGGCTTCTACCAGTTTTCCATTCGTCTGTAAAGAGTTCGCGTTATTATTTGGCAGCCGTGACTTATTAAACTAATAGTTCGGTTATTTTCACATCTGTCAACACCTGCTTTCTTTGGGATTGGAATTATTATATTCTTCTTGAAGTCTGAGGGCCAAACATATAGATATGTAAAAGGGGAGAATACGTCGCTGCGGTCGAATAACAAGTGTCTGGCCAGTTGTTAGATCGGTTACTGTTGCTACAATGGAAGGTTATCAAGATTTAAGTGAGTTTGAATGTGGTGTTATAGCTGACGCTCTAGCAATATGACACAGCATCTCTAAGGTAGCGATGAAGTGGAGATTTTTTGGTATGACTAATTCACAAGTGTACCGTGAATATCAGGAATCCGGTAGAACATCAAATCCCCAACATTGCTACGTCCGGGAAAAGATCATGCAAAGTCGGGACCAACGATGACTGAAGAGAATCGTTCAACGTGACAGAAGTGCAACCATTCAGATAATTGCTGCATATTTCATTCATGGGTCATCAACAAATGTCAGCGTGCGAACCATTCAACGAAACATCATCGATATGGGCTTTCGGAGCCGAAGGCCCACTCGTGTACCCTTGACGACTGCAAGACGCCTCGCGTGGGCTCTTTAATACCGACATTGGACCGTTGATGACTGGATACTTGCTGCTTGGTCGGACGAGTCTCGTTTCCAATTGTATCGAATGAATGGACATCCACGGGTATGGAGACAACCTCATAAATCCATGGACCCTGCATGGCAGTACGTGACTGTTAAAGCTGGTAGAGACTCTGTAACGGTGTGGGGCGTGTGGAGTTGGAGTGATCTGGGACCTCATGGATACGACTCCGACAGGTGACACGCACGCAAACATCCTGTCTGATGACCTGCATCCATTCACGTCCATTGTACATTCCGACGGACTTGGGCAATTTCAACAGGACAATGTGACACCCAACACGTTCAGAATTGCTACAGAGTGGCTCCAGGAAGACCCTTCTGAATTGAAACACTTCCACCGGCCACCAAACTCCCTAGACATGAATATTGTTGTGCATATCTGGGATGACTTGCAACGCGCTGTTCAGAAGTGACCTCGACCCCCTCGTACTCTTACGGATTTATGGACAGCCCTAGGACCAGGACCCGAACTCAGGACCTTCGTCTTTCTTGCGTAACTGCCCTACCGACTGAGCTACCCAAGCACGACTTACGACCCGTCCTCGCAGCCTCAATTTCCCAGTATCTGGTCACCTACCTCCCAGACTTCACGTAAGATCTCCTGCGAACCTTGCAGAACTGTCTGGAAGATAGGAGACTAGGTAGTGGCGGAACTTAAGTTGTGAGGACGGGTCGTGAATCGTGCTTGGGTGGCTCAGTCAGTAGAGCACTTGCCCGCGAGAGGCAATGCTCCCAAGTTCGAGTCTCGGTCCTGCACACAATTTTGACCACCCAGGAACTTTCATATCACCGCACACTCCGGTGCAGAGTCAAAATTTCATTCTGACAACATCGCGCAGGCTGTGGCCAAGCCATGACTTCGCATATCCTTTCTTCCAGGAATGCTATTCACGCTGGTGTGTAGAATACATGAGACTACCGATATACCATCAAACATTTGGAGAAAGATCATTCACGGAATTCCGTAGATTACAGGAGTTGACAATCAAGACAATTATCATATAATCAGCTTAACAGCTCATGCATTCGAGTTGCCGAGAAGAATAACATACAGAAAAAAGGAAAAGACAACTGAGGATTTTTTACATGATGATTAGTTTGCCTTTAGGAAAGGTAAGGACACCAAAGAGGCAGTTATGACGTTGCTGCTGATAATGGAAGCAAGACTGAAGAAAAAACAAGACGTTCGTAGGATCTGTCGACCTGGTAAAACAGTTCGACAATGTGAAATGGTGCAAGACATTCGGAATTCTGAGAAAAAATGGGGTAAACTATAGCGAAAGACGAGTAATACAGAATATGTATAAGAGCCAAGAGGGAACAATAACAGCGGAAGATCAAGAATGAAGGGCTCAGATTAAAAAGGGTGTGAGGCAGGGATGCAGTTTTTGGTCTCCTACTGTTCAATCTGTACATCGAAGAAGCAATGACGGAAAGAAAAGAAAGGTTCGAGAGTGGACCTAAAATTCAAGGTGAAAGGATATAAATGATACGATTTGCTGATGACATTGCTATCCTCAGTGAAAGTGAAGAAGTATTATAGGATCTGTCGAATAGAATGAACAGTTTAATGAGTGGAGAATACTGAGTGAGGCCGGCCGCGGTGGTCTGGCGACTGCTACGGTCGCAGGTTCGAATCCTGCCTCGGGGATGGATGTGTGTGATGTCTTCAGGTTAGTTAGGTTTAAGTAGTTCTGAGTTTTAGGGGACTGATGACCACAGATGTTAAGTCCCATAGTGCTCAGAGCCATTTGAACCAATACTGAGTGAGAATAAATAGAAGGAAGACGGCAGTAATGAGAAGTAACAGACATGAAAACAGCGAGAAACTTAACATCAGAATTGATGATCATGAAGTAGATGAAGTTAAGGAATTCAGGGCATTCTTGGCGAAGAGTAGTCTACTAGTATCAAACATAAATTTAGGAAGAACTTCCTGAGAATGTACGTTTGGAGCACGGCATTGTGTGGCAGTGAAACGTGGACTACGGGGAAACCGGAATAGAAGAGCATTAGAGACGTGGTGCTACAGAAGAATGTTGAAAATTACGTTGACTGATAAGGTAACGAATGGGCAGGTTCTCCACAGAGCCAACGAGGAACGGAATATAAGGGAAACATCTAAAAGACGAAGAACCGAATAGTAGGACATGTGTTAAAACGCCAGGGAGTAACTTCCATGGTATTGTAGAGAGCTGTAGAGGGTAACAGCTGTAGAGGAAGACAGAGATTTTTTATACATCCAGCAAATAATTGAGAATGTAACTTCCAAATGCTACTCCGAGATGAAGAGTTTGGCACAGGAGAGAAATTTGTGGCGGGTTGCATCAAACCAGTCACAAGACTGCCGACTGAAAAGAAAAAAAAGTATAGTGTACACATATCAATTTGTATAATTTTAAACGAGGGTCCAGGGTGTAAGTTAAGCAAGTGTCACTAGGGAGAAGAGTGGTGCAGCGGAAGAATGTGAGTTGTAACAAATTTTTAGCTTCGGTGTGTGCAGTAACGGCCTTTTCTGAGAAGGAGTTACAGTTAGTACTCACGATGCTTCGTCATTCATAAAAAGAAACCGTTAAAAATATGCAGTATATATTGTCTCATTGAGTCATTAGTTAGTGGTTTATAAAACACCAACAGAAATTAAATACCGTTTATCTTTCGTAGCTTGAAAAACGAAACTGATCAAAGAAAATTCGTTTTCTTTCTGGTGTTTATTTAGGCGGTTATGTTCCTAATGGTGGGAGAAAATGGTATACTTTCTAATATAGAGGGTGGTCCATTGATAGTGACCGGGCCAAATATCTCACGAAATAAGCATGAAACGAAAAAACTACAAAGGACGAAACTCGTCTAGCTTGAAGGGGGATACCAGATGGCGCTATGTTTGGCTCGCTAGATGGCGCTGATATAGGTCAAATGGATATCAACTGCGTTTTTTTAAATAGAACCCCCCATCTTTTTATTACATATTCGTGTAGTACGTAAAGAAATATGAATGTTTTAGTTGTACCACTTTTTTCGCTATGTGATAGATGGCGCTGTAATAGTCACAAACATATAAGTAAGTGGTATCACTTAACATTCCGCCAGTGCGGACGGTATTTGCTTCGTGATACATTACCCGTGTTAAAATGTACCGTTTACCAATTGCGGAAAAGGTCGATATCGTGTTGATGTATGGCTATTGTGATCGAAATGCCCAACGGGCGTGTGCTATGTATGCTGTTCGGTATCCTGGACGACATCACCCAAGTGTCCGGACCGTTCGCGGGTATTTACGTTATTTAAGGAAACAGGAAGTGTTCAGCCACATGTGAAACGTCAACCACGACCTGCAACAAATGATGATGCCCAAGTAGGTGTTTTAGCTGCTGTCGCGGCTAATCCGCACATCAGTAGCAGACAAATTGCCCGAGAATCGGGAATCTCAGAAACGTCTGTGTTGAGAATGCTACATCAACATCGATTGCACCCGTACCGTATTTCTATGCAGCAGGAATTGCATGGCGACGACTTTGAACGTCGTGTACAGTTCTGCCACTGGGCACAAGAGAAATTAGGGGATGATGGCAGATTTTTTGCACGCGTTCTACTTAGCGACGAAGCGTTATTCACCAACAGCGGTAACGTAAACCGGCATAATATGCACTATTGGGGAACGGAAAATCCACGATGGCTGCGACAAGTGGAACATCAGCGACCTTGGCGGGTTATTGCATGGTGCGGCATTATGGGAGGAAGGATAATTGGCCTCCATTTTATCGATGGCAATCTAAATGGTGCAATGTATGCTGATTTCCTACGTAACGTTCTACCGACGTTACTACAAGATGTTTCACTGCATTACAGAATGGCGATGTGCTTCCAACATGATGGATGTCCGGCACATAGCTCGCCTGCGGTTGGAGCGGTATTGAACAGCATATTTCATGACAGGTGGAGTGGTCGTCGAAGCACCATACCATGGCCCGCACGTTCACCGGATCTGACGTCCCCGGATTTCTTTCTGTGGGGAAAGTTGAAGGATATTTGCTATCGTGATCCAGCGACAACGCCTGACATGTGTCAGCGCATTGTCAATGCATGTGCGAACATTACGGAAGGTGAACTACTCGCTGTTGAGAGGAATGTCGTTACACGTATTGCCAAATGTATTGAGGTTGACAGACATCATTTTGAGTATTTTTAAATGCATTAATGTGGTATTTACAGGTAATTACGCTGTAACAGCATGCGTTCTCAGAAATGATAAGTTCACAAAGGTACATGTATCACATTGGAACAACCGAAATAAAATGTTCAAACGTACGTTCTGTATTTTAATTTAAAAAACCTACCTGTTACCAACTGTTCGTCTAAAATTGTGAGCCATATGTTTGTAACTATTACAGCGCCATCTATCACAAAGTGAAAAAAGTGGTCCAATTTAAACATTCATATTTCTTTACGTACTACACGAACATGTAATAAAAAATGGGGGTTCCTATTTTTTAAAAAAAACGCAGTTGATATCCGTTTGACCTATGGTAACGCCCTCTAGCGAGCCAACCATAGCGCCATCTGGTTTCCCCCTTCAAGCTAGACAAGTTTCGTTCTTTGTAGTTTTTTCGTTTGACGCTTATTTCGTGAGATATTTGGCCCGGTCACGATCAATGGACCACCCTGTATAGCTGCACTCGGGGGTAAAGATCTGAGAAAGGGTGAGAACCACATTAGTAGAGAGAGAACGAAGGTTGACATGCGACAGTCGATTGAAGCGGCCGAAGCTTCGGAACGGCGTGATGCAACCCGCGCAGCGCTCACGCCGGGAATGCGTTTCCGCCCTGGTGCCGCGTTATTTTGTGCGAGCTGCACAAGATCGTATTCTTTTTACGTAAGTCATCGAGGACAGACAAGTTACTTACACGGGGAAGGCCTCAGACACGGCCAACCGATTCGGCTCAAATTTGGCAGGTCGCTTGTGTACAACCTAAAACGAAGGACTCTAAGATATTTTGGGTCGACACTTTTGTACCCACATGCTAAACACATCTCGCCGCCATCATCGATAGAGCAACGGCTAATATAACTGGCTGGGAATCAGAGAACCCAGGTTCGAATCTCGAAGAAACCTAGCTGATGTTATTCATTTCGTTTGTTTTTTTCCGTATCTCAATTGATAGGGATAGAAGGGTTAATAAGGTAAGTAAATCAATAAGGAATGATAATAATAAGGTAGGCAAACTAATTTCCCAAACGCCGTGACTTACTAAAGTATTAAACTTTTAAGCCTTGTCACATGAAAACAACTCCGAGTAAGAGTGCTGCGAATTCCTCACGAGGGATCACAGATAGCCAACCGCGCGACGCTTGTTTACGGCGAGGCACGGGACGGAATGCACACGGGGAGAGTTATGTTGTCTTGGTTGCCTCTTCGTCATATCATAGTTGTGATGCTGGAAGAGTGAAGGTGTCCAGCATGAGCCTTATAGAAGTCAATCGGAAAGAGTTGTTTTCCATCATTAGGCTGCCGCGAACGTCGCGGATATATGTAGTGATTTTCCCATCGTTAATGCGCCGAACGAATTACGTTTTGTGAATGAATACAGTGTTCTTCCGTAAGTAACATAAGACGAGTACTGTATGTAGTTTGTAGTAATTAGTTGGTCTGTTTATGCCGTAGTAATCAGTTATTGTTTGTTGTGTCCTATCTTTCAGGTGCATAATCTGAATAATGGAGGATGTACACCCTTCGACTAGCGCTGTAATATATAGTTGGGAGCCTGTCACAAACGATGGCAAGCGGGAAGTTACCGACGCTGTGTTTTGGTTTGTAAAAGTGTTGCAAGACAGATGCATTATCAATGCACTACCGGAAGCAGGCAGATCTGTTTCTCGGCGTTCCAGATTGATAGGAGCGGCAGTTGCAAAAGATTCTTACCTCGATAACTGGAAACGTATGCGCTTTCGGACCCCATACGTGATGATGAAAAATGCTCTATTTAGAATTATCTATCGATACCGCCAATTTTGAGTCGATTGCTAGCCATAACCTTTAGGGGCAATTTTCTCCAAAACCCGGGGTTGTTGACCCAAAATATCTTAGATTCCTTCGTTTTAGGTTGTACACAAGCGACCTGCCAAATCTGAGCCGAATCGGTTGGCCGTGTCTGAGGCCTTCCCCTTGTGAGTTGTTTTCATGTGACAAGGCTTAAAAGTTTAATACTTTACTAACGGCGTTTGGCAAATTAGTTTGCTTACCTTATTATTATCATTCCTTATTGATTTACTTACCTTGTTAACCCTCCTACCCCTATCAACTGAGATATGGAAAAATACAAACGAGAAGAATAACATCCGCTAGGTTTCTTCGAGATTCGAACCCGGGTTTTCCGATTCCCAGCCAGTTACCTTGGCCGTTGCGCTATCGGCGCTGTCGGCGACAGGTGTTAACCATGTGGGTACAAACGCGGCAGTTGTAAATGTTTCTTACCTCGATTTCTGGAAAAGTATGCGTTTCCGGACCCCATACCTGACGATAAAACATGCTCTATTTACAATTATCTATCGATCCCGCCAATTCTGAGTCGATCGCTCGTCATAACCTTTAGGGGCAATTTTCTCCAAAACCCGGGGTTGTTGACCCAAAATATCATAGATTCCTTCGTTTTAGGTTGTACATAAGCGACCTGCTAAATCTGAGCCGAATCGGTTGGCCGTCTCTGAGGCCTTCCCCTTGTTAGAGCTGCCAATCTCTCACAGCATAACAGGACACGACCTGTCTGATACTTGTAGGTTGCACCATAAACGGCGTTACCTCTTTACTGCTGGCGATACTGTCGCAGCCCAATGACGCGGACGGCAATTTCAGCAGAGGCGCCGTCAGCCGGTCTCGAGCCCGGAGGAACGACGGACGCGGGCAGCTGAACGCAGTGCGGCGAGCAATTAAAACTTTGCCGAACGGAGCGGGCCGCGGCGCAGCGCTGTGTTTGAGTTGGCCGTTTTGTGCAGCCCGTTTGTTGATCAGTTCCTCAGACGTTGCGCAGCCGCCCCCGCCACCCTTCCCCCCGCCACCAACCCACGCCTCCCTCCGTCTGTGAAGAAATATTGACGCCGGGCTAGGATTAACAAAGTTTTAATACTACTCAAACAGTCTGCAAATTCCAGGCCCGCACGAGTGCGCACCAGTTTGGCGAGTCAGGTTTTCTGCAAGACGAGACAACATCAGGGTTAAAAGGGCAGAAGGGCGGAACTGTTTCCTCCTACAGACGTGACTAAACATTTACCCAGAGAGCAGTACGTAAATTTCCGCTCAGAGCTAAATACAGAGTGTCCAGAAGAGGACTCCCTGATTTCAAAATTAAATATCTCGAAAACAAAGATCGATAGAGGAATGCAATAAACGGTATGTTTATTGTGAAAGCTGTAAGCAGTTTAAACGGCAGTTTGAAATAATAGTTACAAAAGCTGCTAACAGATGGCGCTGTAATCGCCATACGTAATGCCTAGTATAAATAGTGATACGAAGCCCAGAGCGATCAGTTCCACTATTGAAACGTGAAAGGAGGTTAGCGTACCGAAGGAAGAGATTAAAACCATGTACTCCATTGAACAACGCGTTTTTCTGGTGGTAGAGTACCACAGGTTACAAGAGAGTCCTATGGCAACAAGGCCAAGTTTTCAAGCACGACTTAATGTTCCAAAAGGACCCGATGCGAAAACCATTCGTACGCTATTCGCAAAATTTCAACGAACAGGCAGCGTAACTGATGATCTAATGGGGCACGTTAACCGCAAGCAAACCGCAGTTACGCCTGAAAATATCGCCACAGTTTCTGGAATTATTCAGCGAAATCCAATGTCATCCGTCCGTAGAATTGCATCTGAGACTGGTTTGAAGCGTTCCAGCACGCAGAAAATACTGAGAAAGAGCCTACACATGTTTCCATTCAAAATTCAAACTGCAACAAAGGCTTGCCTTTGCTAATCAGATGCTCACAATGATTGATAGTGAGGGATTTGATGTTGGCTGCATCTGGTTTACAGATGAAGCACATTTCCACCTGAATGGATACGTGAATAAGCAGAACTGGCGATTTTGGGGTTCCGAAAAGCCATATTGGTGTGAAGCGAAACCCCTGTATTCTCCTAAAGTTACTGTGTGGGCTGCAGTATGCAGCAGAGGCATTATTGGCCCTTTTTCATTCGAGAAACGGTCACTGGTGCACGTTACGTTGCAATTTTGAAACAATTTGTCGCCACACAGCAAGCGTTAGAGGATCGACCAGGTACTGAATGGTTTGTGCAAGATGGAGCCCGACCACATTGGACCGAACAAGTGTTTCGCTTTCTTGAGGAATTCTTCGGGAATCAAGTCATTGCTTTGGAATATCCCAAATTTACTGGTGCAGGCATGGATTGACCTCCATATTCGCCGGATTTGACTCCCTGTGACTCTTTTTTTGTGGGGCACAGTGAAAGACATGGTCTACCCGAAGCATCCCGCCACGCTGGACGAGCTTGAATCGGCGATCTCTGTGGGATTTGAATCCATTTCGGTTGAGACACTACGACATGTGATGGCGAATTTCATTCTTCGTTTGCGCCACCTCTGTAGTGACAATGGTGAACATTTTTAAATTTAATTTTAAAATCAGGGAGCCCTTTTCTGGACACCCTGTAGCAGTACTGTGCGCTTCGGTGGTGACGTATTGTATATCAAGGCGCGGTTCTCACTGAGGTGATACGAAGTAGTGACTGCTATAGACAGGAGCCTCAAATTGATTCCATATTTCTATATTTTCAATTGGTTTCTGATACTGCTCCTTACACGCGGCTTCTCATCAAACTGCATGCCTATAGACTGTCGTCTCAGGTGCGGTAGCGTTCTCGCTTCCCACGCCCGGGTTCCCGGGTTCGATTCCCGGCGGGGTCAGGGATTTTCTCTGCCTCGTGATGGCTGGGTGTTGTGTGCTGTCCTTAGTTAGGTTTAAGTAGTTCTAAGTTCTAGGGGACTTATGACCACAGCAGTTGAGTCCCATAGTGCTCAGAGCCATTTTTTTTGTCGTCTCAGTTGCGCGACTGGGTTGACTATTTCTTCAGGAAGGTGACAGTTCGTAGCAACTGATGGGAAGCCATCAAGTAAAGTAGACGTGTGTGAATTTAATATTTAATAGAGACTGTTCTCGAGTTTTCGTTTGTGTTGGCAAGTAAACCCATTTTGTGACACATTACAAGTTTCGAGAATGAGATTTTCACTCTGCAGCGGAGTGTGCGCTGGTTTTGAAACTTCCTGGCAGATTAAAACTGTGTGCCGGACCGAGACTCGGACTCGGGACCTTTGCCTTCCG
This sequence comes from Schistocerca americana, assembly GCF_021461395.2. Lineage (NCBI taxonomy): Eukaryota > Metazoa > Arthropoda > Insecta > Orthoptera > Acrididae > Schistocerca > Schistocerca americana. Next base: position 1,136,521,779 of record NC_060119.1, read on the forward strand.
CGGGCAAGTGCTCTACCAATGGAGCTACCGAAGCACGACCCACGCCCGGTACTCACAGTTTTACTTCTGCCAGTATCTCGTCTCCTACCTTCCCAACTTTACAGAAGCTCTCCCGAGTTCGAGTCTCGGTCGGGCACACAATTTTACTCTGCCAGGAAGTTTCATGTCAGCGCACACTCCGCTGCAGAGTGAAAATCTCATTCTGGAAACATCCCCCAGGTTGTGGCTAAGCCATGTCTCCGCAATATCCTTTCTTTCTGGAGAGCTAGTTCTGCAAGGTTCACAGGAGAGCTTCTGTAAAGTTTGGAAGGTAGGAGACGAGGTACTGGCAGAAGTAAAGCTGTGAGGACGGGGCCTGAGTCGTGCTTGGGTAGCTCAGTTGGTAGAGCACTTGCCCGCGAAAGGCAAAGGTCCCGAGTTCGAGTCTCGGTCCGGCATACATTACAAGTTTCTTATCTGGGACGAATTATTTACTCTCACCTGCGTGCTTTGGTAGTGTAGTTTTTGAATCTCTGTTAATCTAATCTATTAGACACACCTCTTGCATTCCTGTCAATGAACGCAGTAGAGTTCCGCAGTGCGTGTCGACAGTTGTAATGGGACGCGAAATTAAAGCGTCACCCATCCACAAGGATCAGCTCAGTTTGAAGGTAAATATAAGTTTAATTTAGTGTTTTGTTTCTGTATTTGTAATATTTTGTTATGTTTGTAAAATATTTATAGTTTTGTGTTTTTGTTTTGTATGTTTCATGGTTCAAAATGGTTCAAATGGCTCTGAGCACTATGGGACTCAACTGCTGAGGTCATGAGTCCCCTAGAACTTAGAACTAGTTAAACCTAACTAACCTAAGGACATCACAAACATCCATGCCCGAGGCAGGATTCGAACCTGCGACCGTAGCGGTCTTGCGGTTCCAGACTGCAGCGCCTTTAACAGCACGGCCACTTCGGCCGGCATGTTTCATGTTTGGAGACAGCAGCGCAACTCGCGGAACCAGAAAGAAACTTGCTGGCCACTAGACGTCGCGGGTCTACGGCCAAAGAGCAGCAGAAGATCCTGTGACCGGGTTGTTGCGTCGAACCTCCAACATTCAAATAAATAAAAATTTGTAATTTTCCATTCTAATGACGTCACAGAATGTTTAGCTCATGTTGTATTTTGTTCAGTTCTGTTTTGTCGAGTCTGTTGTTCACATACACGAAGACATTAAAACAGTGTATGCTGTAAAGCTTAAATACGTGTTCGAGAATTATTTATGACGAGTTATACTGAGGAAGAATTATTACTGAATTTTTGCAAGATATTAATTTTCAGGAGAGTTTGATTTCGATTTTTGAATCTTAAAGGTTTTACAGTCTGATTTTAATATGGGAAAAACAAGATAGCTTGCAAGAATATAATTTCCAAGAAGAAACAAACGACATCTGAATTTCTAAAGTTTGCGCAAAGCAGTTGGACTAAGTGACGTAATTTTGCACAAACGACTCAACTGAAGGTGTTTTAATTACAGTTTCGTTCAAGAATCTTTTTATAGAGAACTTTAAAAAAATTTAAATAATTTTTTTGAAGTGTTTTGTACACGACGTAGGTGACGAAGTCTGCACATGGTCATATTTCAAACAAAAATCATTGAGTCATACGCGTCGTTACACTACACAGTCCTCTGTTTCTCCGTGTAGTGCAGTTTTCCATGATCTTTAGTGCGGACAGAGACTGTGATTGCTGTGTGTGGATGCGAGCCAAGCTGGTGACACTTTGCTTTCAGCTCTAGGCTGTATTGGCTTCGGTTACACAGCTTCGATGGGCATCACTGTTGTAGGACAGCCGTGGGGATACAACGTACGTCCAGCATCCCAGAGTCCGCTGATCGGCCTGCAACGGTGAACAGCCCAGTTACTGCTCGCACTGAGGTTGACCCTCACCTGTGGTCGAATGGGAGGTCGCTTTAGGGCGTTGCAGGCGGCGAAAGACTTGACAGGGGGCCGCACATAAGGCCTCCCACGTTAGTCTGACAAGCAGGTTCCAAGAGCTGTCCGTGTCTGATACTGTCCCTCAGCCAGGTGCAGTCGCTTGTCCTGTTTCAGAGGGAACCTCTCAGCCTTCAAGATGCTGGCAGTCACAGAGGGTGGGATGTTTGGTAGCTGGGAGTTCCAATGTTAGGCACATTATGGGGGCTTGCCAAGGAGGACAAGACAGTCAATGTGAACCCCGTGTGCATATGAGGTGGAGTCATTCCAGACATGGAACCGATCCTTCTGGATGCCACGAGGAGCACAGGGTGCAGCCATCTGCAGCTCATGGCTCACGTCGGTACCAATGACGTGTGTCGCTTTGGATAGGAAGAGATACTCCCTGATTTCGAGAGGCTAACAGAAGTGGTAAAGTCTGCCAGTCTTGCTCGCGAGATGAAAGCAGAGCTCACCATTCGGAGCATAGTGGACAGGACCGATTGCGGACCTCTGACACTGAATGAAGGGTATGAATCAGAGGCTCAGACGGTTCTGCGACCGTGTAGGCTGCAGATTCCTCGACTTACGCCATACCATGGTGGGGTTTCAGGTTCCGCTGAATAGGTCAGGTGTCCACTGACAGTTTTCGTTCAAAGCGCTGGACGAAGTCATTCACTTTTTTAGAAGGGGAGGCCAGTGTGTTTGCCACCTTTTGGCTGGTCGGCAATGACAGAATCGAGGCGCACGCACCGCAATCTTTCTCAAACGAATTTACGGAAACTATTCGGTAAAAAAAAAAAAATTCATTTTTGCATTACTTATAGCTTTGTGTGTCAGGTTCATGACGATGTGACTATCGTTTTGTTAATCGTCATAGTTTTTGTAGTGTGTACATGGAAGTAAGACACTGCCAGAAATTCGAAAAAGTTTGCAATTAAAAATAGGGGTCGCTATGATTTTGCGTTTAGTGTATACTACATAATATGACCCGCCAGGATAGCCGAGAGCGCTAACGCGCTGCTTCCTGGAGTCGGGTACGCGCGCCGGCCCCGGATCGAATCCGCGAGGCGGATTAACGACGAGGGCCCCTTGTGCCGGCCAGCCTGGATGTGGTTTTTCGGCGGTTTCCCACATCCCGCTAGGTGAATACCGCGCTGGTCCCCACGTTACGCCTCAGTCACACGCGTCGCAGACATTTGAAACACGTACGCACTATTTCACGATTTCCAAACGGCGCAGACCGTTGGGGTACACTGATTCCATCCTGGAGGGTATGGGGTGGCGGCAGGAAGGGCATTCGGCCATCCCTAAGACTAACGTTGCCAAATCCATTGTAACCACGCCGACCCTTCGATTGCTGCGGGACTATGGCGTAAGCGAAAGAAAGAAAAAAAAGAAAGAAAGTATATTACATAATACACTCCTGGAAATGGAAAAAAGAACACATTGACACCGGTGTGTCAGACCCACCATACTTGCTCCGGACACTGCGAGAGGGCTGTACAAGCAATGATCACACGCACGGCACATCGGACACACCAGGAACCGCGGTGTTGGCCGTCGAATGGCGCTAGCTGCGCAGCATTTGTGCACCGCCGCCGTCAGTGTCAGCCAGTTTGCCGTGGCATACGGAGCTCCATCGCAGTCTTTAACACTGGTAGCATGCCGCGACAGCGTGGACGTGAACCGTATGTGCAGTTGACGGACTTTGAGCGAGGGCGTATAGTGGGCATGCGGGAGGCCGGGTGGACGTACCGCCGAATTGCTCAACACGTGGGGCGTGAGGTCTCCACAGTACATTCATGTTGTCGCCAGTGGTCGGCGGAAGGTGCACGTGCCCATCGACCTGGGACCGGACCGCAGCGACGCACGGATGCACGCCAAGACCGTAGGATCCTACGCAGTGCCGTAGGGGACTGCACCGCCACTTCCCAGCAAATTAGGGACACTGCTGCTCCTGTGGTATCGACGAGGACCATTCGCAACCGTCTCCATGAAGCTGGGCTACGGTCCCGCACACCGTTAGGCCGTCTTCCGCTCACGCCCCAACATCGTGCAGCCCGCCTCCAGTGGTGTCGCGACAGGCGTGAATGGAGGGACGAATGGAGACGTGTCATCTTCAGCGATGAGAGTCGCTTCTGCCTTGGTGCCAATGATGGTCGTATGCGTGTTTGGCGCCGTGCAGGTGAGCGCCACAATCAGGACTGCATACGACCGAGGCACACAGGGCCAACACCCAGCATCATGGTGTGGGGGGCGATCTCCTACACTGGCCGTACACCACTGGTGATCGTCGAGGGGACACTGAATAGTGCACGGTACATCCAAACCGTCATCGAACCCATCGTTCTACCATTCCTAGACCGGCAAAGGAACTTGCTGTTCCAACAGGACAATGCACGTCCGCATGTATCCCGTGCCAGCCAACGTGCTCTAGAAGGTGTAAGTCAACTACCCTGGCCAGCAAGATCTCCGGATCTGTCCCCCATTGAGCATGTTTGGGACTGGATGAAGCGTCGTCTCACGCGGTCTGCACGTCCAGCACGAACGCTGGTCCAACTGAGGCGCCAGGTGGAAATGGCATGGCAAGCCGTTCCACAGGACTACATCCAGCATCTCTACGATCGTCTCCATGGGAGAATAGCAGCCTGCATTGCTGCGAAAGGTGGATATACACTGTACTAGTGCCGACATTGTGCATGCTCTGTTGCCTGTGTCTATGTGCCTGTGGTTCTGTCAGTGTGATCATGTGATGTATCTGACCCCAGGAATGTGTCAATAAAGTTTCCCCTTCCTGGGACAATGAATTCACGGTGTTCTTATTTCAATTTCCAGGAGTGTATGTTGCTGCATGTGAAATTTAGATAACATATCGAGCTTAACTTGAGACTCGAGGGGAGTCTCTATTTGGTCACCAACCCCGAGAAAACTCATCTGACATCGCACTCTCATTTGCCACCGCGCCGTGCCAGCTATACAACCAGAGTGAAATATTCACAACATTCCTCATATTTCATAAACAATTTGAGATACCGAAAGGAAATTTCGGCAAATGATAGCATGCAAAGAGGACAGTATTTTTTCCATACGTTGATGATGTAAAACTTCATTATCTACCATGTTATTCCACTAACTACAGACTTTTGCGACGAAATAATGTAATTTTTAAGGGTCATCGATAGCTGGTGAAAAGATAAATGATATGGGTTTGGGAACAACATAATTGAAGACATTACACGTTTATTTTGTACTGATGATGTGGTTTTTCACAAGATGCTGAACTTACTTTGCGTCAGTTCCTCACTTAATAAACCACTGTTTCATAATTCTCTCGCAACTGTCTCTGCACAAGATGTTAGTGCGGAGACGTCTTGTGAACTCCGCTGTGTTTTGGCCACAGAAGCAAACTTTAACATGGCAACAAGAGAAATGTGTACATTTTACTCAAAATTCGCAATTCATGAAGCTTCCAAGAAAGTTACAGATGGATAACAAATGAAGCGAAAATAAATCCTGGGATTTTCAGCAGATTTATTTTTAAATAATAGCCAAAGCAGAGGTGACAGATCTTTTTGCATGGTCACCATGCAAGTGTGTGCGTGGAGGGGCTCCACTTACAATTTACAAATAATTTGATCTTCAATGTAGTGCGGCATTTCCCCTACAGCACCTGCTTGTAACCCCTAGTACTATCGCTCACCCCATGTGTACCCTGCCGACTGCCCACCTACTGGCCACGTTATTTTGCGCGGACTCTAGCTGTGGTCTGACGCGATACCCGTTGCCTCCCCACACCACGGCCTCAGGAGTAACACCGCTGTGCCTCTGCAAAACATCGCAAGATGAGACCTCTCCCCCAGTCGCCAACATACTGGGCGAGGATGATCATTCGGGGTAGTGCAGAACCGCGATTGACTGATAATCACAATGCGACGCCATTCATCAAGTCTCCACAGTTCATGGTCGCGGCATCACTCCAGACACAGCTGTTTGTGTCGTGGTGTTAACGCCAGCCTGTACATGGGGTGGTATTTTCCTAGCCCCCTGCTGCTAGTCGCCAACCGGGGGTACAGAGGGGCACAGAATGATTCCAATCATCGTCCACAACATAAAAGAGGTGTAATTAAAAGTCTAGTGGACAGAGCTAAAAGGATTTGTGCGTCGGAATACATGGACACCGAGTTAAAATATCTAAAGCAGGTTTTTGAGAAGAGTGGGTACTCCAGTAAGGAACTAAATAGAGTTTTGCGACCGAACAACAGGAGGCCTAAGGACAACGATAGGACACAGCGATGGAAGAACACGGTTTCTCTACCCTTCATCTAAAAAGTAACGGATCAAATCGGCAAGATTTTAAGGAATCATAACGTTCGACAGATTTTCAGATCATCTAAGAAAATAGGCCAAGCACTTCGTTCCGTTAAGGATAAACGTCCCCCTCTGTCTGCGAATGGTGTATACAAGATTCCGTGCACATGTGGTAGGGTCTACATTGGAACTACTAAGAGAAGTGTGAATACACGGTTGAAGGAAAACGTCACCCGTGGCTGAACATACTCTTCAGTCGGGTGATCACGTAGTGAAATTTTCGGAAACTGAAGTTTTATGTACTATGACCAATTATTATCCACGGCTATATAGAGAAGCCATGGAAATATACAAACATGGGGATAATTTTAACAGAAAACAAGAAGCTATAAAACTCAGCGATATATGGACAGTGGTGCTACAGAATCGATGAGAATTTTTATCTTTGACGTACTACGATCGATAGTTATATTTTACGCTTGACAAGGTTTATTTCTGCTATGATGTGAAATCCTGGCCACGGCCACTTTCCTCGGTATTTAGGCCGTTCTTCGACGTCCGACTCGTCAGTCGGCAAGACTCAGCACGATCAGGAGGACCTCCGAAGATTTCACACGTAGCTTTGGACGGAACGTCAGGGACAGAAGAGTTCCATGGACCAGGGCCATACAACCCGGAAGAATTCTCGGCTGCTGACAGAATGTTGCAGGCATCTATAGCTCGCTCTCGGATGGTAGGCGCAGATGTCCTTGCTACACAATACGGCGTTCCCAGTTTGCGGTGGTCACGTGTGGTCGACCTTAACCTTGACAGTGAGTATAGGTCCCCGTATGTCGCCATGCAGTACAACACTGGGTCACTGTCACATCAGAGTGCCACCCTCCTCCAAGTCTGGATGTCGCATAATTCAACAAGCCAGTCAAATGGAGATCCACAATGAGCCTCCTTTCAAACACCGTCAGGTGCTGATAACACTGCCTCACACGTGTACACAGTATCTCCATGCCCTTCATAGTCATCGCTCAACATTTGACGCTGTTCGCGAGCATTATACGACGTCTGTTCAAAACATTCCGGGACTTTGTCCACAAAATTTATCTACATCCACGTGGTTACTCTGCAAGAGGGTTCATCGAACCATTATTGTACTACTTCTCTCCCATTCCACTTTCGAATGGCGCGTGGGAAAAGTTCCAGCTCTGATTTATCTTATTTTATTATGATGATCATTTCTCCCTACGTAGGTGGGTGTCAACAAAATATTTTCGCACTCGGAGAGAAAGTTGGCGATTGAAATTTCGTAAATACATCTCGCCGCAAAGAAAACCGCCTTTGTTTCAGTGACTGCCACTCCAACTCGCGTATCATATCAGTGACACTCTCACCCCTATTGCGCGATAACACAAAACGAGCTGCACTTCTTTGCACTTTTTCGATGTCCTCCGTCAATCCTGCCTGGTAAGGATCCCATACCACGCAGCAATATTCCAGCAGAGGACTGACAAGTGTAATGTAGGCTGTCTCTCTAGTGGGTTTGTCGCATCTTCTAAGTGTTCTGCCAACAAAGCGTAGTCTTTGTTTCGCCTTCCCGACAATATTATCTATGTGGTCTTTCCAATTTAAGTAGCTCGTAATTGTAATTCCTAGGTATTTAGTCAAATTGACAGCCTTTAGATTTGTGCGGTTTGTCGTATACCCAAAATTTATCGGATTTCTTTTAGTACCCACGTGGATGACCTCGCACTTTTCTTTGTTTAGTCCCAATTGCCACTTTCGCACCATACAGAAATTCTCTCTAGATTATATTGTAATTGGAATTGATTGTCTGACGATTTTAGTAGACGGTAAATTACAGCGTCATCTGCAAACAGTCTAAGGGGGCTGCTAACATCATCACCTAGATCATTTATGTAAATGAGGAACAGGAAAGGGCCTATGACACTACCTTGCAGATGTTAAGTCCCATAGTGCTCAGAGCCATTTGAACCACGCTACCTTGCGGAACGCCAGGTATCTGTTCTACTCGATCATTTACCGTCTATCACTACGAACTGTGACCTCTCTGAGAGGAAATCACGAATCCAGTCACACAACTGAGACGATACACCATATGCACGCAATTTGATTAATAGTCGTTTGTGAGGTACGGTATCAAAAGCCTTCTGGAAATCTAGGAATACGAAGTCGATCTGAGATCCCTTGTCGACAGCACTCATTACTTCATGGGAATAAAGACCTAGCTGTGTAGCACAAGAACGATATTTTCTATGCTTATCTTTTACTTATCGTACGTGGTTCTGAAACACATCAACTGATACATCGCACCCAAGGCCGTTTCCACATCCAGCAGCAGTCTTGGTACGCCTCTTGCTGGATCGCGCAAAGCGCCTTCTGCACATTTTCTTCCATCTCGTCTATTGTTGCAAATCTTCGTTCTTTCAACGTGGTTTCAACTTTGGAAATGAAAAAAAGTCCGCAGGGGTCAGGTCTGGAGAGTATGGAGGATGAGGCAGAACAGTGATTTCACTTGTAGTGCAATAGTCATGCACCGGCAGGGATGAATGTGCGGGTGCATCATCTCGATGCAAGCACCATGAAATGTCTTGCCACAGTTCAGGCAGTTTCCTTCTCACATTTGCTCGCAGGTGTCCCAACAAGTCCCAATTGCACCATCGATTAACAGTTTGTTCCTGTGGCACGAATTCATGAAGAACTAATTATTCAAAGTTAAAGAAAAATGTAATGTTTCAGATTTCGAGGTAGAATGGGATAGGAATGATGATGGAAATAGGATTACATTTGAGGAAGTGGAAAAAATGGTCAATAGATTGCAGTGCAATAAAGCGGCTGGGGTGGATGAAATTAAGTCGGAACTCATCAAATACAGTGGAATGTCAGGTCTTAAATGGCTACACAGGATAATTGAAATGGCCTGGGAGTTGGGACAGGTTCCATCAGACTGGACAAAAGCAGTAATCACACCAATCTTTAAACATGGAAACAGAAAAGATTGTAACAACTACAGAGGTATCTCTTTAATCAGCGTTGTGGGTAAAATCTTCTCAGGTATTGTTGAAAGGAAAGTGCGAGTATTAGTTGAGGACCAATTGGATGAAAATCAGTGTGGGTTTAGGCCTCTTAGAGGTTGTCAGGACCAGATCTCTAGCTTACGGCAAATAATGGAGAAGTGTTATGAGTGGAACAGGGAATTGTATCTATGCTTTATAGATCTAGAAAAGGCATATGACCGGGTTCCTAGGAGGAAGTTATTGTCTGTTCTACAAGACTATGCAATAGGAGGCAAACTTTTGCAAGCAATTACAGGTCTTTACATAGGTAGTCAGGCAGCAGTTAGAGTTGACGGTAAATTGAGTTCATGGTTCAGAGTAGTTTCAGGGGTAAGACAAGGCTGCAACCTGTCTCCACTGTTGTTCATATTATTTATGGATCATATGTTGAAAACAATAGACTCTCTGGGCGAGATTAAGATATGTAAACACAAAATAAGCAGTCTCGCATATGCGGATGACAGATCAGAAATGTAAGGACTATGGTATGAAGATTAGCATCTCCAAAACGAAAGTAATGTCAGTGGGAAAGAGATATAAACGGATTGAGTGCCGAATAGGAGGAACAAAGTTAGAACAGGTGGACGGTTTCAAGTACTTAGGATGCATATTCTCACAGAATGGCAACATAGTCAAAGAACTGGAAGCGAGGTGTAGCAAAGCTAATGCAGTGAGCGCTCAGCTACGATCTACTCTCTTCTGCAAGAAGGAAGTCAGTACCAAGACTAAGTTATCTGTGCACCGTTCAATCTTTCGACCAACTTTGTTGTATGGGAGCGAAAGCTGGGTGGATTCAGGTTACCTTATCAACAAGGTTGAGGTTACGGATATGAAAGTAGCTAGGATGATTGCAGGTACTAGTAGATGGGAACAATGGCAGGAGGGTGTCCACAGCGAGGAAATCAAAGAAAAACTGGGAATGAACTCTATAGATGTAGCAGTCAGGGCGAACAGGCTTAGATGGTGGTGTCATGTTACACGCATGGGAGAAGCAAGGTTACCCAAGAGACTCATGGATTCAGCAGTAGAGGGTAGGAGGAGTCGGGGCAGACCGATGAGAAGGTACCTGGATTCGGTTAAGAATGATTTTGAAGTAATAGGTTTAACATCAGAAGAGGCACCAATGTTAGCACTGAATAGGGGATCATGGAGGAACTGTATAAGGGGGGCTATGCTCCAGACTGAACGCTGAAAGGCATAATCAGTCTTAAATGATGATGATGATGATGATGAAAGAAAAATATCAGCATAGCTTTGACATTTGACCTGGCCTGACGACATTCTTTTGGTCTCTGAGACCACTGCCGAATCATTGTGGTGATTGAACCTTTGTCTCAGCATCATAACCGTAGACCCACGTCTCATCACCTCTTAAGGGACACCTCGTTTTCATTTGTGCGTTCCAAAAGCTCCTCACAGATTGCGAGGCAAAAATCTTTCTGGTCTTGACTCATGAGCCGTGGGACGAACTTGTCGGCAATACTATGCATTCCAAGATGCTAGGATTTCAAGACATGATCCAACTGAAATTCAACCTCTCGTACAGTCAGTTTTCGACTGGCACGCACAATTTCGTTGACGTTTCTGACATGAGCGTTGTCTGTAGACGTCGAAGGGCGTCCTGAATGATGTTCATCTTTAACTTCCGTCCGCCCATTTCTAAATCGTGTGAACCATTCGTAACACCGAGTACGGTTTAAGCGCTCAGCACCGTAGGGTTCTGCATCATTTGGTGTCTCTCTGTACAGGTTTTCTTGAGTCTCATGCAAAATTTAATGCAGACGCGTTGCTCCTCTCACTCTGCTATCTAGAAATTAGCTGACTATGCGACACAACGTTCTACTCAATACAGCACTGAACAATAACTAACAGACATACAACAATGAAACTTCCGGCAGTTACACACTGAACACAGGCGCGTGCAGGGATACCAACCGCGTTCCAACAAACCACTGCCGCGAAATTACGGATTTTCCGAAAATCTTTGAACATGCCTCGTGTTCCCTACAAGGCGGGTAACAACACTAAACGGAAACAACACGAATGCCAGTGGCCAGTATTTGTTACAGAGAATTGTAATTTTATAATTATTTATGTACCTGTCGATAGTGTATGTACATGTACGAAGTTACGTTGGCATCCGACCATGTCTTCTGGTTGCTTCGCTACTATTGTCAGGCAGTGTATCTGAATATTTAAGGAATTTTCTATTTTGTATCTGTCTGTCGAATACTTCTGTGTTGGTTGTCCCCTAACTAGATCGGCTTATGCACAGTGTAGGACATGTTTCTGCACACACCAAATCTTGAAGGAAGCTCTTTTTTTTTGTACAAACTGTACTTGTTTTTACGCCGCGATTTCTTATAATGATGATAATGACCTTATGAAGTCACTGGGTAGAACTCACTTTCACTCTCTAAACAAAACGCAGCTCACGATATGTTTAAAAACCGCGGCAGCTTAACACGTCGTACTAAAGAAAAAAATTTCACTGCGCTGCAGCTGTTGCGATTTTCCGCGCAGTAATCGCGAGGCGAAAAATGGATCGACGTGCTTTCGGTCCTCTATTCAGAATAATAATTGAATAAGAAGGCGCAAAGAAGATTATCACGAAATGAATTATCGATCGGTAGCTGAGTGAGTGGGTGGGTGGGTGCTGGAAATTGAATGGCGCAGGTCTGGCTGGCTTAATTATGTGGTCCGGGCGGGAACCGTGGGAACCCCGGCAAGGGGGAACCTGCCCTGCTGCAGCTCCTGTGGGCGGCACTCTACACGCAGGCTGTACACACTCGTTAAGCCGTCGGCACACGAACCTTGCATCTGAACGTTGAGAGTGCGGAGTTTCTCACGTCATCGCGTGGAAATGCACGTTGGGCAGCCTTCCCGGACTTCCGGAGTGTGTCTGAATGTTGAAGAATGAGATGGAAGAACGCCACCTACGTCAGACACACGCCATCTCTTTACAGAATAGATTCGTAAGACGCCATATTGGCATTCGGTTGAAGCCCATATGTATACAGGGTGTTACAAAAAGGTATGGCCAAACTTTCAGGAAACATTCCTCACACACAAATAAAGAAAAGATGTTATGTGGACATGTGTCCGGAAACGCTTAATTGCCGTGTTAGAGCTCATTTTAGTTCCGTCAGTATGTACTGTACTTCCTCGATTCACCGCCACTTGGCCCAATTGAAGGAAGGTAATGTTGACTTTGGTGCTTGTGTTGACATGCGACTCATTGCTCTACAGTACTAACATCAAGCACATCAGTACGTAGCATCAACAGGTTAGTGTTCATCACGAATGTGGTTTTGCAATCAGTGCAATGTTTACAAATGCGGAGTTGGCAGATGCCCATTTGATGTATGGATTAGCACGGGGCAATAGCCGTGGCGCGGTACGTTTGTATCGAGACACATTTCCAGAACGAAGGTGTCCCGACAGGAAGACCTTCGAAACAATTGATCGGCGTCTTAGGGAGCACGGAACATTCCAGCCTATGACTCGCGACTGGGGAAGACCTAGAACGACGAGGACACCTGCAATGGACGAGGCAATTCTTCGTGCAGTTGACGATAACCCTAATGTCAGCGTCAGAGAAGTTGCTGCTGTACAAGGTAACGTTGACCACGTCACTGTATGGAGAGTGCTACGGGAGAACCAGTTGTTTCCGTACCATGTACAGCGTGTGCAGGCACTCAGTTGTTTCCGCACCATGTACAGCATGTGCAGGCACTATCAGCAGTTGATTGGCCTCCACGGGTACACTTCTGCGAATGGTTCATCCAACAATGTGTCAATCCTCATTTCAGTGCAAATGTTCTCTTTACGGATGAGGCTTCATTCCAACGTGATCAAATTGTAAATTTCACAATCAACATGTGTGGGCTGGCGAGAATCCGCACGCAATTGTGGAATCATGTCATCAACACAGATTTTCTGTGAACGTTTGGGCAGGCATTGTTGGTGATGTCTTCATTGGGCCCCATGTTCTTCCCACCTACGCTCAATGGAGCACGTTATCATGATTTCATACGGGATACTCTACCTGTGCTGCTAGAACATGTGCCATTACAAGTACGACACAACATGTGGTTCATGCACGATGGAGCCCCTGCACATTTCAGTCGAAGTGCTCGTACGCTTCTCAACAACAGATTCGGTGACCGATGGATTGGTGAGGCGGACCAATTCCATGGCCTCCACGCTCTCCTGACCTCAACCCTCTTGACTTTCATTTATGGGGGCATTTGAAAGCTCTTGTCTACGCAACACCGGTACCAAATGTAGAGACTCTTCGTGCTTTTATTGTGGACGACTGTGATACAATGCGCCATTCTCCAGGGCTGCATCAGCGCATCAGGGATTCCATGCGACGGAGGGTGGATGCATGTATCCTCTCCAAAGGAGGACATTTTGAACATTTGCTGTAGCAAAGTGTTTGAAGTCACCCTGGTACGTTCTGCTGCTGTGTGATTCCATTCCATGATTAACGTGATTTGAAGAGAAGTAATAAAATGAGCTCTAACATGGAAAGCAAGCGTTTTCGGACACATGTCCACATAACATATTTTCATTCTTTGTGTGTGAGGAATGTTTCCTGAAAGTTTGGCCGTACCTTTTTGTAACACCCTGTATACCCCGTTTCTAAGCACCAGCAAACTGAGGATCTCTCGAAAACTCGTCGTTAATTGTATGATTCGTTATAATAAAATGACCACAAACATCGTATTGATCGTTAAAGCATTATTGTAACTTGCTTGTTACGAGAGTACGGCGTTTCAAGGCAACGGCACACCGAGGATTCACAAGAAATACATTATTTTTGATACAGTTCATTATAATTATATGCTTCTTAATAGCATATCTACGATTAAAGCTTCCCGGAGACGGTAAAATGAAAACTATGCTCGTATAACACTTGCAGGTGCTATAGCGCAATAAGCAGAGTAGCAGAAGTGTGAAATCTCGCGTCTCACCGAATCCAAAATCTTTTAATCCGCCTTATCCGTTTTCTTATACATTCTGATACTTTCCTTTTAGTTTAATAAAAGTACATTATACTATATTCGATGTTACGTAAATGTGCGTGTGCTCTTTCTGAGTAGTTTCTTCGATTGGCTTAATCTACAAGACAGCTTACACTACCTGTAGTAAGATACTTTCCACTTTCTTGTTTTAATTTCTATATCCCACATTTTATAAAGATTCTGCTGCTGAATAGGAACAGTGATCAAGTAAGAATGACCTTATGATTTTAATAAAAAAATTATGCTTTAATTTTCCTCTTATGTGGAGAAATGTTCTAAATTGCATTACAGTAATTGTAACTTGTATAAGTCGATGTCCTGATTGACTGGCCATAGTACTTTCTTTTTTGTCTTATACCATATTTATGGAGATTGAAACTGTTATTCACGAATACCATAGGCAGAACAACATGACTAGAACATGGAGAATGGGGGAAATGAGCGTTTTAAATAGAACTAGCGAAAGTATTTCGCTCTCGTACACTTTGAAAACACTGTGATTCGCGAGCCAGATACAGCCGACATCTGTCGCTGTAGCGTGCTGCTGTCGCGTTTCTACATCTACACAGTCTCCGCAAGCCACCGTACGGTGCGTGGCGGAGGGTACCCTGTACCAGTGCTTCTCATTTCCCCTCCTGTTCAACTTGAAAACAGACCGACGGAAAAACGACTGTCTGTACGCTTCCTTATAGTCCCTTATTTCTTATACCTTATCTTCGTAGTCCTTACGCGCGATGAATGTTGGCGGCAATAAAATCGTTCAGCAGTCAGCTTCAAATGCCGGCTCTCTAAACCTTCTCAGTAAATTTATTCGAAAAGAACGTCGCCTGCCCTCCAGGGATTCCCATATCAGTTCTCAAAGCATCTCCGTAACACTTACGTGTTGATCGAACCCAACGGTAACAAATCTAGCCGCCCACCTTCGAATTGCTTCGATGTCTTTCTTCAATCCGACCTGGTACGGATCCCAAACACTCGAGCAGTACTCAACAATAGGTCGCTTCAGCGTCCTGTATGCGGTCTTCTTTACAGGTGTTCAACTCTTTCCTGAAATTCTCTTAATAACCTGGTGTCGACCATTTGCCTTCCCTACCACAGTTTTCACATGCTCGTTCTACCTCATACTGCTTTGCAACGTTACGCCCAGATATTTAAACGACTTGACTGTGCCAAGCAGGACACTAGTAATACTGTATCCGAACGTTTAACTTACATTTGTTCACATTTAGGGCTGTTTGTTCTGGGGAAACTGCCCTGTACTGATGGTGCAATGCTTACCAGGCGGGTATTGCCTGGTGTTCAGTGTGATATTGCTCCTCGTGTTTGAATGTGTCTGCGTGGTGGCAGGAGTTAGGTTTGACAGGGAGGTGAGCTTCCTGTGGCCCTGCTACCTATCAAGCAAGAAGACGGATGAAAGGGTGTCGGGAAGTTCTCGCCTTGTTGTAAAACTTCACTGTGTGCTCTTTAAATCTGCCAAACACGAGTTTCTCGTCAACCGCATGTGTAGGTACACCTCTGTGAAGTTCCTCGGCGCACTGTATATCCGTCCTGAAGCCTTGTTTTGGAGACGGTGGACTTTGCTGCGATGAATCTTCGCATCTGTTCCCACAGACAGGGCAGCCATAGTCCATTATCGGCCGGATGGAAGACGTATAAATCTGAAAGTCGCAGAGTGTTGGTCGTATTCTTGTGGACTTCATCGACATGGTGCTTTCATACCAGTCGACGGTCCAAAGTCCCGCCTAGGTACTTTACAGTTGGTGTACATGGGATCGGCAAAGTTGAAGACCGTACTGTTGGTGATGTTCGGTGGACGTCTCCTAGTTAGGAGTGGAGATTGACTTTTTGCAGCATCAAAACTCATGTTACCTGGGTGTTGCCCATCGTTCGATGTCAGTGGAGACAATCTGTAGTTTTCGCTGGACGGTGTGAAGAACGATAGAATTTTTTTTTATTTTACTTATTTCCTGCTTTATTTTCGTCATATATTGAGAAGGTTATTTCAGAATAAGTTTTTCTGTTTACGTAATATAGTTCTCACGAATGTGATTGCTATTTCCATTTCATTTCATTCACAGTGGCATGGTTATGATACACGAACTGGGGGTGGCAGTCAATGAAACAAAGGCGTTTTGCGCTGCGGGAGAACCTTCTCATGAAGTTTCGATCACCAACTTTCTCCTCAGAGTGTGAAACTATTTTGTTGGTACCCACGTACATAGGGAGAAATGGTCGTCATAAAAACATATGAGATATCAGAGCTCGCAAGGAAAGATTTAAGTGTTCGTTTTTCCCGAGAGCTGCTAGAGAGTGGAACGCTACAGAAGTAACTTAAAAGTGGTTCGATGAACCCTCTACAAGGGGCATAACTGTGAAGTGTAGAGTAATCTTGTACATGTAGATATTGTATGCTTTCTTATTCCTTAATATATTGTCTGAATTCATTTTTCCGAACGAGGTGGCGCAGTGGTTAGCACACTGGACTCCCATTCTGGAGGACGAGGTTCATACCCGCGTCCGGCTGTCCAGATTCAGGTTTTCCGTGATTTCCCTAACTCGCTCCAGGCAAATGCCTGGGTGGTTCCTTTGAAAGGACACGGCCGATTTCCTTCCCCATCCTTGACACAATCCGAAACCGATGAAAAATACCACTTTCTGAACAGTGCTACATTTTACGATTTCGGCGTGTACCGCGATTAATTACGTATCGCGTTGCTCATTAACCGAAACTGCAGTTTGATTCATTAAGCTTAAAATTTTGATATGCAGACCGGTAAGGTATGTACACGCCGTAAAGATATCGCTGCCCAATGTAGACAGCACAGACTTTTTAGAGCGTACCACGAACTATGAAATCAAATAGAAAATATGTTAAAGCATTTTCGTGTCATATATTGACATACAGATCTCTAATTGTGAATTTGCGGTGTTCTAAGCACTGTGTGATTGAAGTGATTACGTAGACAGCTGTGCACGGCACGAATTGTTCGGTATAAACCGTCGACTAATGATTCACGGAACAATTAACTTGATACACGTCCGTAGTGTGGACGGATATACTGTGAAAAATGCAGCGCCACGGTCTTATAGTAAAGCATATATATCTGAAAACTGTGGCTAAGCTGTGTAACACACATTATGATGCTAGGTATGTCACGCGTTTAAGAAAATAAGCGTGTCTTATGTTCGTCGCTGCACGGAAATACGCAAATCCGAAATTAAGTCTGCAAACGTCGAGCGTTGTTGTCACATTCGCAGCAGACGGTCACAATCAAGGAGCTTAACAAGACGGCACCAGCTACTGGAATGCAAGCTCAACGGTCGGTCGGACGTCGACGACTCGCAGGCAGCATCAGATAAGCGGAAACTGTGGTGAAGGAACATTGGCTAAGAGAGGTTGCGAGCTGCATTGTTCTAATCAATGATGTAAAAGAAAAACTCATTATACACGGTGGTCCATTGATAGTGACCGGGCAAAATGTCTCACGAAATAAGCATCAAACGAAAAAACTACAAAGAACGAAACTCTTATAGCTTGAAGGGGGAAACCAGAGGGCGCTATGGTTGACCCGCTAGATGGCGCTGCCATAGGTCAAACGGATATCAGGAACCCCAATTTTTTATTACATATTCGTGTAGTACGCAAAGAAATATGAACGTTTTAGTTGGACCACTTTTTTCGCTATGTGATAGATGGCGCTGTAATAGTCACAAACATATAAGTACGTGGTATCACGTAACATTCCGCCAGTGCGGACGGTATTTGCTTCGTGATACATTACCCGTGTTAAAATGAACCGTTTACCAATTGCGGAAAAGGTCGATATCGTGTTGATGTATGGCTATTGTGATCTAAATGCCCAACGGGCGTGTGCTATGTATGCTGTTCGGTATCCTGGACATCATCCAAGTGTCCGGACGGTTCGCCGGATATTTACGTTATTTAAGGAAACAGGAAGTGTTCAGCCACATGTGAAACGTCAACCACGACCTGCAACAAATGATGATGCCCAAGTAGGTATTTTAGCTGCTGTCGCCGCTAATCCGCACATCAGTAGCAGACAAATTGCTCGAGAATCGGGAATCTCAAAAACGTCTGTGTTGAGAATGCTACATCAACATCGATTGCACCCGTACCGTATCTCTATGCAGCAGGAATTGCATGGCGACGACTTTGAACGTCGTGTACAGTTCTGCCACTGGGCACAAGAGAAATTAGGGAACGATGAAATATTATTTGCACGCGTTCTATTTAGTGACGAAGCGTCATTCACCAACAGCGGTAACGTAAACCTGCATAATATGCACTATTGGGCAACGGAAAATCCAAGATGGCTGCGACAAGTGGAACATCAGCGACGATGGCAGGTTAATGTATGGTGCGGCATTATGGGAGGAAGGATAATTGGCCCCCATTTTACCTATGGCAATCTAAATGGTGCAATGTAGGCTGATTTCCTACGTAATGTTCTACCGATGTTACTACAAGATGTTTCACTGCATGACACAATGGCGATTTACTTCCGCCGGCCGAAGTGGCCGAGCGGTTCTAGGCGCTACAGTCTGGAACCGCGCGACCGCTGCGGTCGCAGGTTCGAATCCTGCCTCGGGCATGGATGTGTGTGATGTCCTTAGGTTAGTTAGGTTTAAGTAGTTCTAAGCTCTAGGGGCTGATGACCTCAGATGTTAAGTCCCACAGTGCTCAGAGCCATTTGAACCATTTTTAACTTAAGGACATCACACACATCCATGCCCGAGGCAGGATTCGAACCTGCGACCGTAGCGGTCGCGCGGTTCCAGACTGAAGCGCCTAGAACCGCTCGGCCACTCAGGCCGGCGAAGCGGTATTGAATAGCATATTTCATGACAGGTGGATTGGTCGTCGAATCACCCTACCATGGCCCGTACGTTCACCGGATCTGACGTCTCGTGATTTCTTTCTGTGGAGAAAGTTGAAGGATATTTGCTATCGTGAACCACCGACAACGCCTGACAACATGCGTCAGTGCATTGTCAATGCATCTGAGAACGTTACGGAAGGCGAACTACTAGCTGTTGAGAGGAATGTCGTTACACGTATTGCCAAATGCATTGAGGTTGACGGACATCATTTTGAGTATTTTTAAATGCATTAATGTGGTATTTACAGGTAATCACGCTGTAACAGCATGCGTTCTCAGAAATGATAATTTCACAAAGGTACATGTACCACATTGGAACAACCGAAACAAAATGTTCAAACGTATCTATGTTCTGTATTTTAATTTAAAAAACCTACCTGTTACCAACTGTTCGTCTAAAATTATGAGCCATATGTTTGTGAGTATTACAGCGCCATCCATCCCAAAGCGAAAAGAAGTGGTCCAACTAAAACATTCATATTTATTTACTTACTACACGAATATGTAATAAAAATGGAGGTTCCTATTTAGAAATACGCAGTTGATATCCGTTTGACCTATGCCAGCGCCATCTAGCGGGGCAACCGTAGTGCCATCTGGTTTCCCCCTTCAAACTATACGAGTTTCGTTCTTTGCAGTTTCTTCGTTTGACGCTTATTTCGTGAGATATTTGGCTCGGTCACGATCAATGGACCACCCTGTAAACGAAATAGCAGTGACTTTTCTTGGTAATTCATTTTACGCAATTATAAATTGTCATATTTTAATGTTATTCCAATCTATTTTTCAATTTATTTTTTCATTCAGGAAAATAGTTAAAACTTGGTTTCATTCACTGACTTATTTCGTTCCATAATCATAATAACTTTGTAAACTCATTAACTTAGGACGCACTTCTTATTATTGCAAGCAACTGTTATTAATACGAATGAAATAAAAGTTAAAAAGTTTTCTTTTCAGTTGCTATTTAATTGTCAAAGTTTCTTTACTTTTGTAGTTTGCGAGTGTTCAGCTGCATTTGAATCTTTTATTGCTTTAGATTTGATCTCGTACGAATTATTGTGCTGGGTTGATGAAGTTTGCGCGCTGTCCATTATCCGCTATTACATTAACAGGCAGTAACACGACGCGAGTTGTTCGGTTTGCTTAGCGGAATATATTATCAATGGTAATGTTTGATTTAGGCTAACGGTTGAGCACTCGTAATGTTATAGGTTTTGGGTAATTACTTGCATGCGTGAGTGTAATGTTCAGTTACGTCGAGGAAAAAGTAGAGTATTTGTGGTTGCAGTTTTCTTAAAATTTCAAGGTGCGAGAAATTTGGGGAAACGTATCGGGATATTGTCTCTCAGAGTAGTTGAATACAGTCGGTTCTAGCTCAGTCGATCTTCGAGAAACTGCTGTTTCGGATAATACAGTTATATTTTGTGATCCATTAGCTTCATACTGGCTACCAGACACGGGCTCCGTCACGTGAGTGGTATCATAGGCGTAGACGTATCTTCTGACACGTGGTGACATAGAGTAGTCGGCTGTAAAGGCATTATAAAAGACAGCTCCTATTATCTACACCTGTGGTACGCCTGGGCGGACTGCTTGGGGCGTTGATTCGCGGTGAGGAGTCCTGAAGACGCAAGGCCTGCCTTGGAGACAATCGGCGAGTAACTTCACAATACTTCGCATACAATATAACGGCGAGTCATACATCAGTGAGTTGAGGCATTTTATGTATCTCAATTAAAAGTTGCTCAAATATTTAGGTTTTTTACTAATTTGGAAATAATATATATATACACATTTGTCTACATATCTCACATGATGCTACTGATTGTGTATGCTGGTAGCTTATATCTACCATACATTCTACAGATTGTCATCTGCAAAAAGTATTTTTTTTCCCTGTTGACTGTTCATTTCCGACTGGAAATCGGTATAGATCGCGTTATTTAGCGTATTACTTACAGTTTTTGATGTTGTGCTCTTTTCCTATGTTTTTATCCTTGTAGCCGTGCGGTTAAAGGCGCTGCAGTCTGGAACCGCAAGACCGCTACGGTCGCAGGTTCGAATCCTACCTCGGGCATGGATGTTTGTGATGTCCTTAGGTTAGTTAGGTTTAACTAGTTCTAAGTTCTAGGGGACTAATGACCTCAGAAGTTGAGTCCCATAGTGCTCAGAGCCATTTGAACCTTGTATTTCTTTAGTTGTTGCTGTTACACACGCATTTCGTATAATTTGTCAGCGAAGCAAAGGGTTTCTGTCGTCATTTCAAGTGTTGTTATGGATATGTGGAGTTCATTTGATTCTATTTGTGACTGTTTGTGGCGTGGTGCGCCAATTTAAAGACGACGTTTCAAATGATGTTGAGTAATGGGAAGAGAATTAAACTTTTGGGGGTGACGATATGCATTTTGGGGTTGGGGGCCGTTATTTATATAATTCTTCTATTGTGGCAAAGAGAGTTTTGTCTTATTACACAGTGATGTGTCATCGTTTAGTAATGTCTGTCCTTGGGCTATTGATCTTTGGGTGTGATAATTTATCTCTCTCGTTAGCTTTGGAACAGGATGTTACTAGTTTTAAAGAATTTTAAATCAGTTTATATGTTCGTCGGATGGTGATTTTGCGGTGTTAGATGACAAGAAAATGAATGGGAGCAATTACTCCTCAATGCCCTGAGATGTTCTACATATCTGGCTCTAAAATTTCTACCTGTTTGGCTGCCGTATATAGACTGACAGCAACTGTAAGTGAATTGGTATACTCCAGACTGGCTATATCTATCGGTATCGACAGTATGTCATCCAGGTCTGTTCTGCCTCGTGCTGCTGGTTTGATTATGCACGCGCGCGCGCGAGCGTGTGTGTGTGTGTGTGTGTGTGTGTGTGTGTGTGTGTGTGTGTGTGTTTTATTGGTAGAAGAAATGGCGGCCAAGAACACAGTCTGGTTACCTGAGAACCCTTGCGATGACTCCAGAACCCTTAACATGTGTTCACTAACCCAGCTAAAATTACTTTTACGCTTCATAACGGATATTACGTGCACACTTTAATTGCGTATGGTAACTTTGAACCTCTAGATCACGGTAACAGATAATGATATCAAAAATAATTTTCAAGATTCCCTGAGAAAACCAACTTAAATTATGGCAAAAATTACGACGTTCTGCCATGAATAGAAGTTATACAAATGGCCGCAACCACAACTGGTATTTCTGTACAAAAAAAGAAGATTGTTTCGGGGTTTTCTCAGGCACCACCCATGAAGAAATGGTGCTTTTATAATTCGCCTAAGGTCCAAGGTCCACAATAGACCACACCTAATTCAAATAACCAAACGGTTTGTTCAATTTGCCTGGGATGGAGGAAGAGTATAACGTTTAAATTTTGGACCCTTTACTGTATGATGGCTACAGTATGCCTGTTCTTCCGATCTGTATACAAATGGTCACTAGGCCGAGGTCTGACCAAAACACTTGACCCCTTATCTCTGATCAATAGAACGCGAGATACTACCCCTTGAAAAACCGCATTTAGGCGCCTGGCTTTCTGAAACATTGCTACTGTGCACTTCCCTGCACGGACCGATGTTGCAAAGTCAAATTATTGTCTTGGAAGACGTAGCAACTTCTGTACCGTGTACGTTACTAAAAACTACTGATGTACCATAGTTCAATTCTTTTATCTTGGCGGTTTGCGCATGCCCGCCCAGACGCGGGAGATTGCTGCGTTGCCAGTTGTACGTGCTAAGAGAAGCAGCGCCATAGTATAGTTCGCAGACTTAAGTTTAGGGGGGAGCGCGCAGTTTATGAAGTAAAGCCACCACGGCCGCATTAACCCTTTCGCTGCTACAGAGACGTGCTCGCAGCATTTGTCATCATTGCACTGCTCGCCCGTGCAGACACATGGTGTTTCGACTGCTTTGTCACACTTTATCATTCGATTTCACAAAAACTATTTGGCACAAAAATTTGATTTTTGCACATCTTCTTGACTGATACCTTCCCCCCATAAATGACTTAATTTTGTTTCGATGTTCAACGCAGTTATTGTGCAGCATTAGATGTAGTAAACCACTGCACGAAATTTTGAAGAGGTTGCAGAGGTAAAAGTCCATAGCGTATACTTTCCGTATGGTCGATTTTAGTTGCTACTAGAAATTTCAAAAAAATACATTCAAACGAAAAAATTCATGAAGTAAGACACTTCGATATTGTTTTTAAATAAAGAAAATATTAAGCACCAAACAAGGTTTGAACTCAGAACCTTTCACCTGGCAGCCACTCACTTCAACCATTACACTAACACAGCTCGTCATTTAATAGAACTTCCGGAGGACTTTAAAATGTCACGCAAAATACCGACAGATACTGTTGGTATGACTATGAATTACTCACGTTTCGTCTAAGTACAATAGGAAATAAACAATTACCGCTGTTCTTTATTGCGAAAAAGCGGTTAGTGAGAATGACACAAACACCTTTCCTTGCTATTTCCTGAATTATGAGTCTTATTGCTTGTTTGGTTTAATTAATTAATAGAATATGAAGCAATTGGTATAAAGAATGCTTTTTCCAAACTTTCTATAAAATAAAGTCTGCTATCAAGACATCGCTGTTGTTCAATTACTTTATTTATGACTGAACGTTTCTAAAACTGAAGACACTCGTCCGTGCTCTGCACTGCAGTCGAGCTCTGGCAACGTCGTTCTCTGTTCATTGGCCGACAGTGTTTTGTGACGTCAGATGCGCAGAACGAACCTAAACTGGGCCGCCGTCGTAAATGACACGCACTTTAGATAAGCATTATATTTTGTGATTAACCTACACATTGGTAGTACCCAGTCACTACGAACGCCAAATTTCGGGTCTGGGAGAGGGGGGGTGAGCTAAGTGACTTGGGCGTGCGGTCCACTTAATGGCAGACGCCCCTGGCTAGGCGCTACCTCGTGTCGCTGCGCTCATTTACGGCAGAGCTGCGGGCCATTAAGTGGGGGAGATGGGGGAGGGGGGAGCAGGTTTGTGAGGTCTCCCGGCCAGCGCCACCGGCGGCAGTAACGCCGCACTAAACATTTCATGGCGGGGAGCCGCGCGTAAAACAGGCCGACAAGTTGCTTCATAAAGGCCCGGCAGGCAGCCGCGCTGTGTCCAGGTCGGGTCGACACGTGGCCGTGGCGAGAGGTGAGCCTACGTGTCGTGTTACACGCTGTCCACCCACCACTCTGGCGACGCCATACAACGCCCTCACCTCAATTTCTGTTCTGCATCTTCTACTGAACTGAAGTAACAATTAAATGATTTTTGTTTCTACTCCGCCTTATGCAAAACACCATCTGCTTCTGTTCATTCACCCAGGCACGTTGCGACGCCT